>NW_028261394.1:35764537-36100787 GCF_051295495.1 Thamnophis sirtalis | reverse complement strand
ATCTGGGAATTCAGTGAGCTTAAACTCACTTGAGTGCCATTACTAAACAGGAAGTCTGTAAAACTGAATTGCAGAAGTTACTGAATGATTTGTTGTTTTAGGAATGAAGAATACTTGAAAAGATTCTCCAGGAGATAAGAGAAATGTTCCTTTATGCTAAAACTATGCCAGACAAACAGAATTAGCATTTTACAGAGATCCTGCAACATGTAATACCGTAAGAGACATGTGGCAGGCATACAGATAGTTTTCTAGATTTGACAAAGCTCGGAATCTATTTATATATCAGTAGCTAAGTTATAAAATATTCTTGTGGCTGGAAGAATGTTTCGTGGGTTTGGTAGTATTGGAATAAAGGAAAGAAGAAATTGCCCTTGTTTTATTAAGTAATTCTTTTTCTTGACTATAATGCGGGAATTGTTCACCGAGTGTATAATGTGTATTTTTTCTGTGGAGCAGTTTGACATAATTAATTGCATGCAAACCTTCCTGCTTCATCAACTCAGTTGATGTTATGACAGATTGACAGTATGTCAGACTTCGATTGATAGTTAAGACTGCAGAAAAATCCATTGCCACTAGCCTTCCTTCCATTGAGGACTTGTATACTGCAAGGGTCAGAAAGAGGGCTGAGAAAATATCTACATCAGAGGTGGGTTCCTACCAGTTTGTACCTATTCGGTAGAACCAGTTCGTCAAATCTACCGAACCGGTTAGAAGAGGTTCCACCGGTGGACCCGGAAAGCAGGCCACACCTACAGAAGAGGTTCCAAAAATTTTTGAAACCCACCACTGGTCCTTGGATATGATTATTCTACACTATCATGCTCATATTTATAAAACTCAATGCCTTTGTGAAAGGTAAGGATGACTACTGCATTTGTGGTGCAAACCAGAACATTGCGTGTGTTGAAGTTGTTTTAACGCAAACCAAAGATGCCTTTTAAAAAACAAGTTTACATCATATTCTTATGCATGCCAGTGCTGTGTGTGAGGTAATTTAAGGTGGTTCTGACAAGTGTCGTCGGCATCTTCATATCCGGTCACATGGGCGGCAAGCCGCTCCCATCCGGTCACATGGGTGGCAAGCCACTCCCACAAAGGAGGCCACACCCACAGAGTAGGTTCGAACAATTTTTGAAACCCACCACTGCCTCACATCCTGGACTGCTCCCCTCAGGACTCCGCTATAGGGCATTGAATGCCAAAACAGGTTTTTTTTTTTTGCTTTGTGCCATCACTCTGCTGAACACCTAATTCCTACAGCACTGTCTTATGTCTAAGGATATTTACCCTTGTAGTAGAGCTATACTCATGTATTCTTCTCATCTGTTCCACTACTTTCTCCTATCGGTGTCTTATGTTTATATTACTTTATATTACTTTTATATGACTTTATATTACTTTGTTACCGGAGACAAATTCCTTTGTGCATCCAATCACACTTGGCCAATAAAGAATATTCCGTTCTATTCTTATATTCTAAGATACAACATCTGTATAATTTTGTTTTTGTAGGATTTAGTCAATACTGGAATCTGCACTTTCTTCTTCTTCATTGCATCGATAGTACTTGCATCTTTAAACCATCAAAAAGGTGCAGAAATCGCAGCTTGGGTAAGAAAACATTGATTTGTTTGCATTCTCTTGTCGAAAAGATGAAATATTTGTGCCTAAATATTTGTAATCCACTGTCAATAGCAAACTGCCACCCAGATTAATTTATGCTGCTTGACCCAGGGGGTAGGACTAGAAGGCCTCCAAGGTCCCTGCCATAGTTCTGTTCTGATTGACTGATTGCTGGTTAGAATTTCAATTTTAATACCAGTCTCTCTCTTTTCGCATTCAGCCTAAACAACCAATTTTGTTTGAGGTCAAAACATCGAAAACCTCACGAAGCAAAATTAGTTGTCTTTCTGTTGGCTATTACTATAATGGCAATGCCGATATATATGACTGCTTTAGGTTATTGATATATATAAATGATCCATCTCATTTGGCTTTATTTTAAACATACAGCTTAATAACAAAGCTTTTTCAACTGCCACCAAGTGAAAATCAGTTTTTTTTTCTGAGTAAATCAGGGGTTTGTGGCCTGATGTGTGTGTAACATTACAATGCACTTTGCCTTAGAGTGATAATGCCAGATACCACACTGTTTAAAGTTAGTAATCACTTTCCATGTGATTTAATAATGTTTAATAATTGCTCCTTTATGGTATATATTAAAAATCATGATTCAGCAACTACCCTTGAAGGGGGTTCGGGAAGGGACTGCAAGCCAACACTCTGTTAAAGCTTCATGTGGGCCCTGGATTTGCAAATGGTGTATTGGTGCTTTAGTTAATGAGTCGTTCTGTTTCGCCAAAGGATTTTGCAATGTTATGGTATAAGCCAGTGATGGCAAACCTTTTCGGCACCGAGTGGCGGAAAGGGAATACTTTGCATATGCACGTTAACTCATCTGGGCCACGACCAGGAAAAGGAGCTGCCCAGGGGGCATGCGCGCACCGGAAAATGAACTACCGGTTTCCAGGGCATACACGCGCGCCAGCCAGCAAGTCTTCTGGTTACTGGTGTGCATGCACACATGCCCATCAGCTGGCCAGCGTGCATGCTCATGCTGGAAAACAGAAGACCATCTCTTCCAGTTTCTGGCACTGCCGCACATACAAAGGCCAGGTGATCATTGCGTGTGCATGCATGCCAGAAACCTGGAAGAGGAATGGGGGACGCCGCAGGTGCCAGGCGACATGGCCTCCAGATGCCACTTCGGGCATGTGTGCTATAGGTTCGCCATCATGGGCGTAAGCTAATAGGCTGCTTTCAGAGTTACAATTCCCCAATTTTTGCCTTTTGACTTATATATATATATATTAAAAAAAAACCCTAGAGGACATGAAATTTTAATGGGAAAGAAATAATCGGTGTCATCATATGTTTACGTTACTTAAGTTATTGGTTTTTTTTTAAAATGGAGCGAGGCTTTATTTAAAAAAAAAAATCACATGAATGGATAAATGGCTCTCCTGCAGCATTACTTAAAAATATTTGGGATATATGGATGCTATATTTTTAGTGCCTATTGATTTCATATTAAAGACACTAATAGGATAAAAAAAAATCCCCAAAACATACAATTAAGTATTCACTCAATTGAAAGTGTCGGTGTCAGCATTCCAAATACCATGCAGAATTAAATCAGAGTCGAAGACAAAACTATGCTTAAAGTTCCAATTTAATAAGACAGACATGTTGGCATCATGCTGTGGGATTCCAACTCTGGAAGTTACATCAGAATCCCACCCAGTTAAAAGTTCCTGATCTTGTCCCCACACCCACAGTCCATCACATGGTCCAATCTTCTTCTTCCACGCTGGCGTCTCCACCCAGCTGCTTCCGGTCAGGTGTGAAAGTACGGAGACAAAGGATGACCTTGGCTTCTAGTAAAGAATGAAAAACAATACATTCCACAATCCTACTCCTTCTGTTCCCCCCTCCCATCGACTATACTAATGAAACAGCATAATGAAATAAGAGAAAGTGTGGCAGGCCAAAATTCTAAAAGGAATATAAATGCAGGCCTGACAGTAGGCTTATTGTCTGGTGTGTGTTCACAGGAGATTTTATGAAGCTTTATCTGTGGAGATAAGGATTATAACTTGTCCTTCAAACAAGACACCAGTGTCAAAGACAGCAAAAGGCAGCACACATAATTTGTATTTTGTTAACTGTTACCTGCTATTTCCTCAAACAAATGTTCTCTTTCTCTTTTTTAGATATTTGGCTTTTTGGCAACCGCAGCCTATGCAGTGAATTTATTTTTAGAAGTTAAAAAAATGAGAAACACCAGCAGAGAGCCAAACACACGGCAGGCGAGTGACTATATACGTGCTCGGACAGAATCCAGAGAAGTAGATAACCGTCCAGAGATTCAACGTCTGGACGGGTGAAAACAGGAACTTCCTGAAAAAGATTTAAGGAAAAAAAAAAAAAAAGCCCACGGACCTATATTTTAAAGAAAAGAAGAAGCTGACGAAAATTTTTACAGGCAGTAAAGGAGAACGTGATGGCCAAGAGCATGTTCAAAGAGAAGGAGGTGGATTAAGAAGCAATTATATGAAGGCTACAGTGACAATTGCATCTATTGTTTTTGGCCCGTAAATAATGGAGGATGCAGAGACAAGAAGAGTGGAGAAAGGGATGCATAACATCTAGACAAAAAAAAAAAGTAGAATTAATGCTAGCAATAGATTGTATTTTTGAAACATAATTTTGATGTTTGGCATCATGCACTGAGATGAAAGATAGCAAGAATATAAATTGGCTATTGGATTACGAAACTGCTACATAACATTTTCTAACAGGTTTTGCCAGGTTACTCTTTGCTCTCACATTCCTCCTACACTTTTGCTGTTGTCCCTGCAACGAGCAGCCAAGCTATAGTAGACTTTTAGCTGGAGAATCAGGTAATATGAACTAACGGTTTTGACTGCAAAGAAAACACCAAGCACACTCCCTCTGTGGTTACAGTTTAGGTACGACCTGATCTTGAATTCTACCACCTATTACATTCATTCTCTCTCTCTCTTTTTTTTTACTTTGAAAGAAACGCAAAGTAGATATTGGGATTGTTTATCTAAACACGTATAGACCATTATACCTCCCCCCCCCTTTCTCCTTTTTATGTTCAGCTACAAGGAAGTCTCATTGCGATCAGGGTTCAAGAACATTTGTTTTGCGTCCACGGATCGCAGTGTTTCTGAAAGGGTGTAACTGTCCTGAGAACTTCATTGGTTTGGCTGCTAATTTCTATTGTCCAAATTTGGGTGAAATGTATTTCCATGTTAGACTGTTGTTGTGGGAAAGACGTTGGGAGACAGAGTGAAGAGATGCTTCCCGGGGAATCGGTCAGTTAAGAGACAGCAGAGTGGGAAGCTGGATAACAGAGGGACAAGAAGCTCAGAAAGGACCCACCTTTGGTCTGTTAGATTCTGTTAAAAATCAACTTAGAATCTGGTTGTGATTCCTGTGTAGTCTGGTAAGGCTGACAGTTACTTAGTTGGGTGGTACCTTTCTGGATGTCAGATCAGGCATGTTTGAAGTATGTCTACAGATTAAGACTCATTTTGGCCAGTGAACATAGCCAGTTATGTGGTTTGTTTAGTTTATATACCATTCATACAATATTATTGTTGTTAGTTGTGTCTGACCCATTGCGACCCCATGCACAACGTTCTTCCAGGTCTTCCTGTCCTCTTACCATCCTCAGGAGTTCATTTAAGCTCATGCCTAGTGCTTTGGTGCCTCCATCCAGCCACCTCATTCTCTGTCATCCTCTTCTTCTTTTGCCCTCAATCTTTCCCAGCATGAGGCTCTTCTCCAGTGAGTCCTTCCTTCTCATTAGGTGGCCAAAGTATTTGAGTTTCATACTTCAGGATCTGGCCTTCTAAAGAGCAGTCAGGGTTAATCTCCTCTAGGACTGACCGGTTTGATCACCTTGCAGTCCAAGGAACTCGCAGGAGTCTTCTCCAGCACCAGAGTTCAAAGGCCTCAATTCTTCCTTCCACCTTTCTTGAAAAGGGAGAATAATGCATTCTGTGAGTCAGGAATGTAGAACCAGCAATTAGATTTGTGTCTCTTGTATCTGTTGTGTAATGGTGGTCATAAGATTAATGCAGTAACCTATATAAATCAGTAGAATTTGATATCCATTTGTCTGAAATGTTTCTTTAAGGATGATGTAGGTCAACCTTCTCCAATCTGATGTTTTTCAGACGATTTGAATTTATCATCCCTGATAGCCCCTGATAACTAACTAGTAATCCTCGACTTATGACATTTCTGTTGCTAAGCAAGGCAGAATTATGTGAGTTTTCCCCCTTTTATGACCTTTCTTACCACAGTTGCTACAGTTGTTAATGGTTGTTAAGTGAATTTGACCTAGCACAAGAAAAAACAATCTGCTTCTGCCTCCCAGCAATTTACATCCTTGCAGCAAAAAACCTGTTTCAGTTTCAGCACAGCCTGATTAGCACAAGCAGCTGATTGTCGGTTGGATCAGCCTCCTGAAGATCAGCTATTTCAGGCTTCAGGGATTGCCCTAGCCTATAGATACCGCTATGCGCCCCATTTTTGGCTTCTGCATCCCGTTTTCAGCCTCAACAGGCCCCGTTCTCGGCCTCCACGCACCCTATTTTCCATTCATTCTGGGCAGCGGGATCGGAATGGGAGGAAAAAGAGGCACGTAGAGTCCACAAATGGGATGCGGAGACTGAAAAAGGGGCACGTGGAGGCGGCAATAGACAATGGCAATCCCTGCAGCCTGAAACAGCAGATAATCGGGGAGGCTGATCCAACCGACAATCAGCTGCTTTTGCTAATCAGGCTGTGCTGAAACTGAAACTGAAACAGACTGTTTGCTGTTTGCTGCAAGGAGGTAAATTGCTGGGAAGCAGAGGCCAAAGGGTGGGAGCCAGCTGCTGGGCAGGGCTACATTCAGTGTATAAGACACACTCTCTTGGCGGGGGGAAGTGTGTCTTATACTCCGAAAAATACGGTACATGCCGATTGTTAAGGATCCAAATTTCGATCATATGACCATGGGGATGCGGCAATGGCCAGAAGTGGGAAAAGCGATCATAAGTCACTTTTTTCTATGGTGGTGTGACTTCAAACGGTCATGAAGTTGAGGATTACCTGTATATAGTCAGCTGAATGTAAATTTCCAATTTGTGCTTTAAAGTAATTGAGGCCAAATTAATTAAATTAAAGAAAAAAATGCAAGTATGGTTTGATTTGAAACTGGATATATTTTTTTTAAATTAAAGGAGGTGGTTTAGTTCATATCATTTGTTCTTATGAAATGAAAACATCCTGAAAAGTAGTTTTGACTGGCCAACAATACAATGCTTTGGCTAGAAACTAACTTCCTGCAACATTTCTGCCTGTAGTGAAACTTTGCTTTTAAGTGAATCTTTGGGAAAAACCTAATATTAGATAAAAAGGCCAGGATTTTAAGAGTCATGTGCATAATCCCAAATGTTTTTTTTTTTTAAAAAAAAAACTTTGGTGGTGATTCAAGCTGCATTCAAAACTACTTTTGGAAGAGAAGCGCTTAAAGCAGCTTGAATTATGACCTGCTGGTAGAGCTATTGCTATTCCAAAAAGTTAGCAAAACATGTGATGCCGTATAGCAGTTTCATTTTTGTTTTTCTGTCAGTAGATGGCAAGTAAAATAAATAAGGGTGCGAAAATACAGGAAAGTTTCACTGCAAAAATATCACCTGAATTCCCCTTTCATCTCGCCAGTAAAATTCTGCACTGTAAATGAGCTTTATGATAGAAAATGGCAACGCAAAGGCAGGATATGTACTTAAAAGCCTTTAGAATTGATTTTAGTTCAGCTCAGTTACTTAGAGAGTAAACTGGTTTGGCCCTTTCTCTTTGGTTCTGCCACTAAATAAATGAGGGTTGTATGAAAAGTAATGACTCAACCTTAATGCCTCCTCTACCAAGGTAGGCTTGATCAGGAAACATAACCACAAGAAATGCTAGAACTCTTGTTTTATTGATGGAAGCCATAGGAACACAAACTTGAAAGCTTAATAAGCTAAGGTGGAGCAGTGGTTAGAGTGCCTACTTCAGCTGACTGCTAGCTGCAGTTCAGCAGTTCAAATGTCACCGGCTCGAGGTTGACTTAACCTTCCATCCTTCCGAGGTGGGTAAAATGAGAACCCAGATTGTTGACTCTGTAAACCGCGTAGAGAGGGCTGTAAAAAGCACAAGGTGCTATTAATGGCCTTTCCCCTTCCTTTCCTCTTCAATCAAAGAAAATCAAGGCGGGGCAATTTTTAATTTCTTCCTCATTGTTTCTTGTTTCCCTAGGCTAAACTCTACTAACAGCTACCCCATACTTTCCCCAACGTAATCTCTGTGCTCTTCTACACTTTGTGATGATGTTCCATAGATAAGTGATGCTTAGTATTCTGGGTGACAATGATGAGCCTAGTTTTCATCAGCTGTCACAATGCTATGAATAAATCCCTCCTCTCTTGGTGCGACAACCAACTTTCAAGTTTTGAAGCTTCCATTTCTGCCATTGTTCTGCAAGAGACCCGTCATGCTCAGACTTTCTGATGCAGGAGAACATCGCTAAGGTGACTTGTTATCCATGATCAGTGCATCAACCTTTCTTACCTGAACTCTTGCTGTCACAAATTGCGCACTTCAGTCTTGCTCAGACAAATCAACCCTTCCCCAATTCATCCTCTTGGCATTTACAACTTCACAATTTTTGTTGGCTCGTTTGGCAGTGAATTTTAGTTGTGGGATTCCATCGGCAGTCAAACATTCAATCAGTGCATTGCCTAAAGAGCACGGATGAGTTCCTATATGCAAGTTTCTATTTCACAAATTATAGCGACAGGGTTTTTTCCCCCTCTTCGTAAAATTTTTCTACCAATTGAAGTGGGAAAAAAACAGATGGTAAACAATATGTTTCTAATATGTAGGCAGTAACATATACTGCTGAAGGCATTACTTTTCATTCAAGGCTTGTAATTTAAGTAAGAACCTGCCCTCCGTAACATGCATTGCAGCTGTGTTTGGGAATATGATGATTGTGTCTTACAAGAGTGATGCTTAGCTAAGAGAACAGACATTTTAATATTATTGTGTAGAACAGAGGCATGGTACATTAAGTTGCCTTGAGAAATTTATATAACCAAATTTGTGCTTGATATTATCAGAAATGATAAGCATTTGAAGTCTGGGTATGAATATAGAAAAAAATCTATTATAGCTGTCTTAGTCCACAAGGGCAAATGTCCATAATCCACAAATAATGAAGAAGACCATCTAAAACACTGTTTCTCAATAGCTTGAAGATGGGTGGACTTTAACTCCTAGAATTCTGGGAGCTGAAGTCCACCCACCTTCAAGCTGCCAAGGTTGAGAAACACCAATCTAAAAAACCCCAGTCATCTGGAAATCTTTTGTCCAACAATATTACAAAAGCAAATACGGTGAAGAAGTAATGCTTGTATATCCTAGTGTAGTAATTATTATTTTATATTTCCATATGTTCAACCATTCAACTCAATGGTCAGTACCCTGTTTCCCCTGAAAATAAGACCTCCCTGGATAATAAGCCCAATTGGGCTTTTGCGCGCATGCATTAAAATAAGCCCTCCCCCCAAATAAGCCCTCCCTGAAAATATTTAAACGCATGCGCAGCTGGTCCCCGTCATTTCCTCTGGTTGGTTACTGCACAAACAACACGAGGAGGTGAGGACGGAAGGGGGGGCAGGGAGGGGGAACACCCGCCATACACTCTCTACACCCTTACCTAACGGCTGCTCCCGCAACCCTAGCCACTGCGCCCCTTCTCTCGCGCTAATGGCCACTGCAAAAAGATCTCCCCGAAAATAAGGCCAAGCACTCATTTCGGGGATCAAAAGAAAATAAGACCCTGTCTTATTTTGGGGGAAACACGGTATTAGCCCTGCATTAGGAATGTATCCAATCAGAACTTTGGGATGCCAAGAAAATCAACATAGCCTTGTTGGGTTTCTAAAGCTTCTAATGACTAATTACATTTATATATCAAATTTTGGATGAGGGTTGGAAATTATTTACCTAGCCTATGTCTGGTAATATCAAGTAATCTTTATAAAAACATGATTAACGTAATGTTCTAGAAGCTATATACTTTTTAGTAATGACTTCCATTTTAAGAATATCTGGCTTTTAGCTAGGAAAAAAGGGTTTGCATACTACTCTTTATGAGGCAGTTTTATTTCTATGAGATAAGAATATTGCATGTTTGACCTTAATTATCTATGCTTTTCATGGAAAAGGGTGCTCGGTGTATTTGACCGGCTGTGGTCAGGTTTTATTTTGTAGTTAATTGTGAAGATGCAAGGACCCAATACAACTTCCAAATTGTTTCAGTTGTGTCTTGCGGTATTTAGCAAAGGCTTGGTTTTGGTTGGTTGGTTTGGTTTCGGACCCTCACCACCCTTCAGGCTTTCCGAAAAGCCGTTAAGACCTGGCTGTTCCAGCAGGCCTGGGGCTCCTGAGTTCCACCCCTACTCGAATTGTTGTGCGTGTTGTGACTTTTTAAATTGTTTTGTATTGTTGTTTGTTTTTTGTCTTTTTACTTTTTTGTATTGTGACCCCTCCTGGTTTGTCAGCCGCCCTGAGTCCCTCCGGGAATAGGGCGGCATACAAGTCGAATAAACCAAACCAAACCAACTTCCAAATTGTTTCAGTTGTGGCTTGCGGTATTTAGCAAAGGCTTGTCTTCACAGCCATGCTAATACCCCTAGATGAAAACTAAGACGCTGGAGTGAAACCTATTCCTATTCCTTCCTCTTGACAGCTGTGATTGATTTTGGAAAAATCAGTTCACTTTCTGGAATAATTTAATTCAGATGGCTTCTGAGCCCCAGAAATAAATAGGTAGAAAAAGAATAATGTTTTTTTAAAAAACCCAGCTATTTGTAATATTTCCAGTAAACTAATGTTATGGAGTTTGTCTTGCCTTATTTACAATATTGATTTGATACTAGAAGAAATGCAAACAAAAACAGAATTCCTATCTCTGGTTTTCCTTGACTAGAAAACAAGTTCCCTTATTAATTTGCCTGGCCTGATGAGCAAAATAGGAAGCGGCCAATTCCGCCAGCAAATCATCCATTTTCCTTATGCTTTCCCGTCCCTTCTAAAAATCTTCTTTCCAAATTGAGAACCATTTCCATGTGTTGAGAACAATTCAAGTCAGCCAGCATGGTCAAGATCGCAAGGTAGGGAAAGTTGGTGTAGTTAACTCGAGGGTGAATTTGGTGGTGTTTAATTTGGGATGAAATCAGATAAAAGCATCGAAGAGGGTGAAAGCTCTATGGAGATTCTCAACTCTCCAGGTCATGGTTATTCCAAAGGTGCTTTTCAAAACGCAACTGGACTTTCCTGGGTGTGTGTGTGTGTTTCCCCTTGAAAACATTTTGCTTCTCCTCCAAGAAACTTCCTTGTTTCTATCAGTTCAATCCTTTCTATCAGTTCTGTCAATTCAGTTCAATCAATCTTTCTGTCAGAACTGCAGAAGCTTCTTGGAGGAGAAGCGAAACATTTTCAAGGAAAAAGAATCAAAAAAGTCCAGTTGTCTTTTGGGAGGAAAAAAGCATCTTTGGGATATCTTAATAGGTCATTGTGAGTCCTGGCTTATTTCTGGCTAACAAGAAGTCTTCTCTTGTGGCGTGTAAGAAGCCCTAAATAAAAGTACTGTAAACAGAGCCTGTTTAGAAGTAGAATAGCTCAGACTATACATCTTTTACACGTTATTATGTGCGATCTCTGTTCACTATTCATATTTGGGACTGGAATATATATATAGAGGTCCAGGAGCAGCCATATATATATATATAACACCTGTTTTAGTGACTCTGCTAAATCCCACTTAACCCTTACTCAACCTAGAATAAAAGATGCACTTAAAATTCTTATTTGTGGATACTTCTCTTCTGCATTATTGTGGATGGGACCTATTTGTATATATTGAGGTTTATGAATTGAGATATAATACGATGATGAGATGGTAAACTGTATATTTATTGTTCATTGGTTATTGTCCCAGTTTGGCTAGGGTGCCTTTTTTGTACGAATATCCTTTGTGTGTGAATGGCACGAACCCTTCTCAGAGATCCTTCCTACAAAACTCTATTTTTTATAACCACAAATGGCTAAACAACACTTTTTATGTTTTAAGTTCTGTTAAAACACCAACCTTAATGGATTCCTCAGCCTTCTTTAAAGCCTCTGCTTTCTTGGCAGAAGTTGAAAAACACCATTGCATTGCCATGGGTAAACTCTTAATGTGTTTAACATGCGATGCAAGCCTTTTGGTGAGGTCCAGAGACAGCGTGTAAAAAATGTGGATTATAGTTGACAAGGGGACCAAGTTGAAACAGGTAACACAATGCCAATTCCTGGGGCAGCACAAGTGCTATTATGAAACGAGGGGCACCAGTAGTTAAAAAGAGAGATTATTTTCCCTAATTTAAAATGCTTTCAAATATATGCCAAGTTGCACGCTTTTTTTTTTGAGGATTCTTTTGTAGTGGACTGTTTCAAAACCAAAAACAAACAGTTTTTCTGCGGGCCTCCCAAACTTTCTCACGGACCAACAGTTGGTGACTTCAGTTCTAGACTTTTTCAGAAATCAAACGTTTGTGACCAAAAATATTACCCAAATAAGATTTTCAATGAGCTAATAAAGACAGGTGATTTCAGTTTGAGCCCTTTCCTCCCAGGGTGAAACCATATTTAAAGTATCACATCCTTAAGTTGTTGGACATTGTGAAATAAACATTCCTCCTATTAAGAAAGGGTTAGAAAAGCTGGATTATATAGCCTGAAACACTATTGAAGTCAAGTCCCAGGGACTTAAACTGTTTTTTAAAACAACTATTGCAAACGTATGCCTACACTTACCATACCAGCAGTTTGTAAACAAACAAAAAAAGGGGGGGGAGCAATAAATTGTATAAAGTTTGAATATGGTTTCAGTTACAATCCTGGTTTGCTGAAGAGCTGAATCGGCTTTCAGCCAAGGACTTCCAGTGTGACCTACGTTGTGTCAGATAGAATAGTTTGCTTTCAAAGTTTTGTCTAGCAGAAAATCACAAGATCTTAAAAAAAAAAAAAAATATCATGTGGTCAGCACATAGTTTTCCATCTGACTCCTTTGCCATTTAGATTGACATGTTCTACAGCATGTCCGAGGTCTGTAGTTTGGGGAACATATTTCCCAATATGGTCCAGGGAGGCTTGATGATAATATCATTCCAATGGCCTGGGACTACAACAGGAGGCTTCATACCTTCTGTTTACTACAAATGGTTCAGAAATTGGTATCAGGCGGCTTCGAGAATACAGCAATACATTTTGTATCTGCATAGTCTAAATATTGATACTTGGATTGGCCAATGCAGGAATGTAGTAGTTTTAATTTAGAACATAACACCAACAGGCTTAGTAAACACGGGTGGAACACAGTGCAGTCTGCAGTAACCTATTAGTTCAGTGTTTTATCAACTTCCGCAACTTTAAGCTGGCTGAGGAACTCTGGGAGTTGAAGTCCACAAATCTTAAATGTTGTTGAGGTTGAAAAACCCTGCAATTTGTCATTTCAGAGCAAAGTTAACCCTATTCCACAAAGTTCCTATGGTTCCAAGACAATCTGTATGGCCTTTTGAGCGCAGAAAGTTTCTTCCTGCATACTCTTTGACATTCCATATATGAGGATTTCTATCTGTTGTGTGAATAAGATGTATATCCATTCCAAAGTTTCATGAAGACAAATAGCAGTTGTATGCCATGCACTTTTGATTTCCAATATTACTCTACATTTATAAACTTCCAAGATGAAGGATTGTAATGATTTTTTTACTTAAAACTGAAGGCAATCACCAAATTGCTGCTTGGTCAGTTCCTGTTTTAAAGTTTATTCCTATGTGGTGTATTTTTATCAGTTTTTTTCCTTTGTATATTGGCATGGTTTATTCTGGGTAATGTAAAATTTGATATGAGTATCCTTCTGGCTTTTTGATCTATACTTTTTTGGGGGATACACCAGGATATTGGATTCTATAAAGTTCTCATGGTACTTGTCTATTTTCATTGTGTGTGTTTTTTTAAAAAAACCTGTATTTTTGTATGTAGGACAAAATCATAAGCTTTCGGAGTACTAATCTCATATGGAATCATTGTAAAGGATTTAATAAATGGGTAGGAATAAATGTCTTCACTTGTTCAGCGTTTGCATCTTGGGTGACTTATAAACCCAATTGTTTCATTCCATCTAAGAAAATTCTCCGATATTTCTAACAAGGACTCCAATTTGTCATTCTTTGGGAAAACAAGCATTTAGTTGCTCAAAGAGTCTTGATATGCTTCAATGTGCACGTTCAGATAACTAGGAAAAGCTGTTACACTACTGGTACTCTTTGACTTACCTAAAAGAGCATCACAAAGACCAATCTGATTTTATGACTTTTTTTTTTTGCTGTTAATCTATTGCTATTTTTCACCTCGGGGTGCTTTTGCTGAAAACCAGAAGTAAAAAACCAGATTCAGCAAAAATGCAAATCACAGTTATGTGACCATGGGGTGCTGCAAACAGATATAAATGCAGGTCAGTGGCAAGCACCTGAAAGGTGTTCACACAAATGTGGTGAGTATACATGTCCATTGTAACTTTGGAAGTGGGCCGCAAGTACCGTATTTTGGGGGCTATAAGACGCACCGGTGTATAAGACACACCAAGATTTCGAAGATGTAAGTAAGAAAACAAAAAAAAGATTTTGCCTTCCCTCAGCCTCCAGCAGTCCTCTGCAGGCTTCAGCAGGGCTGGGGCAAGGCAAAAACAGAAGTTTTTGCCTTACCCCAGCCCTGCTGAATCCTGCAGAGGGCTGCTGGAGGCTGAGGGAAGGCAAAAATGCCCCCGTTTTTGTAAAAAACGGCCCGTGTTTCACAAAAATGGGATGCGGGGGCAGGGTTTCAGGAGGCCAAAAATGGCTATTTGGTGTATAAGACGCACCAACATTTCCACTCTTTTTTTTGGGGGGGGGGCGGGGAACGTGCGTCTTATACTCCGAAAAATACGGTACCTTTTAGGGGCTGCGCCATAAGTCTTGGTCGGATTATCTGTATCATTTGCCTTGGTCAATGGAGACTTTGATGTTCCAAGCCGAAGGTTCAGAGGAGCATCCTCTGAATGAATTTCTCAGCCCTAATGTATAAATAATTGTTTGCTGCAACCCTTTTTGGGGTTAGCAATTTCTCTGTATTTAAAAAGTGCCTAATATGAACTTTTTTTAAAATAAAAAAAGCCAAGACATTACTTTGCCAATTACAGACACCCATCAAAAACTTCCTTTGATGCGGCTACCTTGAGGCTACCAATTGCCCATGTAAGTAATTACTCGAGGCAGACGTACCTTTCTTTTTATAAAATACACTTACAGTAAAAACGGGCTAACATAGTATCAAAAGATTACAAAATTCGGATAACATAAGATTCACACAATCAAATCATGAACTCATTTCTCAATCCGGTTATAAACAGCAGCATGTCTGTCTAAATCATGCAAATTAATATAATGGAACTGAGCTGCTCATTTTGTAAATTGTAACTGAAGTGACTTCTAGAATCAGTGTTTTTCAACCTTTTTGTGCAAAGGCACACTTTTTTCATGAAAAAAATCACGAGGCACACCACCATTAGAAAATGTTAAAAAAAATTAACTCTGTGCCTATATTGACTATATATAAAGTAATTTTCCCACGGCACACCTTACACTATGTCACGGCACACTAGTGTGCCGCGGCACAGTGGTTGAAAAACACTGTTCTAGATACCTATACTTTTAAGGCGGTTTCAAATTTGTTATTAGGCATAACCTGAGATTTCCCTAATCTTAAATCAAGCATCCCGTATCAGTGTACAAATTCCGGAATTAAATTTGTACAGGTAAAATTATATTCCAGAAATGTTATTTAAGAAACAGACAAGTAAAATTATGACTTTATAGTCTTCATTGTTATGATTCTGTTAGCACTGATTTCCACAGGTACATTAGCACTACATGCCTACCCTTTCCCTACCCATTTCTGGAAAGTTCAAATTTTATAACCGAACATTAGTTCTTGGAGATTGTTTTTGATCAGCTGATCAAAAATTATTTTTCCTCGGCAATTTTGCTTATTATTCAGGTTTTGAATCCTGTCGTTACGAAGGCATCTGAATTACAACCCAAAATTTGGCTGAAATCTGTAATTCAAAGATTATTTCAAACAAGAAAAAAAAAACGGAATGGTTTCCCTGAAGGGGATGATTAACAGAAAAAGTTATTAAGGGAGCCAAGAACAAGCCATTTTGATTGTTCTCATATCTAAAACACCCAGATCTTTCCAGACAGTGCAGATTTTTAAATAATATGAAAGCTTAGTGAACACCTTATAATGAAATGTTGACATAGATTTACTCCGTCTACAGTTACAAAATGTGTTCCTTGTTCCATTTGACATGCGCGCTAGGTTTCCTTCGATTGAAAAAAAAAATCACAGATTAAACCACATGCAAATGACTATATAAAAAGAAGCAAAGACGGTAAAACACCCCTCGGGGGAATTCCAGAGACGTATGAATGGGAACATAGCTAAACTGTTGTGTTAACCCAGTACAGAAGCCAGCCTGCTGGGTCCTTCCGTCCTTTTATTGCAAGGACCTGCCTGTGGGGTTTATCAAAAGGGGAAAAAAAAACATATTTGCTTCGTCTTGATAACTGACCCTCCCTACAAAACTAATACAAATCGGTACTAAACTTATTAAATATTGTGTAATGTATATATTGCATCATAGTTTCCTTCATTATAAGTAGCCCTTGTTTAGTTATCACTGTTTGGACTGGCAACTCTTGCTAAGGAATGCAGTCGTTAAGGGAGTCGTCATGTGGGTAAAACAGCTTTATGTGCCCTCCCTTCTGCTGTGGTTACTGCGACACCCCAGGTCATTAAGCGAGACTTCAAGTGACCATGACTTGGGTTTTTACTGGCAGCTACTCCATGGACTCTTGCTTGTCAGCAGCTGGTGGTGAAAGGCACAGAGGATTATGTTGGCTGCCGGACACTGCGATGGTCATAAGGCGAAGCACGCAAAGCAGGCAATCACAAAACTGCAGGGATGCTGCAATGGTCGTTATTTGTGAGGACCAGCTGTAAAGGTCCTTTTTCAGCACTGTCATAACTTAGAACCATTGCTAAGCAGGGCAGTCCTTAAGCAAGGACTGGCATACGGGAGGAATTGCTTGCCTGGTTCACCTTATCCTGAGATTCTTTTTTGGCAATTCTAGTTTTGGATAAGAGGGCATGTTCCTCTCAGAACAAGACCTCTGTATGTTGCATAGTTTTCTGTAGCTCACCACTCCTCATAATTACTGGTGGAGCTATCAAATCAAATCAAATCTTTATTATGGTCATGGCCAGAATACAATTAATAATTTATAAAGTTAAAACAGTATCAAAAAAACTAAATCTATGTAAAATACTTTAGTTATTTTTTTAAAAGTGTGTACTCTCTCGCTGTCCATCTATCTATCATCTATCAAATTATTTTTTTATATTTCACCCTTCTTATGCTGGTATAGGACTGTAATAAAGATTTGATTGGCGGGGGTGGCTATCCAAGGCCTAGGCACTGTGTGATCACTTTCCACGCTGTGTTTCTGTGCCTCCGATTTCATGAAGCTAGGCAGGCAATCACAAAAGTTGTGAGAAAGCACGTTCATCTCATTTCTTTCTTGAGGAATGATGTTGTAACGTGGGGCTTGTTATGTCTAAGGTAAAGGTTCCCCTCGCGCATATGTGCTAGTCGTTCCTGACTCTTGGGGGTGGTGCTCATCTCCGTTTCAAAGCTGAAGAGCCAGCGCTGTCCGAAGACGTCTCCATGGTCATTTGGCCGGCATGACTAAACACTGAAAGCGCACAGAACGCTGTTCTCTTCCCACCAAAGGTGGTCCCTATTTTTCTACTTGCATATTTTACATGCTTTCAAACTGCTAGGTTGGCAGAAGCTGGGACAAGTAACGGGAGCTCACTCCGCTACGTGGCGCTAGAGATTCGAAACGCCGACCTTTCTGATTGACATGCTCAGCGTCTTAGCCACTGAACCACCACGTCCCTTTTTTTGGTATGTCTAGGCATGTAATTACTGAATAGGACATATGATTCTAAGGAATCATCTTACTTTGGCCTTATTCATTAGGGATTTAAATTTATTTTCAATATTGCTGACCTTGTCCTGAGTTTAAATTCAATCTAAGTTTTAAAATCAAGCCCCCTTCTAACAAACAAGCTATTGTCTTCCGAACTCAAGAACAAAAACCTTGGTATAAGTAGAAAAAAGAGAGAGAGAGAGATTAAAGTTGATAAGCTTGATCTGGATCTTATGTCTAGTTCTGAAGAAACTCCATGTTGCCAGATGTTAATGACTTCTTAATACATCCTGGATAACTCTGCTCATAAAAGGTTTGGTTTGAAAAATCTATTGCAATGCTGAATGATCTTCAGATACCAGGAGGTCAAGTTTTCTTGTGTAAATTATACACAATAATATTCCCAGCATGATTTTGGTGATCCCAGTTGTAGTAACAACAATCTGTAAAGTTCACTGAAAAAAGGTTAAAATATCCAAGTTCACTGAAAAAAGGTTAAAATACTCAAAACATTCATTTTCTTCCGCTTTTGGTCTTTTCCTTTTCTTCTTTACGTCTTCCTCATTTTCCATCGAGACATTCATCAAAGATACTGTTATTTCAGTCAGAATCGGAATCCGAGTCATCTGGAAAAAAATGGATGTGAAGAATAACTTTCATACTAAAAATAGGTATGGGCCTTAGTGGAGGACAACTGATAAACCGGAAGCAACTATATATATTGTAGTTTTTCATTTACCATAAACTAGAGCAGTATTCTTCAAACTTGGCAACCTTAAGAGGTGGGGACTTCAAGTCCCAGAATTCCCCTGCAGCAAATCATTAGGTTAGCAAGATTGTATTGAAACGCTAAATAGCAAGTGTGGCTGGATAGCAACGTAAGAACAGTTGAAACCTACCTTCTGACTTCTGTGATTTGGGGGCGTCCGAGGAATCTTCCTGTTTTAGGAATGTTGCCAGGTCATTAAAGGTGAAATATACGTAGGCACAGTAGACGATGGTAGTGATAAACCCAAATACCTGAAGATCAAGATAGGAGAGTTACGGAAAACATGAGTTTTTAAAAATATGGAAAGGGGGAGAAGAGGAAAAGAGCTATAATGGGTAGAAATAACAGAATTCAGTCCACATCTCCATTTCTAGCCTTGACTGCCCTCGTCTTCAACTCTTGTGGCCAAAATAAAGAATATAGGATAGCAGAACAGAAAAATACAGGGTAACAGATACAGGACTTTAGAGGTCTTCTAGTCCAATCCCTTGCTCAGGTAGCAAACCCTATATCAGTGGTTGGCCAATCTCTTCTTAAAAACTTCCAGTGTTGGAGCATTCACAACCTCTGGAGGCAAGTTGTTCCACTGATTCATTGTTCTAACTCAAGAACTTCCTCCTTAGTTCTAGGTTGCTTCTCTCCTTGATGAGTTTCCATCCATTGTTTCTTGCCTTCTGGTGCTTTGGAAAAAGTTGACCCCCTCTTCTTTATGGCAGCTGATCAAATACTGGAACACTGCTATCATATCTCTGCTAGTCCTTCTTTTCATTATGGTGAAAAGAACTGCAGATAACAGTCAGCTGAAGTGGCCTGCAGTACTGCACCCTAACCACTGTTTATCCTCCTTTGTGAGCTCTTTTGCATCTGTAATTCCAGCTTTCTGAAATATTTGGATTTTTAAAGAAAGCTTCATTGGTGGTGGTGTTAGTTGTGAAACCATGTCTGACCAATCATGACCCCATGGCTTTCCTGTCTTCTACCATCCTCTGGAGTCCATTTGATCTCCCCACTACTGCTTCAGTGACTCCATCCAGCCACCTCATTCTCTGCCATCCCCTTCTTCTTTTGCCCTCAATCAAGAAGTAGGCTCTTGTCCAGTGAGTCCTTCCTTCTCATTAGGTGGCCAAAGTATTTGAGTTTCATACTTCAGGATCTGGCCTTCTAAAGAGCAGTCAGGATTGATCTCCTCTAGGACTGACTGGTTTGATCTCCTTGCAGTCCAAGGGACTCGCAGGAGTCTTTTCCAGCACCAGAGTTCAAAGGCCTCCATTCTTTGGCGCTCAGCCTTTCTTATGGTCCAACCTTCACAGCCATACATTGCAACTGGCAAACCATAGCCTTGACTATATACACTTTATTGGTGTTAATGGAAGCATTTTTACAATGCTTTAGGTCAATGCCAGGAGAGGTTTTGGAGGAGAGGCATATGATTATAGAAGAATCTCCCAATTCTCTTCCCATATTCCTTCATGTACCAATGAGTTGAAAAAAAAAAACTTCTTAAAAAAAAGAGCTTCCACTGATATTGATGGAAGGTTTTAAAAAGTGCTATTCCATAAGAATGTATGGGGGAAATCATAACTAAATGAGTTTAGGAACTCTTTCTCCCCAAAACTGAGCAAATCCAAATTGAGCAATGAAGGGCGAAGAGCAACAAAATAGATAGGTTTAGACAGAATGACAATTGCAAAAAGAAAACACAAACAGGTTTGTGAAATTAACTCTGCTGGGAGAGAAAATACGGTGTACAAGTTCTGTCCAGAAACTTACCCCTGCAGCCTTCGATGCGGTGTCCGTGTATTTCGAAACGGCAGCAATGGAGATGGCAAAATATATAATAGCAGCAATAATTCCACACAAAAAATCCTGCAAAACCAATGGAGTCAGAGAGAAGATGATTAAGAACAGTAGTCTCCAAACTTGGCAACTTTAAGACCTGTGGACTTCAACTCCCAGAGTTCCTCAGCCAGCAAAGCTGGGAACTCTGGGAGTTGAAGTCCACAAGTCTTAAAGTTGCCAAGGTTGGAGACGATTGATTAAGAAGATAAATGAAAAGGTATATATATATATATATATATATATGCAGAGTTGCCTTAGGACAGTGATGTAGAAACCTTTTGGGCACCAACTCCCCAAACAGGAAACCACGCGTGCCAGAGTGCCACAAACCTGAAGATCAGCTGGTTGGTGTGCATACATGCGCCAAACACCTGCTCTTTGGGTTTCTGGTGCACACACGTGTGCCGGCCAGCTGGTTTTTGGGCATTCCAAAATGCCGGCCAGCTGATCTTCGGGCTTCTGGCGCTCCAGTGCGCGAAGACCAGGTGGCCGGCGTGCATGCCCACAGAGAGGGCTCTGCGTGCCACCTCTGAACACGCGTGCCATAGGTATGCCATCAAAGCCTTAGGAGATAATTTCAGAAGGAAATCTACAGCCCTTCACTTGTTTGCTTGGACTAGAGTTTTCACCAGACCAAATCAGTTGTGGTTAAATGTTAGGGATCCTGGCAGCTGGTTCAGTCACATTTGGAGGTTCACAGCTCACCAACCTCTATTGTGCTCCTGGCCAGCCTTTTCCAACCTGGTGCACTTTAGATGTGTCAAGATCACAACTCCTGGCAAACCCTTCCAGCCAGCAGGATCTGGTGAAGATCCTTGATGGGAGAAGTTTTATAAGAGTCTGCTTTAATTGCTGAGTGTCAAATGCCCAGCAGTTATGAGATGGTGCAGCAATGTTTTGACTGGGGCACGGAATAAAATCCTCTATTCCTTGAACCAACAGGAATCAGATTTGTCATCAGGGGCTGCAGTCTTTTTTTTTTTTAATTGAAAATTTTTGAAAAAAAAAAGGCTTTTACAAATATTTACCTCCCCCCCCAACCTCCCCCCCCCCGACTTCCCAGAACAAATACAGGGTATAAATCTTTAACAAAGATGTTCTAAAATAAACTTTAAAAAAGTTAGTATCATCTTTCATTTGAGCTTTAACTCCTCTTTTGTTAGGCTAATTCTAAGCAGATTATATCGTTCCTTGCTTCTTCAGTCATAAACTATCTGGAATTTCTTAGTCTCATATTTATTTTGAATATAGTCAATCCATCTTCTCCACTCCAGTTTATATTTTCTCATTTGAGTGGTCTTTCAGATATGCTGATATTTTAGCCATCTCTGCTAAGTTTATAACTTTATACATCTATTTCAAGCTATTTAGCTCTCAACAGCTAGCCATAGCCTTACTGGGAGTTGAACCTCTGTTGTATTACATATTAGGCAGTTGTGTTAGCCACCAAGCCACAAGTTCTCCTCCTGGGGCTGCAGAGTCTTTGAGGGCCAGAAAGAGATCACCGAAATGTTAATACAATCTCCACATTTGCAGACATTTCGTTCTCTTCTTCTTTTTCTTGCACAAGGAAGAGAGGCAAATGCATACAGCCCGCAGAAAATCTGCTTTCTTTTTTTTTCTACTGGGGATGACGGCCACTGGCATTTGAATTACAGAGCTCAGCTAGGTTAACATCTCAGTTATCATTATCTATCAGGGTTATAGTACTGCAGTCTTTTGACTGTAAAATAGAGGGCTGATGGAAAATAGTGAACAAATGGGGTGGAACAAAAGCTCAATGCCCCCCCCCCCCATCCGTTTTGCTTTGCAAAGTTAAAGTCTTCCTGGAAGGCCAGCATCCCCTGGTGGTCACTGTGGAGAACAAGGAAGCTTTTAAGCAATAGTTTCCCTCAAGATATGACTGGGCTGCAATATCACCTCCAGCTTTACCATCAGGCCAGGCTGCCCATCATTCAGAAAGCAGATTTCAAAGGTAGCTTGCTCAAAAGCCCACAGGTGGAATGCAGTTGAATGCAGATAGTCCTCGACTTACGTCTGGTTGCTTAATGGCTGTCTAAAGTTGTGACGGACTTCCCAAGGCTACTTAGGAACTGGATTTGAAGTTCCGATGGCCATTCTCCCCAACACAATCACGTGATCATATTGGGAGTTGGCAACGCCGGATCACATTTACAGCCATTTGCAGTGTTTCGTGATTGTAGATGTCTCGTGATTGTATGATTTCTGACTAGCTCAAGGTTGACTCAGCCTTCCATCCTTCCAAGGTTGGTAAAACGAGGGACCAAGATTATTGGGGGCGATATGCTGACACTGTAAACTTAGAGACGGCTGTGAAGCACTGTGAAGTGATATATAAGTCTAAGGGCTATTGCTATTTTCCTTCCTTATGGTTAGAATGCAGTGTTGCAGGCTAACTCTTCCCACTGCCAGGAGTTCGAACCTTCCATCCTTCCAAGGTGGGTAAAACGAGGACCCAGGTTATTGGGGGCAAGAGGCTGACTCTACAAACCGCTTAGAGAGGGCTGTAAAGCACTGTGAAGTGATATATAAGTCTAAGTACTATTGCTAGTTCTGGTTATTTCTTGCAAAAAAAACAAAACCCATTGCGGAGAATGGATTTGCTTAATGGCCATGATGTTTACTTTATGGGTGTGTTGAGTCACTTAATAATTACTGCAAAAATCTATGTACTATCAGGCACTGTCACATATAGTGACTTGCTTAATGACCATCACAACTTAGGACTGTAATTCTGGGGCTCAGTTACGTTCATAAATCAAGGACTACCTGCATCTGATGCCAGGTATTGAACACTTCATGTTCTGGGTCTCAAGTTCCAGAAGTAACTCTCAAGGTAGTAACAGCACAGAAATAACCATTCTTCCTTCTACCTACCCATCATCAGGTTGTCTGAAGTTGATGGAAACACAAACTCAACATGTTTTGAAATGATACCGTTCAGCCTCCCTTCCCCTCCTTCCCTGCGAAACCAACCTACCAGCCCACCTGCTAAACCACATCTTAAGAACCAGTCATAACCCCCCCCCCCCCCATTCAACTACTTACCGCCAAAAGCCAATAGATGCCCCGGAACTTCTCATTCAGCTTCAGGGAATAGGAAACGAAAAAGCCCAAAGCGAGTAGAAATGTCAGTAAGGGCACCATCATGAAAGGTGCAGCTGTCGAAGCGATGTAGCAGATGAAGATGATAAAAGAGAGGGCCTGAAGGACACAAGTGGGAGAGTGTGGGGGTTACCCATGAGCTGCAGAAGATTTGTTGGGAGTCCCTCAGCCCGGTATTCCTGCAGATGCAATCTCATCTCACCCCCCCCCCCATAGGTATCGGGTTTCCTTGCGCCATCAGAATTTTCTTGAAGGGCTCTTCAATTTCTTTTTAAGGTTTAGCTAATAGTGCTTTAGGTATGCGGTGGCTCAGTGGCTAAGACGTTGAGCTTGTCGATCAGAAAAGTCAGCGGTTTGAATCCCTAGCGCAGCATAACGGGGTGAGCTCCTGTTACTTGTCCCAACTTCTGCCAACCTAGCAATTCGAAAGCAGGTAAAAAATGCAAGTAGAAAAAGAGGAACCACCTTTGGTGGGAAGGTAACAGCGTTCTGTGTGCTTTAGGCATTTAGTCTTGCCGCCCACATGACCACGGAGACGTCTTCGGACAGTGCTGGCTCTTTGGCTTTGAAATGGAGATGAGCACCACCCACTAGAGTCGGGAACGACTAGCACGTATATGCAAGGGGAATATTTACCTTTACCTAATAGTGCTTTAAATGTGCTTTGGCTTTGAAATGGAGATGAACACCGCCCCTTAGAGTCGGGAACGACTAGCACGTATATGCAAGGGGAATATTTACCTTTACCTAATAGTGCTTTAAATGTGCTTTGCTAGAATTCAAGAGAATGTGAGCTCCAGGCTTGCCACAGGAACTGAAGGTGAGTGATTTGGGGCTAATCTACCTCTCTCAGGGCTGAGAGAGGGTTCTAAGAAGAATGCAAGGGGAAACCTTTTCCAAATCAACAACCACCAAAACCCCGGTGCCAAGGAAATATAATGAGCTTGTCCCTGCAACTGCCAGGTGCTGAGAGTGATTTGAAGACGTTAAAAAATAGAATAAAATCTCTCTGACTTCTCCCTTTTAAGGCTGCTTCTTTAGCATTAGCCCCTAAACACTGCAGATCTTCTGCAGCACATCTGCTTCTTGCAATTTCAGGGCCAGCATCTCACCTGCAAAGTGCTTGAGGACGTGAAACCCCAGCGTGTTACTTTTGGTGAATTGTCCTGGTGAAGATTTTGGATGCCTGATGGCCAAAAGAACTCCTTTGGCTTGATGAGAGAGAGATGATGGACACATCTAAATGGCCAGAGTGAACAGTGGATGCTCTCACAAAACCGTTTCCAAGGGAGTTTAGCCATTCACAAAGGAGATGTGGTGGAAGATGTGACCAGTCACCAATTATCCACTTACCAGTTGCTTATTTTGAGTATTTGAGTATTTATTAATACTTATAGGCCGCCCTTTTCCCTGAGGGGACTCAGGGCGGCTTACATAAAATGAAGGGAGGGGGTATACAGACAATAGACACAAACAATACATAGAAGTAAAATAGTAAGCAACATTCATTCATCATTCGGGTGGGGGCAATTATCTTTGTCCCCAGGCCTGACGGGCTAGCCAGGTCTTAAGGGCTGTGCGGAAGGTCTGGACGGTGGTGAGGGTACGAATCTCCACGGGGAGATCGTTCCAAAGGGTCGGAGCTACTACTGAAAAGGCTCTCCTCCGTATAGTTGCCAGTCGGCACTGACTGGCAGATGGAACTCGGAGGAGGCCTAATCTATGTGATCTAATTGGTCGCAGGGAGGTAATTGGGTAATTATTATTCCTCTTTCACCCCCTGAAAGGTTATATTACAGGTAGTCCTCAACATACGACTACAATTGAGCCCAACATTTATGTTGTTAAGTGAGTTTTGCCCCATTTCTCACCCAAATGTAGTGAGACCTTTCTCACCACTTCTGTTAAGTGAATCACCGTAGTTCTTAAATTAGTAAGAGCCGAGTAGTAGGCAAGAGCGGAGGTGGTGCAGTGGTTAGGGTGCAGTACTGCAAGCCACTTCAGCTGACTGTTATCTGCAGTTCAGCGGTTCAAATCTCACCGGCTCAAGGTTGACTCAGCCTTCCATCCTTCCGAGGTGGGTGAAATGAGGACCCAGACTGTGGGGGCAATTTGCTGCCTCAATTTGCTAAAAATCTGTAAACCGCTTAGAGAGGGCTGAAAGCCCTATGAAGCGGTATATAAGTCTAATAAATAAATAAATAAATAAATAAATAAATAAATAAATAAATAAATAAATAGTAAGCTGGTTGTTAAGTGAATCTGGTTTCCCCATTGACTTTGCTTGTCAGAAGGTCGTAAGAGGTCATCCCATGATTCTGGGACTTTGCAACCGTCATAACTATGAGCCCGTTGCCAAGGGTTCTCAATGTTGATCACGTGACCATGGGGATGCTGCAATGGTCATAAGTGTGAAACATGGTCATAGGTCACTTGAGTGTTGTAACTTTGGACGGTCACTACATGAACTGTTGTTAAAGTTGAGGACTATCTGTATTTGATGAATGCGGGGCAGGAGATAGAGCGCTTTCTAAACAGACCATGGACCTCCAGCCACTTAGTTTTTATCTGCTAAAACAGTGTTTCTCAACCTTGGCAACTTGAAGATGTCCGGACTTCAACTCCCAGAATTCCCCAGCCAGCATTCGCTGGCTGGGGAATTCTGGGAGTTGAAGTCCCGGACATCTTCAAGTTGCCAAGGTTGAGAAACACTGTGCTAAAAAGACTTTATTGGAAATCCCAAAGGCCCAGAGACATTCTTGGACATAAAAGACACTGCAGGAAGTTGCATTGTGCTTTGCTGCCCGCCAGCTCTGTTTAATGTTTCTTTAAATTAAAAGACTCTTAAAAAAATTAATCTCAAGCTCGTCTTGATGGGGGTTGGTGGACACCACTTCCTATTCCTTTAGCTTCTGCAAAGGGAGCTGGTGCAAACTATTGCAAATTGCAGCCAGCTGTGAAATAAGAACTCAAAAAGGCAGAACTATTTCCAAGAAACTCAACAGTTCCTGTATCTTTTTTTTTAAATCCAGGAAGTATTTGCTAGTAAGTAGTATAAACCACTAAAAATGGAGGGGGTGAACTTCAACCATAGCTGCAATGAAAGAGCTGCCCATTTTAAACTCTCTCTCTCTCTCTCCCGGCAGAGATTTATCTTTAGGGAAAGCCTGAAGGGACTGCCAATAACCCTGAAGTGAAGCCCAACATAGAATAGAATTATAGAGTTGGAAGGGACCTTGGAGGTCTTCTAGTCCAATCCCCTGCTTTGGCAGGAAACCCTACATCTCTTTGGTCAAATGGATATCTAACATCTTAAAAACGTCCAGTGTTGGAGCATTCACAACTTCTGGATACAAGTTGTTTCATTGATTAATTGTTCTGTCAGGAAATTTCTCCTTAGTTCTAGGTTGCTTGTCTCCTTGATTAGTTTCCACCCATTGCTTGTTGCCCTCCCCTCGGGTGCTTTGGAGAATAGCTTGATTCCCTCTTCTTTGTGGCAACCCCTGAGATATCAGAACACTGTCATCATGTCACCCCTAGTCCTTCTTTTCATAAGACTACCCAGTTCCTGCAACTGTTCTTCACATGTTTTAGCCTCCAGTCCCCTAATCCATCTTTGTTGCTCTTCTCTGCACTCTTTCTAGAGACTCAATATCTTTTCTACATCGTGGCGACCAAAATTGGATGCAATATTCCAATTGTGGCCTTACCAAAGCATTATAAAGTGGCATTAACACTTCATGTCTCTTTATTCAGTATTTTCATTCATTAGCTGGCTGGGGAACTCTGGGAGTTGAAGTCCACACCTCTTAAAGTTGCCAAGGTGAGAAACATTATCCTACACTATTGTCATTTCTAATCCCTACTTGGGAAGGCAGAGCTGTGCAATCAAATTACCATAAATTTATTGGCTTACAGGAAGGACTTTGCTGTCCCTCCCAAAGTGAATGCAGCAAGATGATCCCTATCTACAATGATGTTTTCTTTTAAATACAAACAAACCCCAAAAGGAATCAAATCTAAAAGAGGTTCATAAGATTTTTTTTTTTAAATGCTTATAAGCAATCCGACAGGAAAGTTACGTTGCAGATTCCGTCAGCTAAGAAGTCTGACTGGTGGGGTTCACAAAGAGAGCATTCTCTGCCAGTGTTCCCCCCCTGTGGAATATTCTCCTGCACCCCCAAAAGTGAGGCAGGCCCCCACTCTCCTGGATTTCCGAAAATGAGTCAAAATGTGGTTTTGTGGTCTAGCAAGGGGAGCTCAGAGGAGTCTGGTTGGTATACTGAGACCCCCCTCCCTTTTCTTTTTAGGATTTAGTGTTAATAGTACTTTATCATCCTTGCCTCTAAATTTTTAACTTTCATATACCGTTTTTAATCTTTTAATACTGTGCAGTACATACAAATACAATAGCAGAGTTGGAAGGGACCCTGGAGGTCTTCTAGTCCAACCCCCTGCCTAGTGTCTTTCTCTGAGAGAAATGGGCAATTCAAAAATGAAAAAAAAAACCTTGGTTTTACAAAGGAAATTTCAAAAGCACCCTCCCCCCAAATTAAATCTAAGTGATAATTTTCTATAATAAAGGAGGTACAGCCATTGTACTTATAGGTCACTGTGCATTAACCCCTGCTGAACAAGTCTGGAAAATATCTGTTTTTCCATATTTGCAAAGCTGTCCTTTTTTCTTTTCTTTTTCTCTGCAATCTACCTGACTTTGGAGAGTGTCTTCAAAAGACACCCCTTGGTGTCTCTTCCAAATTTTCCATCTGCTCAAACCCATCCGTCCAGTTCTACTACTATGCTAAAGTAAAGGTAAAGGTTTCCTCTCCGCACATGCGTGCTAGTCATTCCTGACTCTAGGGCGTGGTGCTCATCTCAGTTTCAAAGCCGAAGAGCCAGCGTTGTCCGAAAATGTCTCTGTGGTCATATGGATGGCATGACTAAACGCCAAAGGTGCACAGAAGATCGTTACCTTCCCACCAAAGGTGGTTCCTATTTTACCACTTGCATTTTTTACTGCTTTCGAACTGCTAGGTTGGCAGAAGCTGGGACAAGTAATGGGAGCTCACTCTGGTACACGGCACTAGGGATTCGAACCGCCAAACTGCTGACTTTCTGATCAACAAGCGCAGAGTCTTAGCTACTGAGCCATCGCGTCCCTTATGCATCTACTATGCTAATAGTCCTTAAAAACAAGATTCATCCTATCCAAGGTCTGACGGTGGCCCCACCATATGGGAATCTTCCCCAGGTTTCATCTAATGGAAATGGGGAACTACACACTACCCCGAAATGCCCAGCCAGTGTGGGTTTCTTGGTTGTCACACTCCCAAGTCCTGGATTTTGCAAATGGTTTATTCTCTAGCGTGTCTGACTCAAAGGCAGACTTCGTTCCTGCTAGGGAGCAAGTAAAGAATGCTCATATTATGTAGGTTGGAGAACTGAAGAAGCTTCTTGGATAAGAAGCGAAACATCATCAAAGAAAAACCAAGAAGGTCCAGTTGGCATTTGAAAAAGCACCTTTGGGACATCCATGACCTGAATGACTGAACATCTTCATAGACACTCAGATTACCTAGTGATGGAAAACAGTCCCCCATGAAAATTCTTATTCAACTTTTTCCCTTCCTCTTAGGTGGGAGTAGTTTCTACAGAGAGGACTGAGGAAACAAGAGAGGGAAAGAAAGAGAGGAGATTCGAAGCTCCCGGAGACAGAGGTTCCCTATTATGTAGCCATTGAACAGTTGAATAGGAGTTCGAGTTCTCTCAGTCTGACTTCCGATCCATGATGACTGCTGGGCTGATAAAATGTGAGAGTTCCTACCATGTACACCTTCTTCAACTCACAGAGAGAAAGCGGGATAAAAAGACAAAACATTAGTAAGTGATAATTGGAATTTGGAGGGACGCAGTGGCTCAGTGGCTAAGAAGTTGAGCTTGTTGATCAGAAAGGTCGGCAGTTCGAATCCCTAGCGCCGCATAACGGAGTGAGCTCCCGTTACTTGCCGCAGCTTCTGCCAACCTAGCAGTTCGAAAGCAGTTTAAAAATGCAAGTAGAAAAATATGAACCACCTTTGGTGGGAAGGGAACAGCGTTCCATGCGGCTTCGGGAGTTGAGTCATGCCGGCTACATGACCACGGAGATGTCTTCGGACAGCGCTGGCTCTTCGGCTTTGAAACGAAGATGAGCACCGGCCCCTAGAGTTGGGAACGACTAGCGAGGGGAACCTTTACTTTTCTCTTTAATGGGAATTTGTCAGATTTTTGCGAATCCAGGTACCATTTGACCAAAGTTACAAGTGAAAAAAAAAGAGACTTATGACTCATCCTTGCACTTAACAGCATCTTCGTGACCCCCGAGATAAAAAATTCAAGCACTTGGCAACCAGCATGCATTTACAATGGCTGCCAGTGTCACGTGATCACTGCCTGTGACCTTCACAACCAGCTTCTGGAAAGCTGGATTCGCTTAACACCATATGATTCACTTAACATCTGCAGGGATTTGCTTAACAACCGTGGCAAAAAAGGTCATAAAATCAGGCACTTAAAAATTGCCTAGCTTAGCAGCAGAAACTCTGATTGGAATTGCAATTGTAATTGCCCTAATCAGTTCACAATCTTAGGATTAGGTACAGAAGAACAAAGGTTAATTTTCCTGGGCTAGATGGGAAGGGCTAGTGACTTTTTTATTGGTTTATTTACTCACCATTGTTCCTTGTAGAGATGTTCCTGATTTTTCTGGCCCACTTAAGGTTGATAGGAGATTAAAATCTGTGCTCTTGCTAATCCCATCACCTTTCCTGGTATGGCTAGATTCAGCCATTTAGCATGATGTCAGAATGTTTAATCTGTGGTTACTGTTTATTAAAAGACGCTTGCTCCTGGGGAGGAAAGCTATGGCAAATCTAGACAGCATACTAAAAAACAGAGACATCACCCTGCCAACAGAAGTGCGCATAATCAAGGCTATGGTTTTCCCAATTGCTATGGATGGCTGTGAAGATTAGACCATAAGAAAGGCTGAGTGCCAAAGACTTTGAACTCTGGTGCTGGAGAAGACTCCTGTGAGTCCCTTGGACTGCAAGGAGATCCAACAGGTCAGTCCTAGAAGAGATCAACCCTGACTGCTCTTTAGAAGGCCAGATCCTGAAGAGGAAACTCCAATACTTTGGCCACCTAATGAGAAAGAAGGACTCACTGGAGAAGAACCTAATACTGAGAAAGATGGAGGACAAAAGAAGAAGGGGACGACAGAGAATGAGGTGGCTGGATGGAGTCACCGAAGCAGTAGGCGTGAGCTTAAACGGACTCCAGAGAATGGCAGAGGATAGGAAGGCCTGGAGGAACATTGTCCATGGGGTCGGAGATTGGAGATTCTCTGTCATCCAGGTCATGGTTGCCTCAAAGGTGTTTTTTTAAAAGGCAACTGGGTTTTCTTTCTTTGTTTTTATTTGAAGATGTTTTGCTTCTCATCCTGCCCAGAAGCAAAACGCCTTCAAATAAAAATAAAGTTTTCAAGAAAAGCACCCCTGAGATATCTGTGGTTAATGTTAACCATGTTTTGCTTAGGAAGCCACATTCACAACCCGGTTGGTTGTCACATCTGAAGAGGTTTAGGGCAAGCTGCAGAAATCTTACATTACGGGACTTAGATCTGAGACCAATTATGTCATACTTTGCATAATGTGTTTTGCTTGGTCTGTCAAGCAAACTATAGTTTGGGTAAAGGTAAAGGTTCCCCTGTGCTAGTCGTTCCCGACTCTAGGGGGTGCTGCTCATCTCCATTTCAAAGCCGAAGAGCCAGCGCTGTCCGAAGGCATCTCCGTGGTCATGTGGCCGGCATGACTCAATGCCGAAGGTGCATGGAACGCTGTTACCTTCCCATCAAAGGTGGTCCCTATTTTTCTACTTGCATTTCTCCATGCTTTCGAACTGCTAGGTTGGCAGAAGCTGCGGCAAGTAACGGGAGCTCACTCTGTTATGCAGCACTAGGGATTCGAACTGCCGACCTTTCTGATAACAAGCTCAGTGTCTTAGCCACTGAGCCCCCCCCTTCTTAAACGATGGTTTAGAAAAATGCAAAACTAGTATAATAAAAGTTTCTGAACTTCTGTGATCGCACTAGAAAAGTCTTAGACTGAGTTCAAGTTTCTTTTGGGGGTGAACTTAGCCCATCATCCTGCTCTCCCAGAGCTCAGCTGGGTACTACTGCAGAGTCCAGATGTTGCTGTTCCCCTAAACAAACTATCTTAAGAAGTATACCCTCTCCCTTGGGGTTTTATTCAGTTAACCCTGATTCATTCAGGATCGGGCGTAAGCTTGTTGCTAGAACGCAGCTCAACGTGTCGTGGGAATGCCGTCTCCGCCTTCTCTCGCGGCTCTGTGTAACACGTAAGGGGCTCCGCTTGGGGTGGAGGGGGGCGTGGCAGGTCTATCTTTTGGGGGAGGCCTCTCCAAGGCAGCGACCCGCTTGGAAACCATTCCCGCTTCGGCAAAGACCCTAGTCCGGCTAGGTCACGAGGCTCCCCCCTCGAGGCACGGTTGTTTGCAGGAGTCGTCGTCTGAACGCTACGGGTGTACGCCTGGCCAGGGCTTGTCCCTTCTTTTTGCCAGAGATGAGCTCACCGCCCTCGGCCTGCCTTCCCCGCCCCGTGCCTGGACTTTGCAATGGGGGGAGCGGTGCCCTTGCCCGGCCCACCCAAGCCCCGCGCCCCTCTTACCGCTTGGGCCAGCAGCAGCAGCCCTTTGCGGGAAGTCAGGAACGCCTTGAAGGCCAGCACCAGGCGGGTCCCCGGCGGCACCTCTGCCGGATCGGGCTCTTCTCCTTCGCCGCGCTCCATGCTTGAGGACCGCTTGCGTTTGCAAGAGTGAAGGGAGCGACCCCGGCGGCGACTTTGCAAGAAGCGCCGGCGAGAAGCGATGCAACCCCGGCTGGGATTTTTCTTTTCTTTTCTGGCTCTCCGGAAACTGGACGGAAATCAGGCAAATCCCATGCAATCTTTTGCGAGCGGCCGCCAATCCGGGTCGGGGGTGGGGTGGGGGGGAGGCAGGCAGGGAGGGGGCCGCATCGAGATGGCTCCTCCTCCTCTTCCTCCTCCTCCTCCTCCTCCTCCTCTTCCTTCCCCCGGCGCCAGAATTGAATTGACCCAATGCCCGGGGAAGGGGAGTCTGCCAGAGCCGGAAGCGCCCCCTTGCGCGGCCAGCGACTCAGGATCGCGGCGCTAAAAGTGGGGAGGCGCGGGCAGCGCGATCCTCTGCCTTGTTGGACCGGCCGCGGTTGGTTGGTTGGCCGGTTGGGTCGTCCCAGCGAAGCGAATCCCTAGGCACACCACCGCCTTTCTGGCGAGCCCGCGTGTTGCGTTCGTGGGAAAGGGGATCGTGGCTTTTGGGGGATGCGGTTCTTACGTGCAAGCCGCTGATTGCGCGGAAAGGCAGGTTTGTTTCGCTAAGTCAGGGATGTCGAACCTGGACAACTCTTAGACCTGTTGGTAGAACATGAACTTGAGAGGTGAGGATGCTTCATTGAATAAGGGGAACCCCGCAGGGATGGTATTATAAGGAATGAAAAATGTTTAGTCTTTTTGCAAGTAATGCAAAATAATCATGATTTGGAAGATGTATGCAGACGTAGTTTTGGTTTCATGTATATCTTAATTACGGAGGGTAATTAATTTAGGCAAAATCAATAGACTGAAGTGTCAAGAGAAAGACTTTAGAAGACTACTGAGGATCAGTGATGTAAAAAAGCTGGATGCTTTCTCTTAATTTTTGCCTGGTTAAGCAAGGGAGATAAGAGAGATAATTTAACTATCAGTAAGAGGGTCTCCCAAAATCCTACCCAAATTTATCTGGGAATTGGGGGAGTCTTTATCCTATTATATGTGGAAGGCAAGCTTTTTTGGAATTTCTGGGAGAAGTAATTTCAGCACAAAAAAAAATATTTAGCAACCTTTATAGATATAATTTATATATATAAGTTTATAAATATAGATATAAGGGATATGGTGGCTCAGTGGCTAAGACGTTGAGCTTGTCGATAAGAAAGGTCGGCAATTTGGCGGTTCGAATCCCTAGTGCCGTGTAACGGAGTGAGCTCCTGTTACTTGTCCCAGCTTCTGCCAACCTAGCAGTTTGAAAGCACATAAAAATGTGAGTAAAAAAATAGGAACTGACCTTTGGTAGAAGGTAACAGCGTTCCGTGCGCCTTTAGCATTTAGTTGTGCCAGCCACATGACTACAGAGACGTCTTCGGACAGTGCTGGCTCCTCGGCTTTGAAACAGAGATGAGCACCGCCCCCTAGAGTCGGGAACGACTAGCACATATGTGCGAGGGGAACCTTTACCTTTTATAGATACAAAATGATCCATGACTTTATAAACATGAGTAACTTATATTCCTTTGCTTGTTTGATGTATAACATGGAAATATATTTAATTCTACTTTAGAGATTTTTATTGTTTGTAGCAAATGGAACTGTAAGCTTGCAGGAATGTAGTTTGTCTTCATTGTTGCCTGTTTAGACAAGCAAAAAAATGCTGAAAGCAGAAAGAATCAATCAAGTTATATGCCCTGGTTTTTCCTTCTACTGTATGAAACTTTCAGAAAGGTGATTAAGATTCAGAAATTGACATTTGCCAATAAAATGTTTAGTCTTTCTTTTTTCTTTTTGAAATATTATCACCATGGGTTGTTTCTATTTCTGATTTTTTTAAACTATTCACCTGATTTTTGAAAGACTTAAGTTTTCCTGTGTTGAAAGAAGCTCTATTTTCAACTATTGTCTCACTTGGCCGTGTACTGTATTTCCAAAGATTTATGCTACCACACCTTAATCATTTTAAGTATTAGTTAAAAACAAATACAAGGACCTAGTGAGAGAGAGAGGGAGCGAGGCGGAGCCTGGGCTGTCCATCAGCCCTCAGATGGAGAGTCAACAGCCCCCAGGTTTGGAGGTAGTTGATGAAGAAGATGAGGAACAGCTGGATCCAGTGCCTAACACATGGCTGCACAGAAGGCAGAGGAGAGGAGAGCAGTGGAAATCTATAGACCGGTCCTTGGGACAGAAGAGCCACTGCTGCTAGCAAAGCCCCACCCTAGCTCTTGGGATTAAATGCAGGGGATGGAGATAAATAAGTGTGGCAGACAACTATTCATCTCTCTGCTGGACAGACTTGTTAGCCTGCAAGAGAAACGTTTTGCCGGAGCTGCCGGCATTCCTAACAAAGGAATCTTTTTGAATTCGCATCAGAGGGTTTGTCGTGTTTGGGGCGCTGGGTCAGAACAATGGTACTTACTACTACATCTCCACTCTGCACTGTCAGACAATAGTCTAAAAGATTTTTCTGACTGACTTCCTCTTTTTGAGTGCTCTGCTAAGATTTGCCAAGTTGTGAGTGTGTGCATTTGTGCAACATGCTAACTAATGGTCAGAGGCTGAATGTTTAACTGGAAGGAGTGTGTGTGTGTATGTGTGTGTGTGTGTGTGTTACTAAACCACCCCCATATTAGTCCAGCACATTGGGTGAATTCAGTATTCTGCTATTACAAACAGCATAGTCAATGGCACTGTTCCCTCTAAGGTGCGCGCGTGCGCCGCCGCGCACGTCGCTAGAAACCTCCGCGCAGAGCTTTCTAATTGCCGCGCAGAGCTTTCTACCAAAGCAAACGTGGAGAAGTCCTTTGCAGGCAGATAGAACTGGCCGCTTGCAAAGGACCTCCCCAGACTTGTTTTGATGAGCCGCCAGTCCTCTTGCTTCTTCTCCTTCACCAGCAAAGCTCCCGCAGTGGTGCCTCTCTCTCCACGCGGAGCACCTGAGCTGGCCCCCGCGTTATCCCTCCCCCTTCCTCCTCTGCCGTGCTTTTGAGGCCGCGGGAGCTAGTAGGAAAGCGGCGGAGGTGGAGGCGATGGCAGGGATAACCCAGAGCCCAGTGAGGTGCTCCGAGCGAAGGGGGAGGCACCACCGCCGCTGCTTTGCCGGTGAAGGAGAAGGACCAAGAGGACTGGCAGCTTTGAAATGGTCCTGCCGGCTGCAGATTTGATTCAGCGTAAGCAGGGGCCGAACACATGCTGAGCCGACTTTGCGCAGTGAGGCAGAGTAATTCAACCCCCACCCAAAGAACACGTGTCTGTGTGTGTGTGTGTGTGTGTGAGAGAGAGAGAGAGAGAGAGAGAGAGAGTTTGATCAAAATTGGTGGCCAAAGGAGTGGAGGGAAGGAAGGAAGGAAGCCCTGCCCCCTGTGAAAAAAACTGAAGATGGAGCAGTGAATGAATAAACCATAAAAGCAACAAACAGTTAATGCGTAAGTAAGCTGAGGAGGAAGTTCTCAACTAAGGAAGCAATATTAGAAAGAAATATAAAAAGCTCAATATGCCAAAACACTTATTTTAGTCTTCATTTAATTACTTGTATTGTAGTCTGATGTAACATCTTTTTAAAGTTAACGTTAGTTAGAAAAGATAGGGTACAAAACTTAAATAATAAAAAAAATTGTACATTCATTTTGAAAAATAAATGCAATACTTGATTAATTTCATATCTTTATTTAAAATAGTTTTGGCATGGCATATGATTTTATTGACTCAGTTGGAAATGATGTGGATGTTGTATCTGATTCTGAGGCATATATATTCTTAAGTAACATAACATATAGCATATTGTCCAAACTTGCTAGACTATTTAATTGATCTTATTACTTTAAAGGGGGAGAGTTTCATGATGAATTATTTTATTACATTTATGTTGTATTTATATATTATATTTATTACATTTATATTCCACATTATATATTTGTATTGTTATTTTAGTGTTTATTGTCAATTTTGATAGATATATTGATATATCAATACTGATTTTAATCATACTAAATAACAATTACTGCTATTATTTATCAGCATTAAATATTTACATTTTTAATATCGAGTTAGTCATATTTTAGAATAATAGGATTATCTTTTAATAGGATAATTGGCAAAATCTAATTCAAATGTGATGGGTTGCATTCCAAAGGAATGTGAGAGGACAGGTTGCCTGCAAAATGCCAGGACCCAGGACCCTGTTGGTGCCATGTCTCTCTCTAGCCAGTCTAATGATCTAAAAGCTGAGCAGAAGTCTTTTTTTTTTCAGGGTGAGCGGAAAAGTATAGTGTTTGAGTAGCACATTTTCATGCCTGGCATTCATCAGGCTGAAACCTCGCTCGCAATTGGCGCTTGACGCTTGGAATGTTGCGCAAATGTCCAGCAGACGAGACAGAAGTTCAAACTGTGGCTCTCTTAGGTGCTCAGGCATGAAACTGTGCCGCTCAAACACTATACTTTTCCGCTCACCCTGAAAAAAAATTAGAGGGAACATTGGTCAATGGTAGTGTCTTCTTAAGATGGAATTTTGTTAAAAGATTAAGGTTTGTTTTTTTTAAAAAAAAAATCTGACTGGGGAAAATGCATGCAATAAATACTAGGAGCTCTAATATTATCACAGGTAAACCATTTTAATTAAAAACATTAAGATTTAATACAAACCAGTTCAAGAACATATACCCCATAATCATTTATAATGTTATATGGTAAAAAAACAGCTGTTTTATAAAACACCAGGTATTTTTTTTATCAACGGTTGTTTATGCTGTTAAACAAAGGAACTAATTTGACAAAGTATGCAGTAGTCAAATTCTAGACGCAGTTTAAACTAACGGCCTAAAAATCCCCCTTCAATAAAGGATTTTAAATCACATGTAATTTGATAGGGTTAAAACATGTGCTTAATTTTGCCTTTTGAAATCAATAGGATTTAATAAAGCTCTACAGACTCAACTGGAATCTAAAGCTTTCAGGAAATACAGAGAAAGTGTGACAAAGAGTAGGCTTTTAAAATGGATTATAACAGCTTTCCCAATCTGATGACCTGCTGGGATTTTTTCCCCAGCTGCACACAATAAAGTGCTTTATGCATTGGTTGTGGATGATGGGAGCTCTAGTCCAACGTATTTGTAAAAAGTTACATTAGGAATGGCTGTTTGATATAGTTTATTTGGCTCCGTTGGCCATTCTATTTTTGGATACTGTGCCTTCCTATTATTACTTCTTAAAATTAACTTTTTTCAGGATTAAAGTAGCATCTGCTATACAAAGGCCGCAAAGTATCAAACAGAATATCTGTAAAAAAAGAAAACAAAAGATTCAGATTCTACACAAAAATGAAAAATACAGAATCACTAGTAACATCTAAGGGTTAGCATATAGATCAGAATTTGGTTTTGTGACACTTCTAAATATATACAATATTTTTAAAAATCTGGAAAAATGTTTGTACCTCATATTCTAAAAAACTTGCTTCCTTTTATTGGGTTCTCAGCAAATGTAAAACAAGCTTCCCATTTTAAAGATAAACCAAGGAAATAAAAAAATTCTTCCTTTCAAGTAAATGCAATATATTTTTGGCAGATTTTGAGAAGTGGTAATTGCTAATGGCCTAGAAATATACTATAGTGTTCTCTTTCAAATATGAAATGTGAGTTAAGTAAAATTGCAGTATATGGGGGAGATCCTGGTAAATTGTTACTATTGGAAGAATCACATTTATGGTAACAAAAATCAAGTTTGGTAATGCCTCCCCCAATTAACAGATTTTATTAAAAGGTAAAAACTGCATGAGGACTTATTCCCTTTAAGAAAATATGTTAGCTGGAAAAGATGCTACCCAAATCTTTCTGACTCTTTGGTAATAAGTTAGACAATATAACTATCAAACTTGCCAGTGCAATGCCACTCCCTCCTTTATTTGAGCCCCAGTGGTGCAGTAGTTAGAGTGCAGTACTGCAGGCTACTTCTGCTGACTATTGGCTGCCTGAAATTTAGCAGTTCAAATCTCACCAGGCTCAAGGTTGACTCGGCCTTCCATTCTTCAGAGGTGGGTAAAATCAGGACCCAAATTGTTGGGGGCAAGAGGCTGACTCTGTAAACTGCTTAGAGAGGGCTGTAAAGTACTGTGAAGCGATATATAAGTCTAAGTGCTATTGCTATTTTGTTTTCAATCAGGAGAAAAGCTTCCAAAGACAGGATAGCTTAGCAAGCATATAAAGTTATATTTAATAAGTTTCCTTGGTTCTTACTGAGTTCCATAACTCGAATAAAATTGTAGACTTTGTTGAAAAACCAGGAGCTAATGTTACAGGTAGTTCTCGACTTGCTACCCTAATACAGCCAAAATTTTCTGTTCCTAAGTGAGGCAGTTGTTAAGTTGTCCCCTTTGTTACGACCTTTCTTGCCAACGTTGTTAAGTGAACCACTGCAGTTGTTAAGTTAGTGATACTAACTAATTGTTATGTTGCTAGGTGACTCTGGCTTTCCGATTGGGTCTGCTTGTTAGAAAGTCACAAAAGGTGATCACATGACCTCTGGACCAGTGGTGAAATTCAATTTTTTTTTTTTTTACTACCGGTTATGTAGGCGTGGCTTGGTGGGCGTGGAGGGGAAGGATACTCATTCCCTACTCTGGGGCCAGCCAGAGGTGGTATTTGCCGGTCCTCCAAACTACTCAAAATTTCCATTACCAGTTCTCCAGAACCTGCTGAATTTCATCCCTGCTCTGGACACTGCAACCGTCATAAATACATGCCAGTTGCCAGGTGTCTCGGTTTTGATTGGATGACCATGGGGATGCTGCAACTGTCCTAAGTGTGAAAAACTGTCATAAGTCATTTTTTTAGATGCTGCTGTAACTTTGAACTGTCACTAAACAAACTGTTGTAAGTCGAGAGCTACCTGTATTAGGACATGTAGGAAATGAACTTCCCAGCTCAATAGTGTTCTTATTTGCATTTTTGGGATGCAACCCCTACATTAAGGACCAAACCTGTTCTCCAGATACCCTTTCACAGGTATTTGTGGGCACCTGGCCCACAGATACCCTCCAGATTGTGCCCAGATAATTTCACGCCGTACTGCTAGTACAGATGTCTTACTTACACCTCCAATTAATGTTGGCTTGTTGGTCTTTATGATGGTTGCACACAGGCCCACAATGATGAGAAATAGTGCTGCCACCAAGGAATTGAAAGCATCCTGAAAAACAAAGCAAAGAATACTGTCTCCAGATCCAAGAACATGGGGGTGACTTTTCTCTAGAGTCAACCAAGTGATACTTAGCAAACCTCACAAGGTCTTATCAGAAATAAAAGGCAGGTGCAAATGTCAACAATTGCACAATAATTAAACTAGTTAGTGCCCATTTATAATACAGTACCTTAAATCAGCTGTTGGAGCAGCTAGTTGAAATGGGAATACTAAGATCCCAGGTCTGCATATCTGATAAAAATGTTTTTCTTCTTCTTCTTCTTCTTCTTCTTCTTCTTCTTCTTCTTCTTCTTCTTCTTCTTCTTCTTCTTCTTCTTCTTCTTCTTCTTCTTCTTCTTCTTCTTCTTCTTCTCCTCCTCCTCCTCCTCCTCCTCCTCCTCCTCCTCCTCCTCCTCCTCCTCCTCCTCCTCCTCCTCCTCCTCCTCCTCCTCCTCCACCACCACCACCACCTCCTTTTAAAGACCTAATAATCCCTTGCAGGATGGAATCTTGGACAACTGAATGGTGTTTACTGGTCCTGTTTCAGCAGATTTATTCTCATTGTGCCCAGGGAGGGAAATATCTGGCTCTACCTAGGTTTGAACTGACAGCCTCCTGATATCTGATAAAAAGGTTTATATTGCATCAATATTCTTTTGCTTTGTAAAACAAAAGCTACATCCAAGAAAAGAGTGCTTATAAAAGTTTATAACGCGAAGCTTTTGTTGGCTGGCCTTCAATATAATTGCTGAAAAGGAATTATTTTTGTAATAGGTAGAAGTTAAAGCTCCATGGAAAAATGATTTTGAGTCATCTTCAGATCATTAAAAAATGTGAAGGATGAGTAATCAAATGCTTAATGCAGTAACACCCAGTAACATTTTATAAGTTCTGCCTCAAACAAAAGGAGTGTTTTAAGTCTGAGATGCTTTTTATTGAACAAAATCTGTATCATTGTAGCTAATAAAAATGATAGCCAATATATTTAAAGGATATCTAAAAGTAAAGGTTCCCCTCGCACATATGTGCTAGTCGTTCTTGACTCTAGGGGGGTGTACTCATCTCCGTTTCAAAGCCAAAGAGCCAGCGCTGTCTGAAGACATCTCTGTGGTCATTTGGCTGGCATGACTAAATGCGGAAGGCGCACGGAACGCTGTTAACTTCCCACCAAAGATGGTTCCTATTTTTCTACTTGCATTTTTACTTCCTTCGAACTGCTAGGTTGGCAGAAGCTGGGACAAGTAACAGGAACTCACTCCATTATGTGGCGCTAAGGATTCGATGCGCCGAACTGCTGACTTTTCTGATCGACAAGCTCAGCGTCTTAGCCACTGAGCCCTTAAAGTATGACTAAAGCATCTTAAATATAATATAACGTGGTGAGAAGTAAACGTTTTTTGAAGAACGACCATATTTCAGGCATTGCCCTAAATCATTCATGGAATTTAAGCTCTTGTTTCCATATCAAATATGTTCACATTTTTCATTACTCCTTTCAGTACTCCTTTATTCTGTGTTTTTACTTTTACTTCTGACTTCTTTTACTTCTTACTAAGTAAGTACTTACTTAGAAAAGAAAATACACTGGTTTGTAAAGACAGAAGAGTAGAAGAAAGATAATCTGAAATGGTCTGGTGGATTAATGCTTTTCACTCAATGAAACTAGTCAGCTAAATATAATCCTAAGAATTATCAACATTAGGTACACAATTCATAAGCAGATCTAACATCAGTAATTTCATAATGTTAAATGAAGCATAATCATCCGAAGCATGTTTAGAATGAATGAATAAAAGAACACACACACGCACACACACACACACACACAAACAAATCATTGCATTTCATTTCATTTCTTGAATTTCTATGCCGCCCAATCCCGAGGGACTTCGGGCGGCTTACAGAAATGAAAAAAATTAAAAAGAATTTTTAAAAAACAATGGGACACAACACAGTTAAAAAAGGAACACAACAAACACCCAATCGAAAGGGGGCTGGACCTCAATTAAGGGGTCAACAGCCCCAGGCCTGCCGGAAAAGCCAGGTTTTAATGGCTTTGCGAAAGGCCATGAGAGTGGGCAGGGCCTGGATCTCTGGGGGCAGCTCATTCCATAGGGCCGGAGCCCTACGTCCAGAGATCAAGCTATATAAAAACAATGGAAGTCTTTCTATAATTTGCCTATTTTTTCCAGGAATATGACTGGATACATTAAGTATTAATCTGACATCTATCTTTTACAGAATGTGTACACAAATCAGTTTTTGTAAAAAATTGTACTTACAGCCAAAGGCCAAAACATGAATTTTAGCTTTACATCCAACTTCAGTAGATAGAGTAAATAGAATAAAAACGTAATGACAAGTTCCATGATGACAAGGGCTAGGAAGGCTTCGTGAGATCTTTTAACCACAAAAGTGATGATTGCCATAAAAGCTACAACCTGCAAGGAAGAAATTGGTACGGTAATTTACAAGACACCCTGCAAAGACAGCAGATTGCTGTACTTTCTACTTGACATGTTAAAATAATAAAACACAAAGCTATGAAATTTCAGGAGAAGAAATGTGACACGTTTCTTTGGAATGCTAGCTAAAGCAGGCCAAGGATGTGACAAGGACAGATTGTCTTGCACACAAGTTTCCATGTGAAACACACTAGCAGAAACTATAACCCAAGAGTTTAGCGCTTTCATTTCAGTTTCATTTTGTTGATCAAAGCAAACAGCCAAAAGAAGGCACAACTTCATGAAACAGAAGTTAAGTTTGCTGAGAGGTATTACGAAATAGTGGCTGAGTTTGCATTCCATCCTTTATTTGGTTATTGGATTAATTCACTTTCTTGTTTGCCTGATCAGTGAATCATAAACGTATAAGCTGGATCTGCACAACATATATACAGACACAAACCAGCCGAGGTTAGAATTTAAAATGTGCAAAATGCAACTGTTAAGTCTGTAGTGGGTGTGAATGTACATTTACGGAGAGAGGGAGAGAGAAACAGACTTTAAAGAAGTGAAAAAGAACAAAGTTACAGCACGAAAAAGGAAAAATAAATGGGCTTTGAGAATGCAAGATGTGCACCTGGGAGAGAATCATCATTTTGCATCACCGTAGGAACTATAAAAAAATACTTGGAAACAACTTAGCATCCTTTATCCTGATGTGTTAAAATAGTATTTTTCTTTTTCCTGGGGCTAAGGAGGATGGCTACTGTAGTCCAATGAACCTAGAAGATTTCTGGTTGGGAAAGGCAGATTTAAAATGCCCCCTGGATGGCCCTGGACAACTACTGTATGGATCAAGGGAGATGACAAATATTCATACAAGATGCCTACTCAGTTACAAACCTAGCAATATGGCTTGTTGGACCTTGGTTAGTTTCTGGGATAGAGCTGGTGTGTGAACCCAGAATTCAGGAATGAATATGAATGGTTCATTGCCCTGCAAGTCAGACACTGATTTTTTTTTTTAAAAAATGTCTTATAATGAATAAATGGAGCAATATGTTTCTGTAAAGTCTAGATGTATGGATATGTTAAGTGAATGAGCTCATTCTACATTTATTTCATTTATTTAGTCAATTGATATGGTCACTCATCTCACTAAATGTGACTCTGGGTAGTGTACAACCTAACATATTAATATTGTATGAATCTTTTTCCCCCTTCAGTTTTACATCATTATTAGGTTAACCACTGTTCTGTTTATTACTTTTTATGCTTTATTTCATAACAAGATAAACAAAAGCCAAAAAGATCACAAGAAAGAAAAGGGAAACAAAGGGAATTGCTTTTTCAAAAAACAGTAAACACATTTTTTGAAATGTGTTTCAAAAAACACATTTCGCGAGCCCACTGTTTAACACTGGGAATAACTGCATTTTGTTTGCACATACCTGCATATTATATATTTCATATATATATTTCACATGTGCAGTATTAATGGGCACAGGAAAGCAGTTCAATTCAGCTACTGTGTTCCATATGTTATGCAAAGACAGACATTACCCTGATATGTCACTAAAAGTTATTTGGGAGGGATTTCTAGGATATATAGGAGGAGAAGGTGGAAGAAAAGGAAAGAGAAGAGAAGAAGATAGAGGAGAAAAAGAAAATAGAAAAGAATAAGAAGGAAAAAAAGGAGGAGCAGAAAAAAGAAGAAAGGTGAAAAAAGATCAGAAAGGGGGAAAAAGGAGAAAGAGAGAAGAAGGCAGGAGAAGAAAGAATAGGACACAGGAAGAAGAGATGTAGAAAGAAGTAGTAAGATGGCAACAGAGACAGGAGGAGAAAGAAGAAAGACGAGGAAAAGGAGAAATAAGATGGAAAAATGAGGAAGAGAGGAAAGAAAGGAAAGGAGAAAGAAGGATGGAAGAGAAAAAGGGAAGAGGAGCTGAGATGGAGAAAGAAAGAAAAGGGGAAAGAGGAGACACGAGAAGAAAGGAAAGAAGGGGAAAGGGGAAAAGAGTTGAGAGGGAGAAAGAAGGGAAAGGAGACAGGAGAGAAGAAAGGAAAGAAAGAAGGATGGAGGGGAAAGGTTGAGAGGGAGAAAGGAGAAAAGAGGAAAGGAGAAGAAGGATGGAGGAGAAAAAGGGGAAAGGAGCTGAGAGGGAGAAAGAGAAGAAAGAAGGGAAAGGAGGAGAAAAGAAAGGAGAAGGATGGAGGAGAAAAGGGAAAGGAGCTGAGAGGGAGAAAGAAAGGAAAGGAGCAGGAAGAAGCAATGGAGGAGACGCTCAGAGCGGCCACCCAGCCCACCTTCCCCGCTGGGGGATCCAGCCCTGAGACGCCCCGCGGGGCCTGGCCAGGTAGGCGCTCTGCACAAGCTCAGAGGGCCCTCCGGGCCTCGACGTACCATGCGGGCCGCCTTGAGGATGCCGCTCACGGAGCGCGGGAACTGCCGGTCCACCTTGTCCATGGCGGCGGCGCTGTCAGGCGGCGGGCGGTGCCGGAAGGGGCGCCGGTTGACGGCCGGAGGGCGAGAGCGCCGAGATCTTCCTCCACGCCTCCTCGGGACGGTTTGGCCGGGCTGTTGGGAGCCCTTCGAGCTGTGTGTGTGTGGGGGGGGGGGGGGGAGAGAAATGAAAGTAGAAATTGGGACGGGGGGAGTTGAGCAGCCCCCTCCTTCCCTCCCTCTGTTTCCAGGACGGCCTACCTCACAAGACGGTTGTGAGGAGAAAATGGGGAGGGAAATGATCCCCCCCCCAAAAGTGAACTTGAGCACCTCTTTGTGTCTCTATCGATTTAAGTAACAGTAACAGAGTTGGAAGGGACCTTGGAGGTCATCTAGTCCAACCCCCTGCTCACACAGGAGACCTGTACTAGATGGTCTACCTTGCAGGGGGCTCGCGACAAGGAAGCCACAAACCAGCTCACCTTTTTGTGTGAGGGGGGAAAAAAGACCTTTTGGTCCCCTTCCCGGGAAAAGGGCAGCATATAAATGTAATAAATCCAATCTAAATCCAATCCAGTTTCAGCTTTACCCATCGTTTATAAGCTTGGAAAAATCTGAGGAGTTGAATAAACCATGGTTAGTTTAATCCTGGCTAGGGCAGGGCTGTGAGACATGGAGCTTTGAAGTCCCTTTGGGGCCCCTTGGACCGCTGTCAGGAATTGAATTATAATCAATGAAAGTATAAATAAGTAATGCAGAGCTGCAGGGAATTTTGTATGGATGCTTATTTGAGAGGCTGTTATTAATTCTTCCTTATTTTAGATTAAAGGTAATCGTATTGGTCAGATCAATTAGTAAGAGACTTTGGGATCCATTAAAAAGGTGTCCTTGGTTAAATAAAGAGCAAGGAGGATATATTCTCAAAACTTTATTTTGGAAGAGCTTTGAGTGACAAAGGTGTCTTCTGCAAAGATGCTGGAGATATGAGTTGACAAGTGGTTTGTCATTTATATAATAAATTTATACAGCCTCTTATACATCATTCTGGGTGGCTTACAATTTATTGAATAAGAAATAATCCTAGGTCAGAGCCTCATTTCTGCATTAAATAGAAAATGCGACTTGCAGATTACACTGGCTAGATTCAGGGCTTATGCTAAAACATAAGGTAGTGTTTTAGTTCAAGCTTCAAAAGTGTTGCATATGAACCCACTTCAAGTGGCTTTTAAACCATGATTAATGTCACCATCATGGCTTGTACCAATCGGACTTCACCAGCCTTTTTCTGGTCCAAAACTACGATGAGCTTTGCTAAAGGAATTCCTGTATTGCAACAGGAAATAATTTAGCAAGAACCTTCTTATTTACAGCTCTGAGATAAAAGTAGCTCTTTGAAACACCAGGATGTTGATTCTTCTTTGCTTAGACTCAAATATTTATTGTGCTTCTTGACTGTTGTTATTAGTGGTTGAACATTTTGTTTCAATCTTCCACCTGGAATTGTTTTTTTGCATGACTTAGGAATTTTGTTGATATTTGTTCCAATTATTTATTTAAATAATGCTTACATTACTGTATCTAATCTTGATTATGGAAGGGTAACAGGGAAGCCAAAGAACAATTTATACTAAAACTCAACTTTGTGTAGACAAAAATGGCTGCCTAGTCTCCATCAGTCAGATAAAATGGCAGTGTAAAAGGGAGGTTTTCCAGAATGCCAAAGGGAAAAGGGTAAGTTTAATTTGGTGTTGAGAAGATCTGTCTTCTGCTCCCATTCCTCTTTCATAATTGTTGAACTGTGTAGCTCAGTGATGGCGAACCTATGACACGCGTGTCAGTGCTGACACGCGTAGCCATTTCGGGTGACACGCACATGCTCCCCAAACTTGTTTCAGCGGCAGCTCTCAGCCTGGGCGGCAGCGTCACGCAGGCTGTGGAAGGAGGAGGAGGAGGAGGGAACCAACCAAAGAGAGGCTTTTACCGGGTCTGCGCCCCACAGCCAGGATCGTCCTTGCGCCTCAAGCCGCGTTTCTTCCTGCAAAGCCCTTCGGGCAACCCGAGAGTTCCGCTTGACGCCAGAAGGGCTTTGCAGGAAGAAACGCGGCTTGAGGCGCCAGGACGGTCCTGGCTGTGGGGCGCAGACTCGGTAAAAGCTCTCTTTGGTTCCCTCCTCCTCCCGCTCCTTCCACAGCCTGCGTGACGCTGCCGCCCAGGCTGAGAGCTGCCGCTGCCGCTGCTGCACAACTGAGGGAGGGAGAGGGAAAGCAGAGGTAGCCTCAAATTCCACCGTTGGGACAGGGGAAAGGGCTTGTCCCTCAAGAGTGGGGGGGGGATAGAGGTGGGAAGAAGGGGCCCGGCCTGTCCCCAGTGCCCCCCACAGACGGATTACGGATCGAACACTTCTCTCTCTGCAGCCTTTTTCTGCAAGTCCCAGCTACTCAGCGGGGCGTCATCATTTCCGGGGGGTTGCAGTTTTCCAGCTCAGATATCAGGATCCACCGGGATTAAGTGGGAGAAAACGCCGCTGGCCGAGCGGAACAAACACATCCAAAGGTTAATCTTATTTTACGAAAACACAACTTCCAAAAGTCGATCGTGGCCTCCGTCAAGAAGCTCTTCCCCCACCCCCCACCCATTCTGGGGTCTTGGTGTCCCTCGGCTAAGATCCACCCCGGAAAGCAGAACGGGGGCAGCCCTCCTGTAATTCTGGCTGGGTTAAAGAGCAGGGATGGAGGAGCCATATCACACCTTCATTCAAAGGGTGGGGAGGGGGAGGCCCGATAAAGTCCCTCCCTTGGGGTGTCTGAAGTCCCAGCTGAAGCAGCCGAAGGAAAAAGGATAAGCATCCGTCGCTGCCCAATGGCGCTTGGGGTAACCCCGCTGGGCAGAGCCAGTCGAGGCTCATCCTGCAAATGAGGGTTTCCTTTGCGGAGGGCCATGTGGTTTCAAGCACCCCAAACAGCCAATCTCTCTCTCTCCGTCCCCCTTCCTTTGCTCCTGGGGCTGCAGAACTTTCCATGGGCTCAACAGTAATTGAGTAAAATTCTAAGCCACTGCAGTAGCTGCTTTTTGGTTTTATTTTTTTTAATATTTATCAGTCTCTCTTTTAGTTGAAGAGTTGAAGTCCACAAGGCTTAAAGCTGTCAGGTTTGAAGACCCCTGGGGTTTTTTTCCTAAAGGGTTAGGGGTGCAAGGTTCTTGTAACTTGACAGCTTTAAGACTTGCACGCTTCAATGCCAGAGTTTCTGAGCCAACATTTTGGTTGCTAAGCAGGACCGTTGGTAAGTGATACTGATAATAATATCAAGGGCAACATACGAAATCGACTGATGAACAAAGAAGTTACTAAGCAGCTATGTTAAATAATTTGTTTTTGGTTTATTAAATACAATTATATTGCAATTATATATTTTTGTAGTTTAAACTATAAATTGCGCAAAATTATGTTTTTGTCGAAGTGACACACAATGCGAGTTATGCTCGATTTTTTGCCGATTTTTGACACACCACGCCAAAAAGGTTGCCCATCACTGGTGTAGCTGCAAGGGACCATAAGGTCATTTAGCTCAACCCTCTGCCCTGCAGAGGAAAACCAAATCCATTATCTTGAGAAAGGGCTGCCTGGTCTCTTTGTCCAAATCTCCAAAGCTATTTCTCTTTCATAGACTGACTGTTCCACTCTTCTTACTGTTCCCATCAGGATTTTTTCCCCTTAACCTCTGTAATTTATATCCATTATTTCTTGTTTGGTTTCCATGGCGATGGAAGAGTGGGCAATTAATTATGCAAGTCCCCCTCCCAATACTCCTGGAGGATGACAAAATCCTAATATCATGTGCTGCTGGAGGGCAGGCTGGGACCACTCATAGAGTGAAAAGGCCACGTTGATACATGAGAATTAATTGCAGGCCACAGAGGGAGACCTGGCGTGCCAATCAACTGTTTGACGGCTAGCAAGGAAGAGGCAGTGATAGAGCTGGCATCCTGGGTGAGGCCTCGAAGTAGCTTTTAGCATGTCTTTCGGGCAGAAGTGGCTTTGAAAAGTTAGCTAGTGGTGACATTTGATGACAATGAATTGCTTTTCAAAAAATGCTAATGGACTGCATGTTTCGCAGGCTTCACACTGCGCATTCGGAAATGTTTTCATCACAGGGACCAGTGTAGTGATCGCAAAGTGGCATTCTCCTACAGTTGTGAAATAGGCTCTACTACAGGTAGTCCTCGACTCACAACAGTTCACTTAGTGACTGTTCAGAGTTACAACGGCACTGAAAAAAGTGAGTTATATGTCCAGTTTTCACACTTACGACCGTTGCAGAATTCCTGTGGTCACGCCATTTACATTTGGACTCTTGGACACTGGTTCATATTTATGACGGTTGCAGTGTCATGGGATCATCTTTTGCAAGCTTCTGACAAGCAAAGTCAACGGGGGAGCCAATTCACTTAGCAACCGTGTCGATCATTTAACAGCTTGCAGTGATTCACTTAACAAATGTGGCAAGAAAAGTCTTCAGATAGGCAAAACTCACTGAACACTTAATTTTTCACGTAGCAACATAAATTTTGGGCTCGATTCGGTCATGACTTGAGGACTACCTGTTGTAGTTTGGTCATTGCCTTGTATGTGAGAGCTTCTGAGCCCCACATACAGTGTGTTGCAACATTCAACATTACGTCAATAAGAGTGCGAGTTCCTGTCCACAACATTTCCTTGTCCAGTGAATAGAAGAGAAGACAGTAGGAAGGGATCTTGTAGGCCATCTAGTCCAACCCCCTGCTCTAGCGGGAGAGCCCATACCATTTCTGGCAGAAGCTGTCCAGTCTCTTTTTGAAAGCTCCCCGTTATTCTGATTCTTCATTCTCTGCAATGCAGAGACCATTACGATGGTTAACAAATCCATCATACTAAGCTATATAACAACTGACTTGATTTCAGCATTTTTGTGAATCACATGATTCTTTATTATTTCATTGACAACTTAGTTTGTTTTCATCCTCTCATTTTAATCTCTTCCAAATCAACCCCCTTGAGAGAAAGGCTGGATTGAAAGAAAGCAGCTAGCCCTCAAGTCATCCCTGAGCCCCTTGCCTTGCTACCTTCCCACAATCCACTTAACCAGTTTACCAAATTCACTCCCCTACCCTCCCTGGGCTTCTATAATACCCAGAATCATGGGATGCGTGAGCAGGCTGACCTCACCTATGCTTAACGGATGGTGCGGATGCTAGATGCAAAGTTTCGAACTGAATCGCACCCACCCGCCTGCAGCTGATTAAGAACAAAAAACACCCTCAAAACGACACTACAGAGCATGGCACACCAAATCAACTAGACACAAGGATAGTTTTTCCCCCGAATGCCATCACTCTGCTAAACAAATAATTCCCTCACCACTGTCAAACGATTCACATTACAATTAGCTATTAGTCTTCTCATCATTCCTATCACTCATCTTCTCTCCCTTATGACTGCAGGACTGTAACTTTGTGGCTTGTATCCTTACGATTTATATTGATATCGATGGTTTCCTGATTGCTTATTTGTACCCTATGACTCTCATTAAGTGTTGTACCTTATGATTCTGGACGAACGTATCTTGTCTTTTTATGTACACTGAGAGCATATGCACCAAAGACAAATTCCTTGTGTGTCCAATCACACTTGGCCAGTAAAGCATTCTATTCTATTCTATTCTATTCTATTCTATTCTATTCTATTCTATTCTATTCTATTCTATTCTATTCTATTCTATTCTATTCTATTCCATTCCATTCCTCACCTACTGTAGTCCTATTCTATTCTATTTTTTCTATTCTATTCTGTTCTGTTCTATTCTATTCTATTCTATTCCAGTCCAGTCCTAGACTTACTGTAGTCCTATTCTATATTTTCTGTTCTATTGTATTGTATTGTATTCCCATTCTATTCTATTCCATTCCAGTCCTAGACCTACCTTAGTCCTATTCTATTCTATTCTATTCTATTCTATTCTATATATTTTCTCTTCTATTGTATTATATTGTATTCCCATTCTATTCTATTCTATTCTATTCCAGTCCTTGACCTATAGTAGTCCTATTCTATTCTATTCTATTCTATTCTATATTTTCTGTTCTATTATATTGTATTGTATTCCCATTCTATTCTATTCGCTTGCAAGCCCTGCTAGTACACCAGGCTAGAAGACTTGAACTACAACTCCCAGCACCCCCTGCCCAATCTGGGGAAGCCGCGGCCGGCTGACGCGGATCGCAGCTGCGCGTCTTTCCTCCCCCCCTCCCCCTTTTCCCCGTTGCAAAGCGTAGCTGCTGGACACGCGCCCGGGGCGCGCGGCGTCTGCAAGCGCAGCTACTTGTAGCGGTGGAAGGAAGCGTGTCATCGGCCCGGGCAGCTGCTCTTTCCTGCTTTTGCAAATGCGGCCGCCCTCCGGTTCCTGCGGGAGTCCCCGCATAGCCTAACATGGGCGATGTGGTGGATGCGATCTCTCCGTCCCTGTCCCTGGCTGCCTGGCTTGCAGCTCTGGGCGGCTGGGCCTCTCTCGGCTTCCTCCCGTTGCAAAGCCGGCTTCTCGGAGCTCCGTCGCCCTGCGGCGCCGAAGGATCCACGCTACCCCATGGCCGGGTCTTCCCAGCACGCCTCTTGTATGTCCGGCCTGGCTTGGCTTGGGGTCCTTCCCGGGATGGGATTGGGAGGGGGGAGCGGTTGGCCAGATTTCTGGGCTGCTGCCCGTCGCAAGATGCAAACGGTCCCAGGGTTGAGTTCACACAGATTAACAGAGTTGGAAGGGACCTTTTAAGGTCATCTAGTCCAACCCCTGACTCAAGCAGATTCTACACGAGATGTCTTCAAACTTGGCAACTTTAAGACTTGTGGACTTCCAACTCCCAGAATTCTCCAGCCAGCTATGGCAGTTCATGTTGCTCGGAGATTCGCTTTGGTTTTGTTTAAAATCTTGGCTGGGAAAAGGTCAAAACCACGTGGGAATAGAAGCATAAATTGCCCGGTTTATTTAATTCATTAAATGAACTAATAGTGTTTGAGTACCCCTTGAATTGGAAAGCTGAAATTTCTAACTATTGTCTGAGAAGAGTCTGGGACATTTTTTCACTGTTTGTTTCTATTTTTTGGTGTGTGTATGTATGTTTGTGATAACTTGACTATGTTGAAGTCAATAGTTCCCAGTATTCGGCTCTTCTCCAGGGAGTCCTTCCTTCTCATTAGGTGGCCAAAGTATTTGAGTTTCCTCTTCAGGATATGGCCTTCTAAAGAGCAGTCAGGGTTGATCTTCTCTAGGACTGACCGGTTTGATCGCCTTGCAGTCCAAGGGACTCGCAGGAGTCTTCTCCAGCACCAGAGTTCAAATTCTTTGGCGCTCAGCCTTTCTTATAGTCCAACTTTCACAGCCATACATTGCAACTGGGAAAACCATAGCCTGGACTATACACACTTTTGTTGGCAGTGTGCTGCCTAGATTTGCCATAGCTTTCCTCCCCAGAAGCAAGCGTCTTTTAATTTCTTGCTTTCCATTCCCATCTGCAGTCCAGGAAAATAAAATCTGTCACTACTTCCATTTCTTCCCCATCTATTTGCCAGGAATTGAGAGGGCCAGATGCCATGATCTTAATTTACTTAATGTTGAGTTTCAAGCCAACTTTTGTACTCTCCTCCTTCACCCGCATCAAGAGGCTCTTTAGTTCCTCTTCACTTTCTGCCATCAGATTGGTATCATCTGCATATCTGAGGTTGATGCACAAAAGCTTATGTCATGGTAAACGTATTAATCTTTAAAGTGTCACAGGTCTGGACTTAAGGAAGATCCCGCATGAAATCAGGCCTGTGAAATAAGAGTTGAATGGCAGACCCTAGGCCAACATCTGACAAAGACATTGAGCTGGGCCTAGTCTGTGATTTTGGCTCTTCTTGTTTCCTCAGTAAATATGTCAGTTGGTCCTTGCTTTGATGCAAGAGACTCCTGGTCCTGTTACACAATCTTACCCTTTCCCACATCCTTCCTGTACCTATTTGTGTCTGCATCCGGTGTGGTGAGGAGTGCTGTGCAGGTGTGTTTGTGGCACCTGCATTCACACTGCCCCTGTCCTGCCTTTGCCTTCTTTTTCCTCTCTATCCAGCAACGGAAAAGACGTTTGATGTTTTCTTTCACACATTGTGCTAAAATAATTGTTTAATTCTACCTTGTGTTGGCTGGATTTGCACATCATGTTTACCACACGTCATACTAAGCCACTTCATGGCTTAGTGTGACGTGTGAAACTTGCAAGGAACAAATTAAGTGACCATGATAGCACATCCTGCAATTCAACTCTGCCATGAGTGGTAATGTTGATTAGGATTCTGGCAAGGCTGTTCAATCTCCTATACTTGATCATCATCTTCTTTTAAATAATTGATATTAAAAGAAGATTTCACAAAGGTTTTAAAAAATATTGAAAAATAGAAGAAGAAATAGCGGAGGGTAAAAGGAAAACAGAAGAATAGCAAGAAAGAAAGCTAAGACGCTGAGCTTGTTGATCAGAAAGTTCGGCAGTTCGAATCCCTAGTGCCACATAATGGACTGAGCTCCCATTACTTGTCCCAGATTCTGCCAACCTAGCAGTTCGAAAGCATGTAAAAATAGCAGTAGTAGACTTATATACCGCTTCATAGGCCTTTCAGGTCTCTCTAAGCGGTTTACAGAGAGTCAGCATATTGCCCCCAACAATCTGGGTCCTCATTTTACCCACCTCGGAAGGATGGAAGGCTGAGTCAACCCTGAGCCGGTGAGATTTGAACCGCTGACCTGCTGATCTAGCAGTAGCCTGCAGTGCTGCTTTTAACCACTGCGCCACCTTGGCTCAGTGCAAGTAGAAAAAATGCAAGTAGAAAAATAGGAATCACCTTTGCTGCGAAGGTTCCAGCGTTCCGTGCACCTTTGGCGTTTAGTCATGTCGACCACATGACCACGGAGACGTCTTCGGACAGCGCTGGCTCTTTGGCTCTGAAATGGAGATGAGCACCGCCCCCTAGAGTCGGGAACGACTAGCACATATGTTCGAAGGGAACCTTTTACCTTTAAGCAAATTTGATTCTTTGCAGCAGTTGCAAACATAATGATTACCATGTCCTCCCTCCCATATTGCATGTCATAGTTCCTTTCTTCCCCTAGACAAATCATTCTAATCAATACATCCAGAAATCATCAGTTCATTTTTATTCATATGCAGCAAAAAGTCCATAAGCGGTTTCCAGTTCTTTTAAACAACAGTAATTGTAGTTTTCTCCTTAAACAAGTTCTTGTCTAGATTCAACTTTGGACTGTCGGAATTAACAATTAAAACAAGTTAATTTAGCCATTTCTGCTATCTTCACAACCCATTCCTCCATGATTGCTGTTTCTATAGTCTTCCATAAAATAGCCTTAATACTATATTTCCCTTTCCTTTGTAGCATTACTAATATTTCAACTGATTACCAGCACCAATTACTCTTCCAGCTGAATGCCTTTGTTTTCTTTTACAGATAAGCGCCTGGCAAATGGAGAAAAAAAGAAGACAGTTGTAAGTATGACCCCCCCCCCCCAAATACTGCATTAATGAAACAGTAATGAAAACAATTACTATGCATTTCTGAATGCAGACTTGCAAATCTTTTTGTTGGATACCATAAAGGAGAATAACAACAATATATATGTAGTATGTTTTAAAAAGAATTGGGGCATACAGTCTGCAGATGGAAAGAATAGGTGAAGGTGTTTATTGAAATCCTAATTGTGGTGACTGGAAACCGATAGTTCATGCTCGCTCGCTTGATTAATAGCATGATTGCATGGATTTTGTGCTACCCTTTTTATTTGATATTTGATGTATCAGTTTTTTGAATTTATCCAGACTGGGAAACCTGACTCCACAAAAAGGGTAGAACAAAGCTTTATTGAAATAATATTAGGCCAGGGGTGTCAAACTCAATTTCATTGAGGGCCTTATCAGAGTTGAGTTTGACCTGGGGGGTGGGGACTGGGGTGGGTGTGGCCAGGGTGGGTGTGGTCAGCTCAACGACACTCGTGTCGGGGGCGCCTGTGTTGGCCTGAGCGCTCTACCAATGAAAACGGGCTCCTGAGCTCTGTTTTTGGCTGCCACGGCCAGTTGCAACACTCTGCCAATGAAAACAGAGCCAAGGAGGCCCTCCCACACGGCCCTCCCACACTCCGTTTTCACTGGCAGAAGCACTGTGGGCCAATCATTCACTATTTCCAGGGTGACCCCCATGTGCCAGATCTAAGTACCATGCGGGCTGGATCTGGTCCTGGGCCTTGAATTTGTATAGCAACAGAATCGGATTGTGAATTGGTTGCAAATCAATAGGCTGTAAATAGAAACTTCTGTCAACCTAGCAGTTTGAAAGCATGTAAAAATGCAAGTAGAACAATAGGAACCACCTTTGGTGGGAAGGTAACAGCATTCCCTGCGGCGTCAGCGTTTACTCATGTCGGCCACATGACCATGGAGATGTCTTGGGAGAGTGCTGGCTCTTTGGCTTTGTAACAGAGGTGAGCACCGCCCCCTAGAGTCGGGAATGACTAGCACATATGTGCGAGGAGAACCTTTACCTTTACTAGAAAGTTAGGTTGTATTTTACTTCTCCTCCTTGTACTTCAGAGTGTGGGGAAGGAACTAGCCTGAATCTCTACCTAATACTTTCTCCTTTCCCAAGGCTTAAGGAATGTGTCTGCTCTTGTTTCTGTAAGAACTTTTGAGTAGTTCCTTCAAGACCATTCCATGGCTCTCTACAGCATGGTAGAAAACGATATTCTTTCAGCAAAGGGTTTAAGGGTATATATAACGACACCTATAAGATGGCTTAAACGGAGTAACACGATTATGTGGTGATTTACAATGTGGATTTGGGGAGGGTTTTTCACTTATGCAGAGAGAGAAAACAAAGATTTTTCAAATTGAAAGAGTTCTAACTTTCTGCTGAATTTGAGCATCACACCATTAAGCTTGTTCACCTGCTGTCATTTCATCACGCTCGAGCCTTAATCAGGATTTTGTTCTTTCTTTCTGTTTTCATCAGATCTGCATCGAGGGGAATATTGCTAGCGGGAAAACAACCTGCCTGGATTATTTCGCTAAAAACACTGGCATTGAGGTGAAGCAGCATTGCGGCTCCTTGAGTTTCTTCATATTCTAAGTGTGTTTCATGTGATTGAAAACAAATAGGATCAGGATTACGGTTCACATGTTTAGTGACATTCTTGCCCTATGAAATATTTTATATTACATATATTTTATATAGAGAGAGTTCCAGAAATGTTGCTCTCCCCCCCCTTGAAACTATTTTATATGACTCACTTTCAATGCTTCAGGGCAGATTACAAAAATGTCATAAAATAATTCATTTGTAAAACTCAATTCCACAAAATCCATAGCACTCAAAAAGTCTTGGTGAAAACAGGCTGCAGCTTTATAAACTATAATAAAAAGGGGTGAGCTTTTATAATTTGGCATTTTGCTTCGTAATCCATACCTGTCTTTGGAAAAAGTGGACTCAGTTGCTAACTGGTATCTGGGAGACTGAACCTGGTCTAAACCCATCTCTGTGTCACTGTATGCCAATTTCAGAAGTTGCCTATTGCTGCACTGCTTCTGAAACTTGATAAATATCAGCTTGGATCACTGTAGAAAGTCCTTGTGTTAAATTTCTACATGATAACGGTGGGAGGATTGAAAAGGCTGACTGGATGTTCAGAAAGCGAAGTTAAAGAAGGTGTAGCAAAAATAAAAAATTGTTTTTTTTAATTGAATAAATAAATTAAGACAAAACTCCTTTCAACACTGCAAAATTAGAAACACAAAGCAGAGACAAAAACATAGCTAATGAAACAATGAAAAGATCACAAATCAGGGGTTCTCAACCTTGTCTTCACCACACAACCCTTTTAAATACCTTTTGTGGCCACGGAGCATGGCCACGGACCCTTAAGACTTAAAACAAAATTTAAATGGCATTTCTTCAAGCCTTTGTGGACCCCCTATGATGACATCCCCCCCTCCCCAGGTGTGCAGACCACTGGTTGAAAACCACTAATATACATATTTTTTGGCTAGTGGTTTCACGTAGTAGTGAAAGAACATAAGAGAATCGTAAGAGAATCTTGGTCTTTGGCAAAGCAGCCAGTCATATAGAAGCTTACATACTTTGCATGCTTTCTGTCTAAGGGTACTAGATGCTAATCTTCTACATTTCTTGATTGTTTCTCTAGTATAGGTTCAGAGAAGTAAACTGAAATTTTCTGTATTGCACTGATTATTTTTTAAAACTTTCAACCCAGGTGTTGACAGAACCAGTATCTAAATGGAGGAATGTCCGTGGACACAATCCTCTGGTAAGTTTCTAGAATGAAGCTCCTGGACTTATTTTCCACATTAATTGTTTTAACTGCTTGAAAGGCCTTGAATTATAGTGAGAAAATAAAACTGATCTACCCTTGTCTAACACCAGAAAATATACTGATTCTCTAAATTCAAAAGTTATGATTTAGACTTTTTCCCAATAGGGTTGCTGATATGATTCACTATGATAAGATATTCCAAGCATATGCTGTACTTCCTCTTTGTAATTTGGTAATGAATTTCAAGCCTTTTAAAAAACAAAATAGTAGGTCTCAATTTTAAGTGCTGGTCCTTTTGAAAGCAAAAATACATTTAGGCCCAAAGGAAGATATGAGTCACAATTTTTCGTTGGTGGCCAGTGTCCCATTGAGAACTGATTATGCTTAGTAAATCCTTCCCATTGGGGAGAAGAAATTAAATAAATATTGGAGGATTTGGAACTATATGTGCTCATGTACCTAATATTGCAACAACTCTTCTCTTCTCTCCCCTTCCCCTTCCCCCTTCTCTTCCCTTCCCTTCCTTCTCCTCCCCTCACTCCACTCCTCTTCCACTCCACTCCCTTGAATATAGTCTTATTGTTTTCTCCCCAATGGCAGGGCTTAATGTATCAAGATGCAACCCGGTGGGGGATGACATTACAGACTTACGTGCAGTTGACTATGTTGGACCAACATACAAAACCAATGGTATGTTTTAAAAGGTAGTAACTAGAATCCCAATGTAGGTAGTCCTCAACTTACGACCCCAACTGACCCCCAACATTTCTGCAGCTAACCTTTACGTAGTTATGTTAAGTTCATTTTGCCCCCACTTTACAACCTTTCTTGCCACACTTGATAAGTGAATCCTTGCAGTTGTGATGCGAGTCTGACTTTCCCATTGACTTTGCTTGTCAGAAGGTTGCAAAAGGCAATCACACAACCCTGGGACGTGGCAAATACATGCCAGTTGCCGGGTGGTCAAATTTTGACCACGTGACCACGAGAATGCTGCAATAGTTGTGAAAACTGGTCAAAGACTTTCATCACTGAGGTTGTAACTTCAGTAAATGAATGGCTGTAAGTTGAAGACTACCTTTATTAACAGTCAGTGTGACCCTCATAGTCAAGATTCTGGAAAGATAATAGGGAGATCCTGGTTCAAATCCCGTCTCTGCCATGGATTCTAAATGCGTAATTTTGGATCTGTCTCCTTCACTTCAGCCTGCTACCTTGGCTGATCAATGTGGGGAAAATAGGAAGAGAGAGAATTACAGTTTGAGTTCTTGAATGAAAGGATTGAAACCTAACGAGGTTGCAGGTTTTGTAAAGGCCTTGCCGAAGTTAAATAAAGTTCAAGGGAATAAATAAAGAGAAAAAAATATCATTTCCAATAGGAATGTGTAGTCCAGTGGATGCTGCAGAACAGCTAATCTCCCCCTCCCCTTGAATAGCTAACAATCTGTGTGTCTGTCTGTCCACTCGTCTATCCACCCTAAATGGCTTTTGGCATTTAATTTGCAGATTTCTCCCATAAGAATGATGGAGAGGTCAATTCACAGCGCAAAGTACATTTTTGTGGAGAACTTATATCGCAGGTACGGTTCAGAGCGTGCTTTTTAAGAGAGTGGCTTCATATATTATTCATTCTGAAAAAAGCTCAGGAACACAGCCAAATCACCGTCAAATTGGCAGTTGCACATTGACTGAGTAAGGCAGGCTGGCGGCTGCTACTCGTCTTGCAGTATCTTTTCGATTTGTCTTGCCATTATTTTTTTGCACTGTGAATAAACATCCAGCCAAACTAGATTTTTTCCTTCTGAAATACGGGAAGGAAAAGAGAATCCACAAGGTGGCATCTCTGCTACAGAGTCTCTTGAACAAAGGTGCAGATATGATGGTACGATACCTTTGGGGTCTCTTTTATCCCAATTGCTGAAGTAATATGATGTAGCGACCACTGCATCTGTCTTGATTGCTATTTGTGTATGACTTTGAAGAAGTTACATTACTGCCTTTTTTGCATGTGCATATTGGATATAGCTTTGCTAATTGTTGGATTGGGTGGAAGGTATAGTATAGTATAGAATAGGATAGGATAGGATAGGACAGAACAGAACAGAAAAGAATTCTTTATTGGCCAAGTGTGACACACAAGGAATTTGTCTTTGGTGCATATGCTCTCATTGTACATGAAGAAAAATAAAGTAGAATTCAATCATCAAGAATCATAAGATACAACACTTAGTAATAGTCATGGGTTACTAATAAGCAATCAAATTATACTAGGAAACAAATAAAACAATATAAAATGTAAAGATGCAAGCAACATGGTTATAATCTTAAGTGGGAAGAGATAGGTACTAGGAAGGAAGAGAAGAATAATGGTAATACAGTCTCAATAGGTAATATGATAGTGTTGTGGGAATTAGTTGTTTAGAAGAATGATGGCATTCAGAGGAAAAATGTCCTTGGGTCTAGTTGTTCTGGTGTGCAGTGCTCTATAGCGTCGTTTTGAGGGTAGAAGTTGAAACAATTTATGTCCAGGATATGAGGGGTCTGTATTTATTTGCACAGCCCTCTTTTTGACTCCTGCATATACAGATCCTCAATGGAAGGCAGGTTGGTAGCAATTGGTTTTTCTGCAGTTCTAATTATCCTCTGAATTCTGTGTCTGTCTTGCTTGTTTGCAGAGCCAAACCAGATAGTTATGGAGGTGTAGATGACAATAATTCCTCTGTAGAACAGAATCAGCAGCTGCTCCTTGGGCAGTTCGAGCTTTCTGAGTTAGCGCAGAAAGAACATTCTTTGTTGTGCTTTTTTGACGAAATTTTTGATTTTAAGTCTTAAGATACGATAGAACCTAGAAACGTGAAGGTCTCTCTACCCTATTTTTATGAAATTAAGTTCGTTCTTTTGTATTATTTAAACCTGAACTATAATAAACAAACCACGGTTGTATACTGTATGCTCTGGTTAGCTATGGAGGAGAAAGCTACCTCCCATGTGCTCCATGTGCTCTCCTGCATACAGTCCTTGGTTATGTGTAGTAACCAGGCAACACCGAACTGATTCATATGAATGTTGAACTTGTTCCAGTGAATGATTACTGAAAACATATCAGATACATTACATTAAAATATTTTGGTTCGATTGTCATTGAGGTAGAAATACAGCGATGTGGTGGCCTAGCGGTGAAGACACTCGCCTCCCATTCGGAAGATTGAGAGTTCAATCCAAGGTAGCGGCAGATGTTTCTCTCCTAGGGCACAAAGGGAAAAAAATGCTGTGAACTCCACATAGATGTCAGGAAGGGCATCCGGCCAGTAAACGCTCAGCTCTGTCCAGTCACCCCCAATTCTAGCCCAAATTATGAGATTGCAGGGTCGTAAAAATGGAGTGGCTGAGGTAGAAATATACAGAAGTGAAGAGAGATATATTCACTGATTCTCAAAGATAAGTAAAATGGGGCAGCCCTTCAACTTGGATGAAGACAACTAGAAAATACAGGATTGTTGGCTAGACTGAGAAGTTGTGAACATACTGAGAAGAAGGAAGTAGTGAATTGCTTCTGTACTTTTGTGAAATAAAAGATAAGAATGTACCTATATGAAGGCATCAGGAGTTGAGCTTGACTTAAGGGAGGTGGTAGACAGGAAGGAAGTACCAGATGTTGGCTGACCTGCAAAAAGCTGAACAAGGTTGTGCCTGCTTAGTTCCTGCAGAAGAGATTTTCAGAATAGTGGTCTAGACTAGTAAACTAATTGTCAACCCTGAAGGGAACCTGGCTGAAGCCATCTTGGAGGCTTCAGGGTTGCCACACAACAGAAAGAGGGGGGAAATAGTTAGATGGGGTTTTGTAGCCAAAACAATAAAGTTTTCCCATGGGAACCAAGGACATTCTCATAGGGGGCTGGCCAGAGGAGGAGTGAAGTAACCAAGCAACCGGCCAGCACCTTGATCGGACAGCATGACCAGTGACTTGGGGGAAAGGGGATACTTTTACTTTTTAATTAGTTGAAAGCCATGGGAACTTTCAGAGTCGGCTTTCACCAGTTGTGCCAATTTGATGTATCCAATAAATTGTACTTTGAGGATTTTGCCTGCCTTGGAGTTCTGCTTTCTAGAGGTGCATTACTTGGAATGCTGACGTCAAGCTGACTTGACTGTGAGAATGTCCTACCTGATACACACACACAAAAGAATCATCATCTCAGGAGAAAGCAAACTTCATGCAAAGTCAATGGGGAAGCCAGCAGGAAGTTGCAAACGGAGTGATGTGACCATAAGATGTTACGATTGTGTGGGATTCACCTAACAGTGGCAGTTGGGACTGCCCCAACTGCCGTCACAAGATGATGCAATCACGTGACATCACACCGCATAGTTTTGGAATTGCTAGTCCCTGTCAACATCTTTAAAATGAGGACTACCTGTAAGCACCCACACCACCGTAGACAGGCTGAGATTTTGACAATCAGATAGGAGATCTTGGGGATGACTTTTAGAGGCAGATCGGGCCAGTGTACAAGTTGTGATGATGAAGATGAGAAAGATTAGCAGTCGCCGGTTGACAATAGGAAGATGAGAAACTGAACTGTTGACAATCTTTTTTAAATTTGAGTCCCAACACTGGATGCCTCCTCAGATCATTCTCCTATATTTATTGCAGTGGGAAAATGCCAGAAGTAGATTATGTCATCCTGACCGAATGGTTTGACTGGATCATCAAGAATATGGATGTGTCAGTTGATCTGATAGGTAAACACCTCTATTGATTCTTGAGGGGTGGGGAGGTTTCGTGGCTACCGATCATTAGGGATAATTTCGGTAATTTGAGTCTTGGAGACTAACACAAGATTCTCCAGCACGATGCCAATCAGAAATTTAACGATTGAAACTGCCCTTGTATCCTTAACAGTTCTAAACTATAATGGTTTAATGCAGTTTACCTACAGACCTCTCCTGACATGTGTTACCAGAGACTCAAGCGGAGATGCAGGCAAGAGGAAAAAGTAATTCCCATGGTAAGGAGGAGATCTTTTAATTTTTGGGAAAATTACAATTTGGTTGGTTGGAAGAAGAATCAAAAGTCTTCAGTCCCAGTAACAAGATGGTCATAAGCATCCACTGGGGCAGGGGGTCAAATGTCAACTTATACATGATGTCATCACAGAGATGATGCAACTTTAGTTCTTCCATCAGACATCATGGTGGAAGTGTGGCATTTGTGCAGCGGTATCCTGATCCATGTAACCATCGTTTTGAGGTCACGATGGTCTCTTTTGGATATTTAAGATTAAGTGAGGTACTAATACCACTCTATAAAGCCTTAGTAAGACCACAGCTAGAATACTGCATCCAGTTGTGGTCACCACACTATTAAAAAGGATGTTGAGACTCTAGAAAGATTGCAGAGAGGAGCAACCAGGATGATTAGGGGTGGACTGGAGGCTAAAACATACGAAAAATGGTTACAGGAATTGGGCATGGATAGTCTAGTGAAGAGAAGGACCAGGGGAGACAAGATAGCAGTGTTCCAATATTTGATGGGCTGCCACAGAGAGGAGGGGGTCAAGCTATTTTGCAAAGTACCTGAAGGCCAGAGAAGGAATAATGGATGGAAACTGATCAAGGAGAGATTCAACCTGGAAATAAGGAGAATTTTTCTGGCAATGAGAAAAATCAACCAATGGAACAGCTTGCCTTCAGAAGTTGTGGGAGCTTCATCACTGTCTTAGATAAACGAGATCCAGGTCCCCTATCCAGCCCCCTTCCTAAATCTGGTTGTCCTGTTGCAACTTAAATCAGATATTTGGCTCTTAATTGCAACTATTCTACCTTTTGCTCCTACAGAACACAAATCATGATTAGGTAAAGGTAAATGTTCCTCTTGCACATACTCTAGGGCAGGGGTAGTCAACCTTTTTATACCTACTGCCCACTTTTGTATCTCTGTAAGTAGTAAAATTTTCTAACCGCCCACCGGTTCCTGAGTAATGGTGATTTATAAAGTACAGAAGTAACTTTACTTTGTAAAATTTATAAAGCAGAGTTACAGCAAACCCCTACCGCCCACCATGAAAGCTGGAACGCCCACTAGTGGGCGGTAGGGACCAGGTTGACTACCACTGCTCTAGGGGGTGGTGCTCATCTTCGTTTCAAAGCTGAAGAGCCAGTGCTGTCTGAAGACATCTCCATGGTCATGTGGCCGGCATGGCTAACACCGACAGCGCACAGAAGGCTGTTATCTTCCCACCAAAGTGGTCCCTATTTTTCTACTTGCATTTTTATGTGCTTTTGAATTGCTAGGTTGGCAGACTGGGACAAGTAACGAGAGCTCATTCCATTATGTGGCGCTAGGGATTTGAACCGTCAAACTGCTAAAAATCACGATTAATCAAAGTATTTTTGTGTCTTGTTAAAAAACAACAACCTGATCATCCTTCTTTTTTCCTCCTCTGGATAGGAATATTTAGAAGCTATTCATCAGCTTTATGAAGATTGGCTCATTAAACAATCATTGTTCAAAGTCCCTTCTCCGGTGCTTGTAAGTATACATTCATGATTGTTTTGAAAGATAGTTTGGCCAAAACAAGAAAAAGGTACCTGAATTAGTGCATAACTTTTATTATGTTTGTAAAAAAAAACTGGCTTGCTCTCCATCCTGTCAAGTCTCACTATTAACTACCTTCAAAGGCTTCTTCGACTTAACTATAAACTTTCCACAAGACCTTTTAATAGCATTGTGACAGGCAATCGGCTTGGATTTTGGCAACTTGGTTCCTTCTAGGAAATATGACAAGCTGGGGAATTTGACCGATTCTTCTTAAGAGGACCGAGCAATTGATCCTCGCTTAGTGTGCCTGTTTTGGCTTATTATTAATGGTTTGAGATCTACCTGACGGCCCTTTAGTTGAGTCCCAAGGTAGTCTGTGCAAGAGGTGGCATTCAGCAGGTTCTGACCAGTTCTGGAGAACCGGAAGTGGAAATTTTGAGTAGTTCAGAGAACCGGTAAATACCACCTCTGACTGGCCCTGCCCCCATCTATTCTCTGCCTCCCGAGTCCCAGCTGATGGGGAGGAAATGGGGATTTTGCAGTATCCTTCTCCTGCCATGCCCACCAAGCCACACCACACCCACCAAACCACACCCATAGAACTGGTAGTAATTTTTTTTGAATCCTACCACTGGTCTTTGCGCTCCTAGACCTTTCCCAGTTTACCCCTTATTCTTCCCTCTGCTGACTGGTCTTCAGGAGTGTTCACAGTTCAAACTGCTGGTGCTAAACCTCCAGGCTGTTCATGGAGAAACATCCCATTATACGACTTATTTGATTGCAATTCGTGTTTGTTTGTGCCAGATTTATTTGTGCAAGCACTCACCTCAGATTTGAACCCTTTTCTAGGGAGCTCCTCCTCTGTTTAGTTATCTCCCTCTTTGAACTTCTTTGGGGCCTGATCGCCTCAGATTTAAAACAAATGCACTTACATCGTTTCCAGGACCTTTATAAAGCTTGAAGATCTATTCTTGATGGTTGCCACACCAGATACTGATATAAAATATGGTAGTCTGGAATTCAACAGATTGACATGTGCAGACAATATGCGTTGCAATATTTATGCCCGTATAAAAACACTACAAAAATACTATTAATTGAGGAGATCGCATATGTTGGCTGGGCTTTATAAATTAATGTGTTTACCGCAACTTATTATATGAACTATAATTGCTTGCATTTGAATGCTGCGCTAAAACCAAGCAATGTTTTCAAGCCAACAGTCCTGGTTGAATAAACTACAGTGTGAATGGGTTGTCTTTTAGGTGCCTGAAGGAAAGGAATACAATTGCATGCCATTGAAACAAAGAATGCCAAAAATACATATAGAATTCATATAGAATTCATATAGAATACATATAGAATAGAATAGAATAGAATTCTTTATTGGCCAAGTGTGATTGGACACACAGGAATTTATCTTTGGTGCATATGCTCTCAATGTACATAAAAAGACAAGATACATTCGTCATGAATCATAAGGTACAATATTTAATGATAGTCATAGGGTACAAATTAGCAATCAAATCATACTAGGAAACAATATAAATCATAAGGATACAAGCAACAAAGTCACAGTCATAAGTGAGACGAGATGAGTGATAGGAACGATGAGAAGATAAATAGTAATGCAGACTTACTAAATAGTTTGACAGTGTTGAGGGAATTATTTGTTTAGCAATGATGGAAAAAAACCTGTTCTTATGCCAAACAAGCCAGGGTTTGTAAGCCAAGAACCAATCCCAAATGAGCTCAAGCTCATGAATGTTGGCTTCCTTAACATACAATCCCAATTCCAGACTTGGATACTATCTCATCTGTAGATTTTTCCCCCCCAGAGATGTGCATTTGATCATTTGAGTCTTTTTAAGGTGCTGCAGGCTGACGACGACCTGCAGGAAATGATGGAGAAATACGAAGAGAATCAGGACCAAATCTTAATGCTGGACAACACCCAACGCCGGCTGTAGAATTAGCTGTCTTACTATGGACAAGACTCTGTTGCCCAAAACAAGACTTACCCAGGTGGTGTAGCCTAAGCTAGAGAGAGAGAGAGAGAGCTGTAGGCTTGTTTTCCTGCAAGCAGCTTGAATTGGTGGGCTTGGAAACTTTGAAGGCATTCTGAGAAGCTTTGCAGAAAGATCCAAGGGCTTGGAATTAAGGAATTGCTGAGAAGGTCCACCATTTCCACGCAGGATGACCCACCAAGAGCCAGAATGCGCTCTTCTTGCCTCCTATCCACAGCTTCTTCTCTGGGGACTGTACCCTTGAAAAGTAAATACATACATATAAGGTGCAGCTAATTCTTCTCTTTCACAGCAACCAATCTACTGTTTTCAGCTTGCACTTAACGCTGCTAATGTGACCCAAGAGACTCACAGAAGATGGAGAAACATGAAGAGGATCAGAATGGAATGCATAGCTATGACATAGTTCCTCCTGCTGCCAACAAACACTGCTGTTTGGAGTTAGCAAACGTGCAGCTCAAATGCAAACGCATTTAAATCTCCCCCCCCCCAAAAAAAGAATTTTAATAGAAGGGGACAAAGAAAACAAGCAGCCAGGCTTATTACTAGTATGCACTAATTGCATTTGTGTTAATACTTTAAGTATACTAAAAAGTCTATACAATATGGCCCCCAACCTTTCTGGCTTCGCGGACTGGCAGTCTTGGTGTTTGGCTGGCGGCATCAGTGTTGGCGAGATGGTGGTGGGGAGGAATAGTTTTGCATCCTGCGCATGCGCAAAGGGAGCTGTGTGTGCACAGCCCTATTCCCATTGGGCTGCAGCACGATACCTGTCTGTGACACTGCCCCGATCCCTGGGGCTTGGGGATCATTGCAATATGGAATAGTTGAGTTATGTTCCATCCATGAATACATAAATTGTATGAATTATATGAGACGGGTAAAGCAGCAAACCGAGATGGACTGTATTGTGTTGACCACCCAAAGTTGGGTGGTTGTCAGAATTCATTCCAGGAGCCCACTTTGGATGGCCCCCGACCCACTCTTGAGCACCAAGGCAACCCAATCAAATCCAACCAAGATGCAGATCTTTTCATCCAACCCAACCCAACCAGGATGCAGATCCTTTCGGCTCCTTCTTCCCATCTTTCACGGGCAGATAAATCCTTGGCGTCTTCACATTGAATTTTTAGGCAGCTCAAGCCAAATGAGCATAAAAACTGTTAGATGATCCCCATCTAAATCATCCAGGGCCACATCTGAGCAGGATGAGAGTGAATATGGTCCAATGCAGAGATTTTTACTTTAACTATTTTACTATTCCCTACAAGTCAGTTCATTTGGAATTATTTCTTTTATAGAGTTTTGTATTTGATATGAAGAGTTGGATCCAAGGAAGAGTCATGTTGGATCAGTGACTTTATGTGGGGGTATATAGACAAATGATGGAGCAGAGTCATAACTTTTTTGATCTTTCTTTTACTGTTAACCTAGTTTGGATTAAAATGTCTTCAACTGAGATGGGAAGATGGGTGTACGTTTTGGGTCTGAAATAGAACATGGGTCGGAAAGTACTTGTTTGCACTGAAAAGAAGATAATTTTGCTCAACTTATTACAAAAAATATACAAACGGTTATATTAAATGAGTGTAGTTTTCTATTCGGCGTGTTTTAGAACCTCTTGGTTAGTTTGCCAGGGTAAGAACAGCAGGTGTGATTCCAAGATATTTATCATTCCTTTCCTTCATTAAAAAGTTGTTAAAAATGTGTTATTGTCTCATATTCTTAGTCCAAAAAGAGAACTGTCAACCTGTTAATTTAGTTTATTCTCCCCGAGACACGGAATTCTAGGATGGAAGAGTAGGTTATGTCTTTTATTTAAATTGTAATGTTATTACAATTCTGTAATTCAGTTATTCCCTAATTGAGCCGCATAGCGATGTAAAGAAAAATATAAGCATACATTAAAAATATGTAATATATTAAGTTATTGTCAGTGATTTGATCTATGTCCAGATACAATGGGAACACTGCAATTATATCTGTTTCCCCACCTAATATTAAATACGGCAATCTGGTTGCAAAAGCGAGAGCAATTTTGAATCAACTTTTAAGATTCACAAATGATTTTGTATAGTTCTCTTTCAGGCCTGGATAGGAAAAAAAATGCACTTGGCAATGGACTCTTCACACAAGCCTACAGAAAATTTTGATATTATATATTCAGTCTAAATAGTGAAACAGAAAACTTTTGCTACTCTTACTGGATGTTCTTCCAAGCTTCATGTAGAGGTGTATGTGTGTCTCTGTACACTTTTATACATGCCCTCAAGTCAATGTTGAGTTCTGGATTAGCGTCTGCAGTTTTCTTGGCAAAGTTTTTCAGCAATTGTTTGCCATTGATTCCTTCCCAGGGTGAAGATAGTGTGACTGGCCCAAGGCCACCAAGATGACTTCATGCCGAAGATTAGAACTCCCACTCTCCAGGTTTCTAGCCTGGTGCCTTAAACCAGTGGTCTCCAACCTTGGCAACTTTAAGACTTGTGGACTTCAACTCCCAGAGTTCCTCAGGTCTTAAAGTTGTCAAGGTTGGAGACCACTGATTAAGAAGATAAAAATCCTGCAAAACCAATGGAGTCAGAGAGATAATGATTAAGAACAGTGGTCTCCAACCTTGGCAAAGCTGGCTGCGGAACTCTGGGAGTTGAAGTCCACAGGTCTTAAAGTTGCCAAGGTTGGAAACCATTGCCATAAACCACTACACCAAACTGGCTCGTTTTATTTAAGCACCCCCAAGAAAAGATAGCGTGACAATTTGGAATGCGGCGGTAGGGTAATGTTGTAAAATGAAGACAAATCAAGAATTATATATATATATATATATTTAATTCCAAGAGGAGTAATTTTCAAGCAGAAATAAAAATATTCACCCTTGGCTTTTAAAGCATTACTTATAAGCATCCCATGTTCTGAGCCTTGAACTTCGGCCGCTTGTGGCAATGAGTGAATGGCTAACTGTTCAACTTCAGAATATATATATATTTTTTATAAAATTCCCTCTTGTAGAGATGAGAAACCATCATCCCTTCAATTGCAAGGCTCCAAGGTTCATGTTCCCTGAATATTGGTCGTATTAGCTGAAGCGGATGAAAAGTGAAGTCCATCGAGTCCCTGAGCTCAGCTGTACTGACAAAAGAAGCACAAAACAAACTGGAGCAACAGGATTAGAAATGATAACCAAAGCAGGGAATCAAAATACAGATATAATCCTCAACTTATAACAGTTTATTTAATGACCATTCAAAGGTACGGCAGTGAAAAAAGTGACACATGACCATTTTTCACACTTAATGACCATTACAGCCTCCCCATGATCATGTGATCGCAATTCAGGTGCTTGGCAACTGGTTCATATTTATGACAGTCGCAGTGTTGCAGGGTCCCGTGATCAACTTTTGCAACCTTAATGGCAGTGGCAAGGAAAGTCATAAATTGGGGCAAAACTCAACGGCATGTTTCACTTAGCAACATAAATGGTAGTTGTAAGTTGAGGACTCCCTGTATCCATGGTGAGAAATGATTGGATGTTTTCACATGCATTCCTTCACTAAATGTTGAAAGTATTTTCAATGAAGCTTGTTTGAAAGGCTATTGATTATATTGGTACTTTGGTATGCATATTATGTTGGCTGCTGGTTCATTATTACAAGACTACATTTTTGGACAGACTTGTTCTAGTTGTCTGATCGTGGATGGGACAAAATGTTTATCCACAAGCTCTGAAGAAGCCAAACCAATGAGAGAAGAAAACCAAAAGGTTTAGCATCGCCTAATTTTCGGGATCCAAATGGCTTTTCCATGGCAATTCAAAATAAATTATTTCCCCCTCATTTTTATTTTTTGCTAGACCATACTAGAATTTAAATGCTTCCCTCCTCAAATTTTCTGTGGAGTCCAATATGATTTTTCTTAAAAAAAAAAGTCATAACATTCTTGAATTGTTTTCTATCCAATTATTTTTGGTTATATTTCAGTATAGAAAGTTTACATTGTCTTTATTACAGATTCACAGAGTTGGAAAGGACCTTGTAGGTCATCTAGTCCACCCCACCCCCCCTAAGCAGACCCTTTTATCTTGTCTAATCAACCTGCTATATTGCATAGAATCTTAACAGAAAAATATAACAATTAAGCCAATCGAGCAAATATGGAGCTATGCAAACCATTTGACATTCTGTGTTTCTGGATATATTTCCTGCATTAACAGCAATAGTATTTAACATTTAATATGATTCATGTATTTATGAAACAGCCTATTATGAACTGACATCAGGATCCAGATGAATTCGATAACATTTTCTTAGAGGTAGTTCTTGTTTAGCGACTGCCCAAGGCAGCGATCGTTCACAGAGGTGAAAACGTAACCCATTTATGAACTTCACAGGCCTGTAAAGCAAAGGAAAGCTGAAGTAAAGATCATAAGGAATGGTGGTTTCTTTGGATGACTGCTTAACAGCCAAGTTGCTGGTTCCAATTCTCGTTGCTAAATGAGGACCATCTGTAATCTTGCGTTTCAAAGTTCACGATTAACATTTCTTTGATTAAATCTGAACTGGATAGGAAGAACAGAAAACGCTCAAGAGAAACTTCACCAAAGTATCCCTGATTTGTAATTTCTTAGTCCTAGTTCTTTATCCTGGACAACTTTCAGGCACTTAGGGACTGCATAAAAGAGGAAGAAAGGGGAAGCACCAGTGTTCTCCCCAAAGTGTGTACCCTTCTCTGGCATGCCTGCCAAACCATGAACAGAGAGAGGGAAATCCAGAGATGTTGGAGCTGCATAAGTGGATGAAAATTCCTTCCTTGGAAATTGAAGGAACGTTGATTCCCCCATGTCCACCACGCCCTTAAAAGTATAATGTTCTTTCAATGATCTCACAGTAAGATGATGCTAAACCTCTCATGAAGTCTTAGCTGAGCACATTTGAAGTCCTATGAAACATCCCATGATCCTCTCTTGCTTCAACTGCCAGAAAAGCCAACGCAGTCCTAGGCTACATTAGCAGAGGGATAGAATTAGGATCACATGAGGTGTTAATATCGCTTTATAATCTCTTGCTAAGACCACACTTGGAATATTGCATCCAGTTTTGGTCACCACGATATAAAAAAGATGTTGAGACTCTAGAAAGAGTGCAGAGAAGAGCAACAAAGACAATTAGGGGACTGGAGGCTAAAACATGAAGAACGGTTGCAGGAGCTGGGTATTTCTAGTCTAATGAAAAGAAGGACTAGGGCTGACACGATATTTCAGGAGCTGCCACAAAGAAGAGGGAGTCAACTTATTTTCCAAAGCACCTGAAGGCAGGACAAGAAGCAATGGGTGGAAACTAATCCAGATGAGAACCGATCTAGAAATAAGGAAAAAAAATTCTGACAATGAGAACAATTCATCAATGGAACAGTTTGTCTTCAGAAGCTGTGGGTGCTCCATCACTGGAGGTTTTAAAGAAGAGATTGGATGGCCATTTGAAATATACCGTTTCCTGATTAAGCAGGGTGTTGGACTAAAAGACCTCCAAGGTCTATTCAAACTCTGTTACTCTGATTTTACCACTTGATGAGACACATGTAAACACCCCAGTGCTCTTAGAGACCGCATGGCCAATCTCGCTGCAACTCAGTAAATCCTGACTTGCTGGTCCCAGAGCTCTTAGGGACCTACTTTTTAATTATCTTTGTTAATAACAGCATAACCGTCTAGGCTAGGCTCGTTCACATGCGCCCCACAAGTGTCGAAGTCCGCCAAAGAGGAATGGTGGGGACATCTTTCTCGCCTATGCCGAATACCTGCTGGAATGTCACCACTGTACTGATCCTCGGTCAGAACAGGACGGGTTAAAATGGGGACATCTAGATGCCCGCTATAACTCAGACCCGGCGTGGGATAGCTGCACCCGGCGATATGACTGAAGTGATCTGATGAATAGAGGTCCACATTGTCATGGTCTCCACAGGAGAGGTTTGCCGATTTCATCTCGTGATAATGTTCTTCAGGGACTTGGCAGCTCCTTGTAGATGCTGGCCGCGCCGTTTCTTCCACAGGGTACACCAACTTCTCTACGTGGTATTCCTTGTTCTTCGGCTTCTCTCCCATCGAGGCCGAGTCATTGGAGGAGTTAGGTGACTGCTGCGCCACGCTGCCTTTCAGTTCTTTGGGTCCGTCGATGGTACCTGACCCAGGAACGCTCAGATGCTTCATGGCATCGCAGATTTTAGACTCGTTCATCGTCTGCCGAGTCTGGTAGTCATAAGGAGTCTTGCTTACCCCAGTAGGATCGTTGTGGATGGCTAGGGCTCGAGGGCCACTTTCATCCGAAGGCAGATGAGGGAGGGTTTCTCCCCCACAGGATGGTAGGCCCAGCCTTGTTTCAGTAAGCCAGGCCTCCTCATTGGCTGCTCTCAAAGAAGAAGAAGTGGTAGAGAAGTGGAGAGGCTGTTGTCCAATGACAATGTCACTGTACGTAATCAGGAAGTCCTCACTGTCAGTGCTTCTGATGCAGGAGTGTGTCGAGGTTTCCTCTGGTTGGTTCTGGTTGCTGTCCTTCTCAGGAGTCTGTTCGGAGGCAACTGGTCGAATCTCTCTTGGAGCGCATCGGAGACCAAAACTTTCGCCATGCTCCATCTTCTCCTGCTCTTTGAAGGCATTCTGGCTGTGGTTCAAGTAGGCCACTGCAGGATTTGGTGTCTCGTTGCTTTCTCCGACGGTCACTTCCCCTTTTGTTTGTGAGTGTTCCTGCTTTTTAGCGAGGCCAACACAAGGGGGACCATGTTTCTGAGCCCTCTTCTGTAGGATGTCAGCCAGGTCTTTCATGTCCCTTGCAACTTCAAGAAGGTCTTCGCATTCGATTCTCGCCAGGAACATTTCAAAGGCAGCCTTCTCCGCTTCTTCCTCATTTAGTTTTCTGACCAGGGAATATTCAGTAGCAGAGGTGGCAACATAGCCGATTTCTGACAGCAGTTGTTGTGCTACACTTTCCGGAAGGATGGACTTTACATAGTAGACAAAGTTGCCTGTAAAAGTCTAAAGGGAATGAGAAGAATAGCATTAGGGAGACATCAGCATGGAGAAATTATTACTACTCTGTGTAATTATGGGTAGAAGATCTTCTGTTGCTTGAAGTCTGAATTCTTCTGTTGATTGTATCCACAAGGGAATTCGGACTTCAAGCAACAGGATAAGACTCACCTTGACTGGCCCCAAAGAGTCAGGCTGGTGTTAGAAATCTTGCTTCCTGCTGAAACTTCATTGTATGTTCCCCCGTTATCTCTTTACCTGGGATGTAGTTAGCTAAATCTGGCCATTGGGACGTCTATCATTGGACAAGGAAGGATCCCCCGCATGTTTCAAAAAGTTTCATTACATATAAAAAATTCCATTTCTAAATAGTGTTGTCTGCGTACACATAATTTTGAGAAATAATAATACTTACAATAGTATTCATCATTGAAAACACTGCCATTGATCCCATAATAATGTTTGCTTATCTATTTTCATAAACACCCTTTATAAAATTACTCCTTCCCTTATATTTCCATATTTCTAACTTCTGTTTTTATTGGCTAGCAATTGATAAAATTAGTCCCATGTTTAAAAAAAATCCAGTTTCTTCGTTTTCCTTGATTTTAAGGGTTAATCTGTCCATTTCTGCACATTCTAATATGTAATGATCTTTTCACTTTTCCATTGTTGTGCAAATACAATTCTGGCTGCAGTTAATACATGTAAAATCAAGTATTGTACTCCCTTTATTATATTTTTTCCGGTATGACACCCAAAAAGAATATTGCTTGATTTAAGTCTGTATGCTTCTTTATAATTTGTTCTAACCATGTATGTATTTTTGGCCAATATTTTTTTTTGCCTTTATTTTATTTATTTATTTAGTTTGCCAAACATGTACAAGATAACAGGTATAAGTATAAACATGAACACAGGAAATAGGTATGAATAAATGGGACTAGTAGGACAGGGACGGTAGGCACACTGGTGTGATTATGTATGCCCCTTTACAGACCTCTTAGAAATGGGGTGAGGTCTACGATAGACAGTTTAAGGTTAAAGTTATGGGGGTTTGAGGAAGTAACAATGAAGTCAGGTAGAACATTCCAGGCATCGACCACTCTGTTGCTAAAGTCATATTATCTGCAATTGAGTTTGGAGTGGTTTATTATAGTTTGCATCTATTGTTTGCCCATGTATTATTGAGGTTGAAGCTGAAGTATTCACTGACAGGTAGGAAATTGTAGCAGACAATTTTGTGTACTATGCTTAGGCGTAGTTGTAGGTTGGCCAAAATTTTGAGCCTGGTGGCATAAGGGATTCTATTGCAAGCAGAGGAGTGAAAGACTCTTCTCGTGAAATACCTCTTATCATTTATATATATGAAATACCTTTATCATTTGTTCCAATCATGAATGTATTTTTGTCCATTTGGTTTTTTTTTGCCTTTGGGCAAAAGGAGGAAGGATTTTTGTTTTTAACCTTCTGTGCCTTGGGTTCCTGGAGCAAAGCCCCCCCCTCTCCCCCCCAACCTAGCCTTACTCAGTGGCTCAGTGGCTAAGACACTGAGCTTGTTCATCAGAAAGGTCGGCAATTCAAATCCCTAGTACAGATCTCCGTGAGCAAGGGGGTTGGACTAGATGAACTCCAAGGTCCCTTCCAGCTCTCTTATTTTTTATGGGAAGTGGGCAACGCCCCGCTCTCCATCCACCCTCTCTATCAAGACGCCTGAGTAGGTGTCCATCACCTAGCCTTACTTGGTGGCTCAGTGGCTAATACACTGAGCTTGTCCATCAGAAAGGTCGGGTTGGACTAGATGACCTCCAAGGTCCCTTCCAACTCTGTTACTGTTTACGCGAAGTGGCCAAACCCGCTGGGGAGCTTCCTTCTCCCCCTCCCCTTCCTGCCCTGCCCTTCCCTCCTTCCTACCCAACTACCTTCAGCGACTTGATCTCCTTCTTCCAGGGCGAGAGGCAAAGGTTGACACACAGCAGCTCCAAGTAGCCGAAAGCCTGGCTCAGTTGGTGGAAGACGGCGGCACCGTCCTCCCGCCGCCTGCCGCGCATCCTCCAGCAGCTCTCGGCGATCGCGCCCACGTCCCACCTGCCCGCCTGGGCCGCCCGCAGCGACCCGGCGCGGCTCTTGAGCGGCGCTTCGTCGCAAAGGCGGAGTTTGCCCTCCGCCCAGCTAGCGCGGTAGAAAGCCAGGTAGTCTTGCAAAACTTCCCGCGGGACGGCCAGAGACGGGCAGCTCCTCATCCTGGATCCCCTCCAGGGATTTTTCCTTCCTTCCCTCGCGATGAGCCTGAAACGGGGAAGCCCGACGGCCAGCCGCTCTTGGCTCCGACTCACGGGACGCGGAAACGGAGGCTCCCACGCTTGGCTTCCTCAGGCCCCGCTGGGGAAATGGGGCGGAGAGAGAGAGAGAGAGAAGCAGAGAGGCTTGCTCTGGAGGCTGCCATTGGCTTGTCCGTGGCTTTGCCCGCCGTGCCAGTTGCTGCCCCTGCTGTCACTCAAGGGGAAGGCTCGTCCTTTTCCCATTTCGGGCTCGCCAGGAGGCGGGAAGTGGGCGGGGGCTGCAAAGCGAAAGTGAAACCGAAGCGGGGGAGGGAGGGGGAAGAAGAGTTCTGCTTTGGGTATCCGTATTCAAAGGCAAGTCTGGAAGTTATCGGCTGGCCCTCTCTCTGAGGGCTTGAGTTGTTCTAGAAGTGCCACCATGGGGGATGGTTGTTATTACAGGTAGTCCTCGACTTACAACAGTTCACTTAGAGAAGTTAAAACAGATGGTTTGAAATTAACACTGAGAATTGACTTAGGACCATTTTTCACACTTAACCATTGCAGCATCCTCATGGTCATATGATTTACATTTATGATGGGTTATGCAGCCGTCCCGCAGTCATGCAATCCCCTTGGGCAACCTTTGGATAGTCAAAGTCAATGGGGGAAACCAGATTCACTTAATAACCGTCTTACCAGTTTGACAACTGCAGTGATTCACTTAACAAATGTGGCAAGGAAAGTTGTGAGATGGGGCAAAACTACCTTCCTTCCTTCCTTCCTTCCTTCCTTCCTTCCTTCCTTCCTTCCTTCCTTCCTTCCTTCCTTCGCCATGTAAATTTTGGACTTGGTTGTAAGTTGTATTTTATAGACTCTGAGTTCAAGTCCTGTCTTAGCCACGGAAGCCAGCTGGGTGATTCTGGGCCGATCCCTCACTCTCTCAGCCCACATAGGGGGTGTTTGTTGTGCGGAAAATAGGAGGAAGGTGTGTTGAACATGTGGCCACCTTGAGTTATTTGTAAACGTAAGCCTGAGATATCAACGAATGAATGTTTTGTTTTATATCAGGTGCAGCAGACTAAAACCTGGGACTGCTTGCCCCAGAGCCCACATCTGGCAAGGGGGCATTGGAAGGGTGATCAGGTAAAGCAAGCATTTTCTTTCAATCTTTATAATCATCATAGCGTCATTGTGGTGAAGTAAGCCAGTTTAAATGCAACCCCGGGTTCAATATCTGGGGAGGTCATGACTATAGGCCATTCTGGAAGTGTTGTGGTCCTCTAATGGCCAGCAGAGCTGGCAGCAAAGTGAAGAGGTTTGGGAGGAGCATGGGCCAGTCCTGGAGGCTGGGGAAGGCTGGGATGAGGGCTCTGCATCGGAGGCAGAGAGGGGGCCAAGGCCATCTGCCAATTCTCAGCTGCCTTCGGAGCTAGACAGCAGTGAGGCAGAGGAACAGCTGGAGCCTGTTCCCAGTGTATGCATGCACAGAGCTGCCAGAAGAACAACTCAGAAACCAGGGTAGACTTGGGAGTAAAGTCCCAGGTGGAGGGTGAATGGCTCCTCCCATAGGAAATAAAAGAAGAGCGAAAGGGGAGTGGGCTTTTGCAGGGAACAATTTGTTCGTTCTGTCGTTAGATTTGTTTCAGGAGTGTAGAGATCTGTCCGTGAATTTCAGAGACTCTGTGCTCAGTCTTTCCTGGCACAGCACCTCATTTGGAAAATATTTACATGGCAGCTTTCCAAGATAGATAAGGTCTGTGTTCATAAATATTCCTTTGAAAGACTGTTTGCCAGGCCTTTGCTGAATGTGAATGAGAGGAATCCACATTCATTTAATAAAAGGGGTTTTGTCGGGACCAGGACTCTGCCTTGGGCTTTTGGGGGAAGCCTACGTCAGAACAGGAACATAGAATGCCGAGAGCCCTTGGCGGATCTGGCATACTCTTCCTAAACTCATAGCTGTTGTGAACATTTAATTATAAGTAAAAACACTTAATCTCACGACACTTTTGAAGATACCACTTTCCATAACTTGGTTGTTACCCACAACATCAAAAAGTGCTGCTAAACTTTTCCTGGAACTGTTGGATCCTTCATAAGGTCTGGAAACTTTTTTCAAAAAATCAAAACATTACAGATAAATGATTACTTTAAATGAATGAGATAGAAACGTCCTGCAGATTATGTTTCCCCTAAGTCTGTCTTTGGGTCAGGTGGCTGTTTATAATCTTAGATTATGTAATGGGATACAAACCAAGGATTGAGTTTTGGAATAATGTTGGAATATTGTGGAACACCCCTTCATATACTTATAATAAATATAGAGCAAGCTTTTGAATCATGCAGTATTTAAGATTTGGCGAAAGAATGATCCCATGTAAATTTAAATTGTTAGAATATTTCTAACTCCAAAAAGGCTGTCTTAATGCATGTTGTAAAAGCTTTCCATGTATTTTTTTTATTGCTCTTCGCTTTGGAATCATTATACAAATATCCATCGTTTAATTAGCGGCAGGAAAAATACAATTCTCTTTCTATTATGGCTGCGTAAAGTAATCATCACAGATGGGTGTTTTTTGTTTTTGCATTTAATTGTTAATGGAATCCCACGCTTTACAATATTTAGCCTTCTATATCCAGAGGCAAATGCCACTTTTTTTTTTGCTGCTACATTTCTAAAGATTGCTAAAAGACAAACAAATAGAGCAAAACTAGCCATATTCTATTCTTGCTACAATGTACAGAGATCCCTCAACTTATAACCATTCATTTACCGCTTGTTCAAAGTAACAAGGGAACTTATGACCGGTCCTCACACTTACAAATGTTGCAGCATTCTCTACGATCACAAGATCAAAATTCAGGTGCTTGGCAACTGGCATGTATTTATGATGGCTGTCATGTTCCAGCGTCATTTGATTACCATGTGTGCTCCCCCCCAGCCAGCTTCTGACAGTCGACGGGGAAAACCAGGTTTGCTTAATGGCCATGTGATTTGCTTAATAACTGCTGTGATTTGCTTAACTGCCCTGGGAAATAAAGACATAAAATTAGGCGTGACTCATTTACCAACCATCTTGCTTAGCAACAGAAATTCTGCTCTTGATTAGGGTCGTAAGTCGAGGTTTACCTACAGAGGAAGAATGGGACACCCATGGGAAATGAAGCACCATGGTGTTTCTCAGCTTGGCAACATTAATAGCAATAGCAGTTAGACTTATATACCGCTTCATAGGGCTTTCAGCCCTCTCTAAGCCGAGGTGGCGCAGTGGTTAAATTCAGCACTGCAGTTCAGCAGTTTGGCTGTTCAAATCCCACCAGGCTCAAGGTTGACTCAGCCTTCCATCCTTCCGAGGTGGGTAAAATGAGGACCCAGATTGTTGTTGGGGGCAATATGCTGACTCTGTAAACCGCTTAGAGAGGGCTGAAAGCCCTATGAAGCGGTATATAAGCCTAACTAACTATTGCTAAGCGGTTTACAGAGTCAGCATATCGCCCCCACAATCTGGGTCCTCATTTCACCCACCTCGGAAGGATGGAAGGCTGAGTCAACCTTGAGCCGGTGAGATTAGAACCGCTGAACTGCAGATAACAGTCAGCGGTAGTGGCCTTCAGTACTGCACCCTAACCACTGCACCACCTCGGCTCAATTAAAATGGGTGGACCTCTGGTATGGCTCTGGGGAATAGATGCAATTGTTGGGACAGGTCCAAATCCAAATCTTAAGGAAAACATTAATTATATGGAGCCAAACAAGGATTTTTGATCCTAGAGGGTGGTAATTATTGCTAGACTTTCTACAAGTTCAATGCAATACAGGTAGTCCTTGATTTACCAAAGTTTTTTTTTTAGTGACTGCTCAAAGTTACAACAGGACTGAAAAAAAGTGGTTTATGACCATTGTTCACACTTACAACCATTTCAGCATCCCCATGCTCATCAAAATTCAACTGGTCACAAGAGGGAAATCATAAGAGATTTTGCACATGGGTGTTCTAGCTAGAAATGAATGTCCTTTGGTGGGAGGCCTGCTTCCTTTTGAGATGACACTTCCAAAAATAAATGGGGAAGGACCAAAATGAAAGACGACTTGATTGGAAGGGTTAATGAGATACAAGGACCTCACATTCCTGCTCATTTTCCTCCATCGGCCACATTTCTCCCTTATATCAAATTAAAATGTACCCATGGAAATAAAATTTTGGACAGAAAGTTTGGAGATTTCTGGGGCAATGGCCAGCATTTTCCAAGGCAAGTGGATTTAGGTTTGACAGCTCTGCCTTCAGGAATTGAATTTAGTCTATATGCGGGAGAGATCAAAGGAACAGCTGGATGAGAAGGAGAACCTCTACTTTCCCCAAAGAGCAAGAATATGATTTTGTAAAAGGCGATAAAATACTCAGGTTAAAATTCTCCAGTGATGTTAGATGTCTTGTAGGACAGAAACAACAGCTGCAGTAAAACAATAGCAATAGCAGTTAGACTTATATACCGCTTCATAGGACTTTCAGCCCTCTCTAAGCGGTTTACAGAGTCAGCATATTGCCCCCAACAACAATCCGGGTCCTCATTTTACCCACCTCGGAAGGATGGAAGGCTGAGTCAACCCTGAGCCGGTGATATTTGAACAGCCGAACTGTAGAACTGCAGTCAGCTGAAGTGGCCTGCAGTGCTGCATTTAACCACTGCGCCACCTCGGCTCAACAAGAATATAGCAGCAAGCCATCAAGAACCTAAGCAGAGATATAAAGCCCTAATGTCCAAGCAAAAGAATTATTTTGCTCCCCGCTTGCAAAACCATGGAAGGACACCAGCAAACTAGTATCTAAAATTCAGAGTTACAATTCAGAAAAAAATCAGATTCCCATAAACCAGAGGTCCCCAAACTTGGCATCTTTAAGACTTGTGGACTGAAGAATTCTGGGAGTTGAAGTCCACAAATCTTAAAAGGTGCCAAGTTTAAAGACCTCTGCCATAAACAAATGAATGATCTGAGATACTTCAAGAAATCTGTCGTCAATTATTAGTTGGAGAATCACATTTTGGTACAATCCACCGAATCATCCTCATCGTCATTAGGGACTTTCTCCATAGGCCTCAGAGCAACATGGATGTCATTCTCACTATTTTATTAGCTTTCCAACTCTCCTTGCGAGGTAGGTCGTGTTGATAGGCAGACCAGTTGGCTTCAGGATGGCTATTTTCCCAGACCACACTGAGGTGCAAACTAGCCAAATCCACATTTTAGCCTACTGAGTTTTGTAAAAACCCAACCCATGTTTTCCTTACAAAGAATCCCCTCCTCTGTTATTTATCTCTACCGCTTGTGAGCAGTGCTTAAAATACTGGTTGTACTTTTTTTTAAAAAAAATGTGCATTTTATTTATTAGTCAAATTTATAGAGTTGCCCATCTCATCAAAGTGGATTCTGGGCAAACTTTTCCTCCCGAACCAGGGAAGATCCAACAAGAATGGACAGTTCCATATGCCTCTGGCTGAGCAGGAGACATTATAAAAATGCTTCGGAGATGTCCGCCTTCCTTAGCATCGCTTTTGGTGTTTTACCCTTTTCAAAGTGGGAGAGGAAACGGTGCAAAAGGCATAGAGAGGCCAGCTTTCCAAAAGATGTTCTACCAAAGAAAGAAAATGAAACCCGTGTCTCCAAAAGCAGCCCAGCCTAGCCCTCTTCAAAGTAGAAAAAGAGAAAAGTTGTGTTGCAAGTCAACTGGCGGGGGGGCGATCGGTTCATCTTTCCGTGCATCTTCGCCTTGCAAGATGTCCCCCCCACGGTGTAATTCGTTTACCCTATTCTGTCGAAAAGTGTCCGATGATAATCTGCTGAAGCTTTCAGCAGAGCGAGTGAGGCTTGTGGGAGAGGAATGTTCTGTTCACCCACAACAGCCTCGTACGGTGGAGCGGTTTCGGTTGGGAAGGACGATGACGAGGCCGTGGAAGGTGGATGCAGGTCCTGTATCCTGACCCAACCCTCGGAATCCCACCCCGTTGTTGTACTGGTAGATCCCCTTTCTTCCAAGGAATTGTTCGTAGACACATCATTCTGCTGACAAGGGTCTATCAAAGAATAAGGTGGAGGATCTTCTGTTGGAAGGTAGATTTGGGCTGCTCCAGGCCCAACACACTCATCGTACCTGAAAGAAAGCACAACCACAGGCTATTTCCTGCATGATTTGGGCCAATCTATCAATTCAAAACAATAACATACAGATCTCGCTTCGGAAGGGAAGTCAAAAATAATAGAATTGCAACCAACTGATGTAGCAGGTGAAGCAGAAAGTTAAATATGTTTTACACTACAAGACCAACTTTTCCCTGAACTGGATGATTCTTTTTCAAGGAACAAGAAGCTTTAAAGGAAGTTGTCATGCTTAATGTAAAGAATAAAAGGTAAGGGCAAAAGTTCCCCTTGCACATATGTGCTAGTCGTTTCTGGCTCTAGGGACTGTGCTCATCTCTGTTTCAAAGCCTAAGAACCAGCGCTGTCCAAAGATGTCGGTTACCTTCCCTCCAAAGGTGGTTCCTATTTTTCTACTTGCATTTTTACGTCCTTTTGAACTGCTAGTTTGGCAGAAGCTGGGACAAGTAACGGGAGCTCACTCTGTTACACGGCGCTAGGGATTCGAACCGCTGACCTTTCTGACCGACAAGCTCAATATATTAGCCACTGAGCCACCACGCCCCTTTAATGTAAAGAATAGAAGGCTGCTAATTAAATGCAGATCCCCAATCGACCATTAATTATATTAACTGAAATAATAAATAGATTGAGAACTGATCATGTGACCTTTTTTGGTAATAAAACATCTGGAGGGAAACAACCAAGCTCAGAGAGCACCAAGGAAACCTCATTTCAACCCAGAGCTACAAATATTCTTCTTTATCCATAATAAATAAATAGCATTGCTATTTCATGGTTGCAAGTCTTCTTGGCTATTTTTTTTGTTATTAACTCTGTTTTTATTCTATTTACAATAGAGTTTTTCCTTCTTTATTTAGATAACATAATTTTTTTAATATTCTACTCTCTTATTATGGGAAGCGATGGCTTAGTGGCTAAGATGCTGAGCTTGTCAATCAGAAAGGTCGGCAGTTCAGCGGTTTGAATCCCTAGCACTGAGTAACAGAGTGTGTTCCCATTACTTGTCCCAGCTTCTGCCAACCTAGCAGTTCGAAGGCACGTAAAAAATGAAAGTAGAAAAATAGGGACCACCTTTGGTGGGAAGGTAACAGCGTTCCATGTGCCTTCGGTGTTTAGTCACGCCGGCCACATGACCACGGAGACATCTTCGGACAGCGCTGGCTCTTCGGCTTTGAAACGAAGATGAGCACTGTTCATCAGGAACGACTAGCACATATGTGCGAGGGGAACCTTTACCTTATTCTATTATTCTATTTTTATTTAATTTTAATCATTTAATTGTGAGCCATCCAGAGGAAATGAATGATCTATGTTTACTAAATAAATACATAGATAGATAAACAAGTATGAGTCATTACACAGAGCAGCCAAATAAAGTCTCTCTGCCTATTTTTTTAAAAAAAGAAATTCTGTATCTGCTCTTTCTAAAATACTAACTCTAAAATAGAACTGACATGTTTCCAGTGAATTTGGGTCCCCAGGAAACCCATTAAGAGAGGGATATTTATGGACATTACTTTTGATATTTTTCTTTCAAGAAAAATAGACTAGAGTGATTCCATCCGAATGCTTTGGCAGGATCCTGATTAAGGGAAGCAGGAAGAGAAAGGAAGCAAAATAATCCCAAATGAAATCTGTAGACTCGTACGAGAACCGATTAGGGATACATTTGCAGAGATAATCACATTTAGTCGCAAATGAGATTTCTGTAGCTCGTACATCAAAGCAATTAAATTATTAACGTCCCGAAGGCATCTTTCATAAATTAGTGTCCTAATTAGAATTGTATATAAATAGTTTTTCTGCCCTTCAAATTTTAAAATGAAGGGCCGCCACCCACCCCAAAATGGGACACGGCTTCACTTCAGTGGTCAGGAGTGCGAGTTAATCGATTCTCAGAAGATTTGGTCCCAGGTGTTGATGTTGTGTTCTGTAATGGCTGCCTTGTTTGACCCCTTTCCCCAAACTGGTGCCCTCCAGATGATAGGGGATGCTAATCCCAGAATTCCTGAAAGCCCCTTTCACCCGATGCAAATGGACATGCATGGCTTAGGGCAAGCGTTGGCAATACAAAATTTGTATTTGATTGATGGTTGATTGATGGTTTGATGAACGAACCATCGTTTAAAAATCCGCATACGCTTTCCATCTCCCCATTACATACAGTTCCATTTCAAATACTCCCAACTCAGGTTTCTGACTCTAGGGGGCGGTGCTGATCTTTGTTTCAAAGCCGAAGAGCCAGCGCTGTCCAAAGACGTCTCTGGGGTCATATGACCGGCATGACTAAATGCCGAAGGTGCACAGAACCTTCCCACCAAAGATGGTCCCTATTTTTCTTCTTGCATTTTTACATACTTTCGACCTGCTAGGTTGGCAGAAGCTGGGACAAATAACGGGAGCTCACTCTGTTACACAGCGCTAGGGATTCGAGCTGCCGAACTGCCGACCTTTCTGGTCGACAAGCTCAGCGTCTTAGCCATTGAGCTACCCCGTCCCTGCTATCTTTCCCACTACAGATTTTTCTGCAGGTTTTTCTCTCTAAGACCTACCACTAGTTTGGAGAAGTCCAGGCTGAAGCGCTAGAGAACCGCAATATATCAAAGTATCCAATACATTGGACTTGGTTCTGTTACAGGGAGGGGGGGAAACACTGCAATGAAAGAGAGGTGCTAAACTTTCAGTAACATAATATGGAATGGTTAGCAACTGCAAAAGGTAGATGCTAAACCAAGGACTCATCACTGCCCCACAGTCAGTGGGGGAAAGAAAGAAGGAGGAGGTTTGGGAGAAGAGGTTGAAAAAGGGTGAAACCTGGAAGGTTACTGGAGCTGGCATTTGGCAACCTTGCCTGGAGGACAAAAAATGCCAGCTGGTGGAAACAAAAGCTGCACTTTGTAGATACTCTTTATCAGTTAAGCAGATGGCCAACTTCCCACTTAGGCTGCAGGAAGAGAATGGAAAGGTTGTAAAAAGCTCTGATTTATTGGGCCCCATGCCAGGAGTTGAATTTGCTTCCTGTAATTAAGTCAGTGGGAGAAAATCTGTAGCTTCCACCCCTTGAGAACAGAGCATAATAAGACTCTACAAATTACGGGAATGAAGTCCTGCTTAAATAAAAAAAGTACTCAAGAAGAAACAAGGCACCTTCACCTCTACACCAGGGAATATGAAGAAAAAGGAGGGTTGGCCAAGCTCCTCCTGCCAGCCTTCAAGCTGAGGCAGGACTGGATCTAATGAAGCCAAGTCTTAAGAATCCAAGAAGAGAAGATAGATAGATGATAGATAGACAGACAGACAGACATATGATGGATAGATGATAGATTTAACTGAAGCAAAATCTTAAATATCCAAGAAGAGAAGATAGATAGGGAAATAAGTAGGTAGGTAGGTAGATGGGTGGGTGGGTGGGTGGATGGATGGATGCATACATACATACATATGATAGATAAAAATAAATATAAAGGTTCCCCCGCACATAAGTGCTAGTCGTTCCCGACTCTAGGGAGCAGTGCTCATCTTGGTTTCAAAGCCGAAGAGCCAGCGCTGTCCAAAGACATCTCCGTGGTCATGTGGCTGGCATGACTAAACACCAAAGGCACATGGAACGCTGTTACCTTCCCACCAAAGTTGGTCCCTATTTTTCTACTTGCATTTTTTACATGCTTTCGAACTGCTAGGTTGGCAGAAGCTGGGACAAGTAATGGGAGCTCATGCCGTTATGCGGCGCTAGGGATTCGAACCGTTGAGCTGCTGATCTTTCTGATCGACAAGCTCAGCGTCTTAGCCACTGAGCCACCATGTCCCTATGCTGGCCATATGACCACGCAAATGTCTTCAGAAGATACCTCAGCTAGGAAACAGAGATGAGCACCACCCCATAGAGTCAGCTGTGACTAGGCAGGCGAAACCTTTACCTTTTTAAAAAAACCTTTAAAAAAGAATAATTAAACAATTAAAAGAAATTTACCGTGGTGGTGAGTCTGGATGTATGATGTTGGCTTGGGAAAGTGCCTCCAGGTAAGAACTAAAGTAAAATGTTGGTGGGAATTCTTCAGCACAACTGGATCTTAACTCTCCGACAGAGCCACCATAGGAAAAACAGTCCGGAGCTGGGGGAAAGAAAGGTAATATTAGCACAGTTCCAAAAGGTGGATTAAATAAGAATTGGAGACAAAGAATCTTGGAAATTCTATACATCTATATCTATATCTATATCTATATCTATATCTATATCTATATCTATATCTATCTATCTATCTATCTATCTATCTATCTATCTATCATCTATATCTGTATGTATGTATGTATGTATGTATGTATGTATATGTATACATACATATATACATACATACATACTATGTATATAATGGATATATATGTGTGTGTGTATGTTCCAGCATAATTCTGGAGCGCCTCGAGCAATTTCAACCAAACTTGGTACATGGATGACTTACTCTCTGGAAACAAATACTGTGGTGGTAAGACACCCCTAACATCCCTCGGGGTGTGTGTTTTGTTAAGATATAGCCTGTTGTGCTTTAAAATGGCTTCTACTGTACAGTGCAGTGGAGTTGCCATGGTAACGGCTTCACAGTACTCCACAAGGGGGCTCCCTCTGGTAAGGGGGGGGGGGGGAATCCAACATTAGAAATTATGTTTGATCCAGACAGCGCCGGGTTATTAGCTAGTCACGAAGGTTTAGGAATGCAATTGTTAGGATGAAGTGAGAGCTATGGAAAGGAAGGTCGGAAATATTTACATCTCGTATTTCAGGTAGTCCTTGACTTACAACTTCATTTGACACCCACACCCCAAATTTTTTTTCATTGCTAAGCAAAACAGTTGTTAAGGGATTTCTGCCCCATTTTATGATTTTCCTTGCTACGGTTGTTAAGTCAATCACTGCAGTTGTTAAGTTGGTCACATGGTTGTTAAGTGAATCTGGCTTGCCCATGGACTTTGTTTGTCCGAAAGTCGCAAAAGGTGATTGCAAATTCCAGGTCACGGCAACATGTCGCAAATACAAGTCCATTGCCAAGCAGCCAAATTTTGATCATGTGACCATGGAGATGCTGCAGCGGTCATTAAGTGTGAAAGCCGGTTATAAGTCCCTTTTTTCAGCGCCATTGTAACTTTGAACGGTCACTAAAACTAATGGTTGTAAGTCAAGGACTGTTTTCCCCCCGAATTTCTAATGTTGAGGGTACCGCTAGAAAGAGAAAAGAAACACAGAAGACTCCCTTACTGTAGCTGGCATCGCTCCACAGCTGGAGATGTCGAAAGCACTGATTTTTTCGCAGGCTGCCAATCAGGATGGCCACGCAGGATAGAAAGAGGACCACTCCTATGACTACCCCAGCCACAAGCACTGACGAATCCAGCATAATAGTGCCTCGGCTGGTTTCTGTGTAGTGAGTAATCTCGCTGATGAAGTTGCTACGGTTCAGCTGGATTTCTATGTAGCAATGAGACACAGAAAGAGAGGCCCGGTTAAAGAGATCTTACAAAACAGCCCATTTCAAATGTATATTTGCTAGATAAATCTTGGGGGTTTATAGGTGAATTGTAGGAGGTGACCAGGCTCAGCCCGAGGGAGGGATCGAATGCACCATCAGTCTCGGGTACCTTCATGCCCAAAAGAGACCTTAAGTCCAGCCCACCTTGAATTCCTTTGACTCTTACCTACCACCAATTTACTTTGATCATTAATAATTTGGATTCTTTTTTTTTAACTGAATATTTTCATTGTACATTTTTCTTTATCTATACATCACATTTCCAGTTTTTCAATGACAGTATACTGGCTGTAACCAGTCTTTTTTGAGTATACATAGTTTTATACACCCTGATTATAACCAATATTTTCTTAATCATATATTTATAGTCTCTCTTATATACATAATGTTGTACGTCATAGTTATAGACATTATTTTCATAATTGCACAACGTTCTATATATTAATCTCTTTTCTTTCCTCTCTTTACTTCCTTCTCCTCTCTTTTCCTCTTCTCTTCTTTCTCCTCTTCTCCACTTCCCATTCCTTCCCTCTCTCCTACTCCTCTCCTCTTATCCATTTCCTTCTCTCCTTTCCCCTCTCTACTTCCCTCTTCTTCCTTCTCCTCTTCTCTCAAACATTTCTGGCTGTGACGGCCTCCTGCAACACACTGCCAGCAAAAATGGAGTTCAGGAGGGCCGCACGTGGGCCTCCTGAGCTCCATTTCCGTTGCCAGAGGCATTGCGGGCCAGTCCCTCGCTGTTTCCAGGTGGCCCCGTGGCCCAGATCTAAGCAACCCATGGACCAGATCCGACCCTTGGGCCTCGAGTTTGACACCCCTGCCCTGGACCATTTCAGACAAACAATTGTCCAATTTCTTCTTAAAAACCTCCAGTATTGGGCCAAGAATAACCAAGATTGGTTTGGTACATCCAGGAATATTAAATGGGCTAACAGAGGCCAAATCTGCTCAGATTTGTGAACGCTTCTCCTTCAACGCAAAATGCTGGCTTGTCCTTTTTCCGACAGCTGACATTGCCTTTTTTTGTGTGTGCTGCAACTGCCTGATAACAGACTCCGCTGTGCGCTGACATTCTTATTAAAGAGTCTGAAGGAATCAGATTGGATCACTATTGACCTGCATGCTCAGAAATGTCAGAAGCGAAGAGTCTGTGCCAGGGAAAGAGGGTGAGAAATAAATTGTTTGAGATATTTGTGTCTTTAGGGCACTGCGTGGATGTCACGGCCACTTGTAAATGTGCTATTTCAAATTAGCAGGTAAACACATACAGGCTTCCTATTCTTCACACCACCAACCTGTTTTATCAACATGATAAATTCCACTGGAGGGAATGAAATTTGCTTGGGTGGAAAGCAAGCATGACATATATGTCACCAGCTATAGCATTACCTGGGATGGGGCTTCAGGATTCTCAGCCATGCCAGGAAGCAGATTGTATACTTGACTTACAATCTAGCCCAAAATTTGGGGCTGCCAAGCAAGGCAGCTGTTAAGTGAGTGTTGCCCTATTTTACAATCTTTCTTGCCACCATTGTTCAGTGAATCTGGCTTCCCTGTTGACTTTGCTTGTCAGAAGGTTGCAAAAGGTATTCACAAACCCCGGGACACTCGATCTGTCATAAGTACATGCCAGTTGCCAAGTGCCTTGAGTTTTGATCACATGACCATAGGGATACTGCAATGGTTGGAAGTGTGAAAACTGGTCCTAAGTCACTTTTTCCAGTGATATTTTTTTCCAAATATTATACAATACAATACAATACAATAGCAGAGTTGGAAGGGACCTTGAAGGTCTTCTAGTCCAACCCCCTGCCTAGGCAGGAAACCCTATTTCGTTTCAGACAAATGACTATCCAACATCTTCTTAAAGACTTCGAGTGTTGGGGCATTCACAACCTCTGGAGGCAACTTCTGTTCCACTGATTTGTCAGGAAATTTCTCTTCAGTTCTAAGTTGCTTCTCTCCTTGATTAGTTTCCACCCATTGCTTCTTGTTCTACCCTAAGGTGCCTTGGAAAATAGTTTGACTCCCTCTTCTTTGTGGCAACCCCTGAGATATTGGAACTGCTATCATATCTCCCCTAGTCCTTCTTTCTATTAAACTAGATTGTATACTTGATTTATAACCACAATCTAGCCCAAAAATTTTGACTGCTAAGCAAGGCAGCTGTTAAATGAGTGTTAAGTGAGTATTATGGTTAGATTGAGTTTGCAGACCAAATTGGCTTGGTTGAATCAAGGCTTATTAGCTGTGCATAGAAAACCACATTTGCACCAGCCTCTAATCCACAAACTGGTTCAGAAATCACAATAACTATACGCACACCAGCCATGAAGATAAACGCAGCATTTTATACTATCTTGTAGATCAGTGGTTCCCAAACTTGGCAACTTTAAGACTTGTGGACTTCAACTCCCAGAATTCTCCAGCCAGCAGAGAATTCTGGGAGTTGAAATCCACAAGTCTTAAAGTTGCCAAGTTTGGGAACCACTGTTGTAGATTATAACCTTTCAGCTAAACACAACCACTGCACGGATTCTTCACATTGTGCTAAACTCTGCACCTGGCCAGCTGAACAAACCAGAAGTGTGCTGAGTTCATACCTGTGAAGCCAGCACCACGACAACCACACCACATCTGTGTGAATTAAGGTTGATTTTTTTTTCATTGTCTGGAAGTGGATAATATTTGTCAGGCTGAAACATTATCCTGGTCTACGGTGGCTGCTGTTTTTCCCTTTAACATATTTAATTTGTTCTAAAAATAAATGAGCCCAATATAAGCTGGCCATTTTTTTTTAACAACCTGCTCTACTTCTTTCAAATATATATAAAAATACATACAGCCGGCTCTTATTACAGGTGACGTTACCAAGCCAACCCTAATCTGGCAAGAAATATATTTGATTCATCGGCTTTAAATAAAGCCATGCCTCTCTTCTATTGGTGGACTGGCCAAGCAACCTACATGGCAAGGGAGGGACTGGTCTTACAGGGGAGGCAATGGGAAACATTTGCTAATCGATTATAAGCTTTGAAAAGATTATTCTACTTCATTGCAACAATAACACAAACAGTAGTTGTGTTTGTACACTAGGTGAAACCAGGCTTACTCTTGAGTTGTTGATTAATCCCCAGTGGATTGATTCAACACTAAATCATAAACTATGTTTTCAAACCCAATGTGCTAATTTCAACCCAATCCAACCCAAGCATACAGAATAACAGAATTGGAAGGGGCCTTGGAGGTCTTCTAGCCCAACCCCCTGCTTAGGCAGGAAACCCTACACCGCTTCAGACAAATGGATATCCAATCTCTTCTTAAAAACATACAGTGTTGCAGCATTCACAACTTCTGGAGGCAAGTTGTTCCACTGATTAATTGTTCTAACTGTCAGGAAATTTATCCTTAGTTCTAGGTTGCTTCTCTCCTTGATTAGTTTCCATCCGTTGCTTCCTGTCCTGTCCTCAGGTTCTTTGGAGAATAACTTGACTCCCTCTTCTTTGTGGCAACCCCTGAGATATTTGAACACTGCTATCATGTCACCACTACTCCTTCTTTTCATCAAACTAGACATGCCCAATTCCAGCAACTGTTCTTCATATGTTTTAGCTGCCAGTCCCCTAATCGTCTTTGCTGCTCTTCTCTGCATTCTTTCTAGAGTCTCGGCATCTTTTTTATATCATGGCAACCAAAACTGAATGCAGTATTCCAAGTGTGGCCTTACCAAGGCATCATAAAGTGGTATTAAAGTGGTTAAGGCACCAAGCTAGAAACGGGGAGAGTGCGAGTTATAGTCCCATCTTAGGTACAAAGACAGTTGGTCCAGTCATTTTCTCTCAGCCCTAGGAAGGAAGCAATGGCGAACTGCTATGAAAATCCTACCAAGAAAACTTCAGGGATTAGTCCAAACGATTGCCAGGAGTCAATGTTGAAGGGATGCCCTTGTACACAACCACAGACACACATACACACCTGTTCAAAAAGAAATTTCTATGGCAGTGTTTCTCAACCTTGGCAACTTGAATTCTGGGAGTTGAAGTCCAGACATCTTCAAGTTGCCAAGGTTGAGAAACACTGGTCTATGGTAAGTATAGCCAGATGCACTCACCATCTAAGCTCGTAAAGACAAACAATCTCCTTGTCGGCGAGACTTTTCTGACATTCAAAGGCAACGGGACAAAATAGGCATGATGCTGGAGGCTCCCAACTTTTCATTTAATTTTGAAATGAAAAGTATCTTTAAAAAAAGAACAGACAGGTAGGGAAGGCAGCGTGCCTGGTGCTTCGGGACTCCGTGTTACTTAATCGTTGGCCAGAATATCGAATGGGTTTGGAGAGAAAGTAAAGTTGCAACACTAAAGAAGTTTGGCATTGGAAGCCAGTCATTGATTGAGACGGATAGGTATATTGTATTTCCCCCAAAATAAGACATGGCCTTATATTCTTTTGACCCCCAAAATAAGTGCTTGGCCTTATTTTCAGGAGGTCTTATTGTTTTTGAGGTGCAAGATGACCCTTAACCTCAGCCCATGGCCCGCAGATCAGCTGATCCAGAGAGGGCGGAAGTTCTGTCTTTATTTCTGGCACACTTTTGCCAGCCCTAGCGGCGCTGGGCCTGCTGCTCTTTTTGTGGCTGCCACTAAGAGAAGGGGCGTGGTAGCTAGGGTTTGCGGTAGCAACCTCCGTGAGGCCATTCCACGTGGATGGCAGGTGCACGTGGGGAGGCCCCACAGATTGGGCCTCCTTCGGGTACCGTTGGCCGGGCAATGCCAGTTGGTGACTACTCGGGGGAGGTCTTTCTCTGTAGCTGCTCCGGCCCTGTGGAATGATCTCCCCGCAGAGATCCGGACCCTTCCCACTCTCTCGGCTTTCCGTAAGGCCACTAAAACCTGGCTGTTCCGGAAGGCCTGGGGCTGTTGACCCCAAAATATGGTCCAGCCCCACTTGGAATGGAGTGCATGGTGTGTTTTTAAGTCTATCTTTTCTTTTTTTCTATGCCTTTTCATTTATTCGTATTGTGAGCCGCCTGGAATCCTACGGGATTGGGCGGCATACAAGTGTTATTAAACTTTGAAACTTTGAGCATGGGATATGTTCCCCCTAGGAAATGATGGGGACCGGCTGTGCACGGGGTTAAATATTTTAGGGGAGGGCTTATTTGGGGGGGGGCTTATTTTAGTGCATGCGCTCAAAAGCCCAATTAGGCTTATTATCCAGAGATGTCTTATTTTCAGGGAAACACAGTAGAAAGGAAAGGAAATAAAAAATAAATTAAAAATAAGTTAAGCAAACAAATTTGCTTGCTTGCTTAGAGAGTTATGCATATTATAACTGAGTCATAAAGTATTAAACTGCAGGCTGTCTCAAGTGCCATTCTTGGATAAACTGGCAGGGCATCAGTTAAATAAACAAGCACCAGCAAATTATAACACGGTGGCCCAGCTTTACAGACATGCTTATAAAACTTCCTGGACCCAATGCAACCTGACAGTTCTAATGACTCCCAACTCCCCCCCTCCTGCTGTTGCCGGGATCCTTCCGAAATCTGCCTTCACATTTCCTTCGTAGCAATCTGTTCCTGGTTCAAACACAATTTTCATCCCCAGCTTTTCAATCAACTGCTTAATGAAAAGATAAGTGTGGTCAAGGTGCAGATGGCCAGCAGAAATGGAAGGGGAAAAAAAATATTCTATTCTCATTAGCAGTGGTTCAAAGGACACCGTTCCAGGAAATACTGTTGTTAATACTACTGCTGTTAAACAACCTGGGGGGAGGGAGAGGGGATCATTTCTTCCAGAGAAAAACAGACCTTTTATGCCAAATTATAGGATAGGTAACATTTAGAATTCTTCGAAAATCAGATTTGTCACAGCATAATTCCCCAAATTTGGAGATAGGACTCCAGCACAACAAAATGAGGCATGACATGGCCTGTAAATTTAAGATAATTAAGTTTTCTCCTGTGCCACCGGTCTCTTTATAAATAAGAAAATAGCAAAGAGAATCTATGCTAAAATTTTCTTCTCAAGTTGGCTTCTTCCAGATATGCTGGGACTCAGTTCCTAGAAGCCACATGTGGAAGTCTTCATTCATTCTTTGAATGAAGACTTAAGAGTAAGGACTGTGAAGTGAAATAGGCAATAAAGGTAAAGGTTCACCTCGCATATACGTGCTAGTCGTTCCCGACTCTAGGGGGCGGTGGTCCTCTCCGTTTCAAAGCCGAAGAGCCAGTGCTCTCAGAAGACGTCTCCGTGGTCATGTGGCTGGCATGACTAAACGCCAAAGGCGCACGGAACGCTGTTACCTTCTCACCAAAGGTGGTCCCTATTTTTCTACTTGAATTTCTCCATGCTTTCGAACTGCTAGGTTGGCAGAAGCTGGGACTAGTAATGGGAGCTCACTCCATTACGTGGCGCTAAGGATTTGAACCGCCGAACTTTCTGATTAACAAGCTCAGCGTCTTAGCCACTGAGCCACCGCGTACTATAATAACAGAACAGAATATTAAACATTGTCCCTATCAACAATTACTTTTCTGAATTTCCACCTAATAAAATGCCTCGGCCACTCTGCCTCCCTGAATTACTTCCTTTGAAACACATCCATTATTACACTGATGGGCATAAAGAATCCTTTCTGAACAGATGCTGCAGGGTACCAGATTCCTTTTAAAAGCCTGGACAAAAAAACACCAAGAAACCCTCCTTATCATGTCCTTCCCTTCATCCATTAAAGAATTCAGGATATTATGTTAGGCTTGAATGATTCAGCAGACTAGAGGTAATTTGTAAAGCACTTCCTGGTTGATTCTGTCATAAGGCAGTTCTGCCAATATCCTCCTACCAACATTTCTTTCATTCATGAAAGCACTTACAACCCAAACCAGCGGAACTGAGAATATGATTTATAGAGTCTTGAAAATGATGTCAATGAGCACTGCGCATCCCTTGCAGTTCTCTCTTACTACCTGGTAGGATGCCTGTCCAACACACTTAAAAAAGGTATATTAAAAAAATCCCACCTTAATTAGGAAGCTGGCATTGTGCAGAGCACAATGCCATTGTATGTCATTGTTTCTTACTTCTAGTAGCAAAAATATGGGTAGTCTTCGAGACTTGGACTGTATCCAGGAGTCACACTAGGCAATTGAGCCATTTCCACATGACCTGCCTTCATAGAAATCTGAGGATCTGGTGGCAGGACAAGGTGCCAGACACAGACGTCCTCCAGAGCAGGCCTGCCATCTGTTCACACCTTGCTGATGAAAGCCCAGAGATGTTGGGCAGGCCATGTTGCAAGGATGCTAGACCATCTCTTCCCCAAACAGCTCCTCTATGGTGAGCTGTCTCAAGGAAAGCGATCACACGGGGGACAAAGGAGGTAAGACAAAGACACGTTGAAAGCCTCCTTCAAGTCCCTGGATCTCGATATCACCTCCTGGAAAACCTGGCACAAGATCGATCAACATGGCGCACGCTGATCCGCCAAGGCTGCCAGACATCTGAGGACAGAAGAACAACCACAGCACAAGAGACGCGAGCACTCCACAAAGCCAACGCTGCAAATGCTGCAACAATGGGGCCCACACATCTGCCTGACATGTGGCAGAACATTTCGTGCCCGTATAGGACTTACCAGCCACCTGCGGACACATCGTGGCCAGCCCACAACCTGTTAGATCTCAAGGTCCTCTTCGAACAAAAATATAGGTAGTCTTCGACTTAATGACCACAATGGAGTCCAACATTTCCACTGCTGAGCAAGACCGTTGTTAAGTTTTGCCCCGTTTTGCGATCTTTCTTGCCACCATTGTTAAGGGAGTCCCTGCAGTTGTTAAAAGTTAGCAACACGGTTGTTAAGTGAATTGGGTTTCCCCCCCATTGACTTTGCTTGTCAGAGTCCGAGCCGAGGTGGCGCAGTGGTTAGAGTGCAGTACTGCAGGCCACTTCAGCTGACTGCTATCTGCAGTTCAGCGGTTCAAATCTCACCGGCTCAAGGTTGACTCAGCTTTCCATCCTTCCGAGGTGGGTGAAATGAGGACCCAGACTGTGGGGGCGATATGCTGACTCTGTAAACCGCTTAGAGAGGGCTGAAAGCCCTATGAAGCGGTATATAAGTCTAACTGCTATTGCTAGAATGTCGCAAAAGGGGATCCCATGACCCCAGGATACTGCAACTGTCATAAATACACGCCAGTAGCCAAGCATCCGCATTTTGATCATGGGATCACAGGGAGGTGACCGTGATCATGTGAAAACAGTCAGAAGTGACTTCGAACAGTCACTAAATGAATGGTTATAAATCAAGGAACACCTGTAAGTATCTTTAGAAAAATTAAATGACCAGTGATTTCAGCCAGCTTTGTTTGCAAGCATATCCATTGTCCAAGGTTTTTACGGTAAAAGTAAAGGCTCCCCTCACACACACGTATTAATCATTCCTAACTCTAGGGGGCGATGCTATCTCCATTTCAAAGCGGAAGAGCCAGCGCTGTCCAAAGACATCATGTGGCCGGCAGGACTAAACTGTGACCCGTCAAAACCGCGCTTGACTAAACCGCGCCCGATTAAACCGCGTCGCTGACGTCATCAACAGGGCAACAATAGCCAGCGCGGAGAAAGAAGGGCGCTTTAAATAACGCTTTGAAAGCAAGCCGATTCAACTTAAGGTAAGGGTTAGGTTTAGGGTTAGGTTAAGGGTTAGGGTTAGGTTAAGGGTTAGTATTAGGTTTAGGGTTAGGTTTAGGGTTAGGTTAAGGGTTAGGTTTAGGATTAGGTTTAGGGGGTTAGGTTTAGGTGTTAATATTAGGTTTAGGGTTTACAGCGTGCTTCTGTCTCCGCACTGTTGTCGTCCTGTTGATGATGTCAGCGACGCGGTTAGTCGGGCGCAGTTTAGTCGAGCACGGTTTTGTGGGTGAACCGTACTAAACGCCAAAGGCACACGGAACGCTGTTACCTTCCCACCAAAGTAGTCCCTATTTTTTCTACTTGCATTTTTTACGTGCTTTCGAACTGCTAGGTTGGCAGAAACTGGGACAAGTAACGGGAGCTCACTCCGTTACGTGGTGCTAAGGATTCGAACCGCCGAACTGCCACTCTTTCTGAACGACAAGCTCAGCATCTTAGCCCCTGAGCCACCGCGTCCCTGTTTTATTTATGTAAATCGACCCAGTATACTTAGAAAGCATTCTGAAGGATAACATGGGATGACCTGAGCCAGTGAAATAACCATGCTGTGAATGTAGAAATCTCCTTTACTAGAGTGCCTATTGACCTGCTGTCAGACTTTCTGAAAAGACATGGGGCTCCTGCCTTATCGAGTCTGGCATTATCCGAGTATAAAATGTTCTGTCTTAAAAAGGAATGGGTTCAGGATAAAAGGTTGAGAAGCCTCTTTTATAGCGCAGGCAATTGAAATTGGTTTAAGCCTGAAAATGCCAATTGCACTGCAAAAGATGAAGATAAGATTGGCAGCCTAAATCATGTCCATGATGATCCAGGTTAGGGTTCAGTATCCAACACCAGTCAATCACACAAGACTTAGGATTTCATTAGATGAAGTCAAAGCACGGTAGGCTTTCCTTGTCTGGGGTCCTTATTAGCTGATCTTCTGAAACAAATTGCTTTTCGATAGTGGAGTTTCTGTTTAGGTCCCCGCCATAACCCAACGTTTTCTTTGCGAGACCATTTGAAACCACATGAGACTTTATGTAGACCCTGGGTGGGTTCCAGATGCCACTACTGCCAGTTCGCTCGTGTGTGCGCTTGTGCGCGCATGCACAGTGCAATTAAAGTTGTTCTACGCATGAGCAGAACTGAAAAACAAGATGGCGCCACCGTTGGCGCTGATCGGGGAATCAGTTTGGAGGTGTGGTGGGGCTGGGTCGCTGCCAATTTCAGTGACCCAGGCCATCAAACCACTACTGGTTCGGCCGAACCAGTAGGAACCCACCACTAAAGTAGACTAAGGTTCTCAAGATCACCAACAAGGAAGATACTTTGCTGAGAAGGAGCTTGCAAAGAGCAATGGTGATTGTGCACCCATATTGGAAACATATAGCAAGCAAGCTTAGCAATTTTCGAAAAAAACAGATCTTTTCACCCAAATAATCCATCCTTATCACACAATAAGATAAAAGGTAAATGTTCCCCTCACACATACATGCTAGTCGTTCCCAACTACTGCTCATCTCCATTTCAAAACCAAAGAGCCGGCGCTGTCTGAAGACGTCTCCGTGGTCATGTGGCCGGCATGACTAAATGCCGAAGGCGCACAGGAAGCTGTTACCTTCCCACCAAAGGTGATTCCTATTTTTCTAGTTGCATTTTTACGTGTTTTCGAACTGGCAGGTTGGCAGAAGCTGGGAGAAGTAACAGGAGCTCACTCCGTTACTCAGTGCTAGGGAGTCGAACCGCCAAACTGCCAACCCTTCTGATCGACAAGCTCAGCGTCTTAGCCACTGAGCCATCTTTATCACACAACAGCCTAAATATGGACCAGGAAAAGCACTCTCTAATTTCTCACAATTTCTTTTTAAAGAAAAGGTGAGCAATCAAAAGGCAGTTCCTGAAATGTTTCCCTACAATTGTGTTTCTCTTAGCTATTGTGCCTTATAGTTTCTGAGAGTATGCTTAGCCTTGCAATGTCTTTTCTTTCCTCTCTCTTTGTAAGCTAACATTTTATGAATGCATGTTATCTGGCCTAAAGCTTCTTCTCATTATTGAATGGCTGGAAGTCACTTCTCATTATGCAGTGCTTTCTAGCAGGAATGACAAAATCCCTTGGCAACCACACTATTTGGATAAAGCTCACTTATAAACTCTCCGCTATCACATTATTTATACATACTTGTGTGCGTGCATGTGTAATGCTGAGTACTTTTCCCAAATTCTCCATTTAAGAAAAAGAAATCAAAAGATCGAGTAAAGGATGAGCAATGCCTTGCTGGGTAATTACCAGACACAAAAAAGATCCTGGAATTGTAGAATCAGCAATGAGAAATGACTGCCTAAATAACTAAATACATTGTTAGAATATTCATGACTGGGAGAGACATGGTAACAAGGTCAGCCAATGAATAGGCATAACAATTAAGTCAGCCAATGGGAGCTTAAACAGATCTGAGTCTGTGCAGAGAATCAAAACTGAAACTACTCTGTCTGCTCTGAACTCTGAAATGAAACGAACTGCTCTTTCCTGCTTGTGTTCTGCTGGTAACTTCTGCCACGTTGAAAGAATCTACTATTGGCATTGTACCTTTATTCATCTGTTATTATGTATATAAAGAAGTTACTGAATCTAGTAACTTTTGTGTGCTGTGTGAATCTGTGTGTGCTTTCTGGATTTGATTTTTCTGCAACAAACTCTGACATAAATAAAAAGCAAATGCGATTTCAAGCTGCATCAGCAGAAGGAGAGCTTCCAAATACTAAATTAATCAATTTGCCATGACTAGTCTAAATTTCAGCAACTATTGAGAGAAACTCAACCCAGTTTAGAGAAAAGCAATGAAAACAACCGAAGGACACGGAATTAAGTCCTGGGGAAACCTTTAGGTGAAACTGGACATTGAAGAGAAAGTCTTGAACAGAAAAGGAAGAGGGAATTGTTGGACCTTACACAAAAAGCAAGTTGGGAAGAAAATTGACTTGTTTGAGTTGTTGGTACTAGAAGAAGCTCCTGCATATTGCAAGTATTGTAGTGTTTAACACCAAACATGAACTATGGTAGCGCAGTGGTTAGAATGCAGTATTGCAGGTTAACTCACTGTTCACAGTTCGATCTTGACCGGCTCAAGGTGGATTGAGCTTTCCATCCAAATGAGGACCCAGATTATTGGGGGCAATATGCTGACTCTGTAAACCATTTAGGTCTGTAAAGCACTAGGAAGCGGTATATAAGTCTAAGTGCTATTGCTATGTGACTAGAAGGCGAAATTATGAAACGGTGTCTCATTTACTTTGACCGTGTCATGCGGGGGGATTCACTGGAGAAAGCCATTATCTTTGGAAAAGTTAGCGTTAAAAGGAAACCAGGCCACCAAAGAATATGATGATGGTTTGATATCATCAAAGCTGAGACAAGCCAAAGCATAGAAAAACTCAAAGAAGGTAGCGCAAGATCGGAAGATGTGGAGAGATTTAGCCCACAGAATCGCCAAGAGTCAGTGAATGATTAACATCATCTTCACCATTCAAACGTTAGACAGGTTGTCATATAGAAACAAGTTGAGACTCTGTCTCCGCGGTCCCATAATGCAAGACACAGAAGAAGCTCTCAAAAGACAGAGTCTGGCAGAATTTTAACAGTAACAGCAGATTGACAGCATAGCCAATTATCTGCCTTTCCCTAGTTCAGGTTTCTCAGTAGTAACTGTAGAGTGACGTTGTAACCAATTATCTTCCTTTTACTACTGCAACTACCATGCTCGAGTAAAACCTGAGCAGAAACTAGTTGAAGATGCTTTAATTTGGATTTCCCAAAGTGTGCTATGGGCTAGTTTAGACCTAAATGGACTTTCTCATTTGTGGAATTCTCTGACTCCATTTCTCCTCCAGCTGAAAGTGATGAAGTGATGAATTCCATGCTACCTTATTGTTCAGTTTGAAAGTCAGGATATAAATGGATAAATGCATTTTTAAAAAAACATCAAGGAAGAACTGAATCTATACCATAATAACCATGACACACAATCTGTCAAAAAAAGGAAAAAACTTGTACAGAGGAAGGATCTTTTCCATTTTTTACCTAAGATACTTTTCCTAAAATCTACCGTGATCCAGCACTCACCAAATACTTTTCACAAGTCGGTAGGAGATGGAAATAACCAAGTTCCAAATTATTAATACATACTATGCATTAAAAGGTACTTCTGGAGGTTTTGGGCAAATTGGCTTAACCCGCATTTACATTTCCCACAGTTGTATAGATGCTTTTGTGGCAACTGGGATGATTTCTTTTGGAAATGGAATATGGCATGGACACTCTTTCCAGAATGATTAATACTCATTTGCAAGATGACAGTATGCACTGTCATCTATTATTGCTTCTATGCAAGTCTGCGGTCTCCATTTTGGATAATCTGAGTTTTCATGACCTTGTTAGAGATTTAAATTGTTTATACATTTTAGGACCCTTCAAAATCTGTTTGTCCTTACAACTTTGTACGCATGTATCCACTTGAAGGAAACATGCAGGATTTGACTGCATGAATGCTCAGTTTGAAATTGCTAAGCCTTTGAGACAATCTTTCCCAACTTGGAACACTCTGGATAAATGGATCAACCTACAGAATCCCCGAGATATTTCCTGGACTTCTATTTCCTAGATATTCTGAAAGTTGGAAGTCCATCCATGTGGGAGGAATTAAAATTGATGTCAGGGTGTCCAACTCAATTTCATTGAGAGCCACATCAGGGTTGTGTTTGACCTCAGGAGGTCAGGGCAGACATGTCCAGCTCAATGTCCCTTGTGTCAGGGACGCCTGTCGTGGCCCAAGCACTCTGCCAGTGAAAACGGGCTCCTGAGCAATTCAAGAATGGACATTGAAAGTCACAAATTTAGCCGAGATGGCTAAAATATGTGCAGATCTTAAGGACCACTCAAACAAGAGATATAAACGTGACTGGAAAAAATGGATCGATTATAAACAAAATAAATATGGGACTAAGAAATTCCAGATAGCTTATGATTAAGATCAGGAACGATATAAATTGTTTAAAGTTAGCCTAGCAAGGAGGAGCTAAGTTTAATGTAAAGATGTTATCAATTTTCTATTCTTTTTTTCAATATATTTTAGACTGTTTTTGTTAAAGATTTATACCGTGTATGGGTTCTGGGAAGTCGGGGGAGAGAAGGCTGGGGGGGTTGTTGGGGGGGGGGAGGGATGAATATTAGGCTTGATGAGGGGTTAGATTTTAATGTAATGATTGCACATGTATACTGTCTTCTCTTATTTTTTTTAAAAAACTAAGATATGTTAAGTATATTGATATGGAAGCATAAATACCATCAACATAGAATGGAGTTTGCTCAGAAGCTGAAATACACCAATGAGAGGAAGAGTGGGAAACAGAGGAGAGAAGAAAGATAGGAAGAGAGGGATAGGAGAGAGGGTAAGTGGGGGGAAGATGAGGAGGATAAGGAGGAGTGGAACGAAGAGAGAGGAGAAGGAGAAAGAAGGGGAAGTAGAGTAGAAAAGGATGATGGGGGGAAGAAAGGAGGTAGGAGAGAGGCAGAAGAAAGAGGTGTATGGAGAGCAGAAGAGCTAATAATGGGTTTTTATCTTTCTGGGCGTTGATGGCCAAGAGGAACTGATGTAATTACTACTTAATACAATAGGATATTGGCTATGTAATAGTATACATGTGATTATATGTTATGAAAATGGAAAATAAAAAAAGTATATTTCAAAAAAAAGAAAGAAAGAAAACGGGCTCCTGAGCTCTGTTTTCAGCTGCGGTGGCATCCCGCAACCCTCTGCCAATGAAAATGGAGGAGTGCAGGAGGACCGTGGATGCCCCCCCCCCCGAGCTCCATTTTCACTGTCAGTGGTACCATGGACTGGTCCTTTGCTGTCTCCAGGGTGACCTCACGGGCCAGACCTAAGCATCTCGTGGGCCGGATCTGCCCCCCCAGGCCTTAAGTTTGACACCCCTAGTTTAAGATGTCATAAAACTCTTGGACTGCGACTACTTTCTTCAGATCAACAATATCAACTGGCAACCTACAATGAAGGTTGTTGAGGTTATGTTTCTTCTCAAGGAAATCTATCCCAACGCTCAACAAACCAAAACTTTTGAGACTGACGTTAAAATGGATTGTGTTGCTACTACTCTGCCTTCCACATTGTTTTATCTCTATGCACTTTATAGATGAAAAAGGCTCTTACTCAAGGTTACAATTCTGTTCTCTACAATACGAAGTACAGAAGACATGACACACTGCATTTGTAACTTCACCGTTGTTAACATATCATTTCCCTTGACCAAGAAGCCCTCTACCCTTAGCTGCAAGTAAGATGGAATAATTAAATACCATTAAAAGGTACTTAATTTGCATGAAGTAACCTTGAGTATACTCTTAATGTGCCTCATTTGCAAAAGCACTCCCAATTGTTTAACCTCCTTGACTTCCCTTCTTGCAAAGACAATGTTTTTTTATGAATTTTTTTAAAAATACTCTTAATGGTATGAAAACCCACCAGATGTAGCTTAATTTGGATGTTTTTCTTCTGATGAGATCTGATTGGTGTTTTTATCTGAATATCTATGCTCTGCTAGCATGTTTTGAGAAAGATTTCCTTATGCAGAGGACTTTTGATCTGGAATAGAACAGGGCTCTCCAACCTTGGCAACTTTAAGACTTGTGGATTTCAACTTCCAGAAGGAAATTCTGGAAGTTGAAGTCCCATAAGCTTAAAGTTGCCAAGGTTGGAGACGCCTGGAATAGAATATGAACCCTCTTCAATGTTCTGGAAGTCAGCTCTGTTTCTTCTTAATGTTCTTCTCAACAAAATATTCAAGAAACAGCTCACTCAAGGTTGACATCATGGGAAGCATGGTGCACCCAACCCAACTTCATCCTGTGATAAGTAGCAGAAATCTCAGCTGAATGTCTATGTGTGAACCACGCTTGTTGCACCCAAGGGGATAATTCACCTGAACATGTCACTGGGATGGAGACGTATTCTTTGCCACAGTCCTTCCTGTAGTAGCAGAGAAGGCCAATTCATCAAGCGGACGCTATCTTCGCACTGAAGTTTTCCTTGTCTGCAAGACAGGAAATTCTTTTCATCTAAAGAAAGAAGAGAAAAAAACAATAAGAGGGAAAGGGAATTTTTTTTAAAAAAGAAATAAGTCAATAGCAAGCAGAACAACATGTGCATTAGCAAGACCCCAGATTTCTTGAGAACTTAATGCTTGGGTGTGGATGCGCAGAAGGCAGAGGAGAGGAGAGGAGAGCAGTGGAAATCTATTGGCCGATCCTTGGAACGGAAGAGCCACTGCTGCTAGCAAAGCCCCACCTTAGCTCTGAGGATAAAAGGCAAGGGGTGGAGATGAATAGGAGTGGCAGGCAACTATTCATCTCCCTGCTGGACAGACTGGTTAGCCTGCTGTGTGTGTGAGAGAGACTTTTTCCCCGGGCTGCTGGTGCTCCTAATAAAATGGAACATTCATTTAACTGTAGAGCAGTGTTTCCCAACCTTGGCAACTTGAGGATGTCCGGACTTCAACTCCCAGAATTCCCCAGACATCCTCAAGTTGCCAAGGTTGGGAAACACTGCTGTAGAGGGCTTGTCATCTTTGGGAGCCGGCTGGGGAATTCTGGGAGTTGGAAGTCCACACACCTTAAAAGTCACAAAGGTTGGGAAACATTGCTCTAACTTACAAATAGAAAGTCCTTCTCACATCTCTACAGATTCCTGGGAATGGGCTTTGATATAAGATTAGGGCCAGAATATGCACAAAACTTTCGATTTGTGTACTGTCTGCCTAATTCCCTTAAGGCCCAGGTGGAAAAGATGCCAGCAATCTTCTTTGCTCCCAGCCCTGGTGGTATCCAAGAGATGCTTGCCCGGTCTTGCTAATGGTTCTTGTGGTAGGAAGGCATCAGGCTTAAAGAGCCTTCAGCAGTTTCAACTTGGGAGGTCTGACAGGAGCTCACAGTTTATTTTGCTATAAAGGCAGCAGAGAGACGACATACGCCTTGCCTCTGTGATCTGTTAGCATGGCATTGCTTGAATCCAAGGAAATGTATACATACGCACTGCAAGATAATACAAACAGACTGATGGAGTGGTTTTGAAAATATTCAGCGTAATCCTATTCTCTTTTATTTAGATGCAGTGCCTCCTCCTAAATTTTGAATGTTTTTATTCTTGAGTCAATGGAAAAGACTGAGGCTACGTCTTACCCCCTATAACCATGATGGTGAACCTATGACACGGATTCCAGAAGTGGCACAAAGAGGCATCTCTCCAGGCACGTAAGCCATAGCCTGTTGCTCTTCTGGGTTCTGGCGTGCCAGCCAGCTGGTCTTCATGTGCTGCCGGAAACTGGAAGAGCAGCTGTCCGGTGTGCATGCGTGCAACAGGAAGATGATCTTCCAGTTTCCGGTGCATGCATGCTCACCGGCCAGCTAATCTTAATGTGTGCATGCGTGCCAGAAACCGGAAGATCAGGTGGCCAGTGCTCATGTGCATGCTGGAAAGCAGAAGAGCAGCTGCATGGTACATGCATGCATACTGGATGGCTGCTCTTTTGCTTTCTGGCACACATGCGTGCACGCTCCTATTCAACACTGCCCTATAACAAAGCACAGTTCATTTCTTTAAAGAAAGTATTTGTTAAACTGTAAACACCTTACAAGTAACTCTTTTTGAAAAAAAAAGAAAGAAAAATAATGCTATTACCTTGCAGCATTAAATATAAGCTTTGGGACTACACAATTATGTCGAAGTTGTATTCAACACAACAGGCTTTAAAGAAGAAACCCAGCCATCTGTCCGTCCATCTGCCCATCCCTCCATCCATCAAATATTGTGAACATAACCCTTTCAACTTGAATTAACGGAAGCCTATTCTTCTATAAAGTCAGGCGGGAAGAAAAAGGAAAGGCCAACCTAGATCCTGATTCACAAAAGGGGCGTTGCTTAGACTAACCATCTGGATAGCTCTAAAGACATGTTTAATCTGATGTTTTGGTGTCATTCTTTTGATAGCCAAAGGCCCCGTGCTAATCAGCATAATTGTTTATGATTTATAATTTTTCTTAGGCTGCTGCTCCAGCAGAAAACGCTTGCAAGGCCCTCCCCCTCCCTCGCATTTCTCCGTATCACCCACTCTGATGGCACATGTCTCTCCGAAAGCCTTAAGCATGTACATGCCTGGCAGCAGAGGTTTGCGCAAGACCTGCAATGGAATAATCTTTGTGCTTTTAGCATGCAGGGGATAATGTTCTTGGAGGATCTAAATCATTAGTTGCCCAAGTAAAAGTTTAATTTCAGTAACGGGGATATTTCTCTTACTAGCACAAATCCCTCTCTCTGCTAAATAATTAGCTCTTTCTTTCTTTCTTTCTTTCTTTCTTTCTTTCTTTCTTTCTTTCTTTCTTTCTTTCTTTCTTTCCTTCCTTCCTTCCTTCATTCCTTCTTTCTTTCTTTCTGAGCCATTGCCAATTCCTGGCGATTGCCTGGAAAAGTCCCTGCAGTTTTCTTGATAAGATTTTGGAAACACTTTGCCATTGACTGGTTCCTAGGGCTGAGAAAGAGAGAGAGAGGGAGAGGGGGAGATGGGAGAGGGGGAGGGAGGGACTGATCCAAGGTCATCCTAGTGCAGTGTTTCTCAACCTTGGTGACTTTAAGTCCTGTGGACTTCAACTCCCAGAATCCCCTAGCCAGCATAGCATTCAAGAAATGCTATGGGGCATTCAAGAAAGAGCATAGCTGGCTGGGGAATTCTGGGAGTTGAAGTCCACAGGACTTAAAGTCACCAAGGTTGAGAAACACCGTCCTAGTGTCTTTGTAACTAAGGCAGGAATAGAATTCATGGTCTCCTAGTTTCTAGCCCAATATTTCTCAAACTTGACAGATAGGTGGACTCCTAGAATTCTCCTGCTAGCAAGGGTGGCCAGGTCATGTCTGAAGTTCAACTCCAGAATGCTGGCTGGGGAGTTCTGGGAGTTGAAGTCCACCTATCTGAAAGTTGCCTAAGATTGAAAAAAACCCTTGGGCTAGAAACTGAGATGTCAGGTTTCCAAGTGATGAAACCCATTCAAGAAAGAAATGTCCAAAGTCCATCTTTGAAAACAAACTTCATTTATTTAGGTAGACATAAAATTGGCAAAGTCTAAAATCCCTGCTGCGCTTATATTTCTAGATGCCGAGAAAGCCTTTGATCGAGTGAATTGGCAATTTTTATTGAAAATAATGCAAAAAATTGCAAATAGGAGAGCATTTTTTACAATCAATTAAAGCAATATATCAGGAACAAACAGCTCAAATCATAGTCAATGGAAGTTTAACAGATTCATTTAAAATCAAGAAAGGTACAAGGCAGGGTTGTGCCTTATCCCCATTATTGTTTATCATAACTTTGGAACTATTGTTGAATAAAATATGGGGCTCAGATGATTTACAGGGAGTCAAGATTAGGCATCAAGAATATAGAGTACGTGCTTTCGCGGATGACTTGGTTATAACATTAACCCAACCACAGGAATCTAGTAAGGTTTTAATGAATATGATTTATCAATATGGCAAGGTGTCCGGATTTAAAATAAATTTAGGGAAAACAAAGATGCTAGTTACAAATATGAACACTAAACAAAGGGAAGAATTAAAATTGGCAAAGTCTATTGTAATTCCAGATCTTGACACAAACCGGAATTACACCACATAATATTGTAAATTAGAAACATCCCACAAAAGTCACATTCTCCAATAAACACTTCAATCCACATTGCTCGGCTCCACCTTCGGTTCTCAGCAGGAGCAGCCTTTGTTCCCACAGGAAAGGTCACCTAGCCAAAACAATCCTCACTATCTAGTCGCTCCTTCCCTCCACCTTAAGAATGTGGCGAGCCCGGAAAAACCCCTTACATGGTAGGGAGAAAGAAAAAGTATAACAGAGAGCTAAATAAAATGGCTACACATATGTCAAATTTGGGCTTGACATGGGAGACTGTGAAATCTAGTCCTGCCTTAGGCATGAAGCCAGCTGGGTGACCTTGGTTCACTCTGCATATCTCCAAGTTGCTAAGCTTGAAAAACACTTCTTTTTAAATTAAAAAAAAAACATTTTAAACTAGTAAACACAACAACAAAAATGAACACATAACTTAAAACAACACAGGAACTAAGCATTCCATCCTACAGCAGTTCCATATCAGTGTATATTGACAGTTAACATGACCCGACAAAACCGCGCACGACAACAGCGCGCCGACAAAACCGCGTTGCTAAAACCGCAACGTCATCACCGCAGCGACAACAGCGCAGCAACAGAAGGGCGCTTTACAACAGCGCAGCGACAGAAAGCCAATTTAAGTTAAGGTAATGGTTAGGGTTAGGTTTAGGGTTAGGTTTAGGGTTAGAGTTATGTTTAGGGTTAGGTTAGGGTTAGCTTTTGAAAGCTAGTAAAAGCATTTTGCTGAGCGCTTCGGAAGGTGCGGATTTGCCCTCCGTGGTTATGTCGGCGCGGAAAAGGGCTTTGTGGTTTTGTCGGTGAACCTACAATTAATGTTCCCCCTCCTATACATTCCAATTTTACATTTATGGTCCCCTTGTTTCTTACTCCTTTTCATGTACTGTTACTTAGTTATTTATACTTAGCCGTTTATATCAGACGATTGTTTTTCCTTTATCATATTATATATACTTTTGTTTTGTTAATCTATCTTAACTTGTCTTTCCTATCCCCTAGCCTATCGCTATATCCTAATTCTTCTACTATATCTTAATTTTACATTTACCTATTTCTTGTTTCTGTCATCTAACCGTTTGTACCATTTCCCCCAAACGAAATAGTATTCTAATTCCTCCTTTCCTTGTATTTCCTTCGTCAATTTATCCATCCAGTGAAAAACACTTCTATTTTGATGTCTTAGCTATTGCACCGAACTAACCTTATAGCACAACTGCAAAAGGATATTTAACCATTTCTGAGAAGATTCAGATGCCAGGAGTTTTCCATGCCTCTCCTTTCTATGTCCCTCAAATCCTTATCTCCCATCCTGTAAGGGTTTTTAATCAAGGGAGGGAGGGAGGGAGGGAGGGAGGGAGGGGAGAGAGAGAGAGAGAGAGAGAGAGAGAGAGGGAGAGAGAGAGAGAGAGAGAAACAGAGAAACAGTTTGGAAGTGGGCTGCAAAAGCATTGTTGGAGAGGTATGAAACCTAATACTTGGGGGGGGGGACTGATGCTTTTTTTAGGAACAGCAGTGCGCTTCAGTCTCAACTCGCTTCCCTCCTACTCAATCTGGAGGCTTGCATGGAATACAGGTTGACTAGGAGACCAATAACACCTAGATAATCCTGAAACAGCATCATACTACATCTCGCAGTCAGGAAATTTCTCCTTAATTCTAGGTTGGTTTTTCTCCTTGACTAATTTCATCCATTGCTTCGTGCTCTGCCTTCAGATGCTTTCAAGAATAAGTTGCCCCCCTCTTCTCTGTGGCAGCCCCTTAGATATTGGAACATTGCTGCCCATGTCCTTCTTATTAAATGAGACATATCCAATTCCTATAACTGCTCTTCCTAATCATCTTACTCAATCTTTTTTTCTGCACTCTTTCTAGAATCTCAGCATCTTTTTATATCTGAATTACACTTCAGAAATCTTATCACAGATCAAATAACTGCCACCATAAAAACCAGGATGGTGCGGTGGTTAGAATCCAGTATTGCAGGCTAATTCTGCCGACTGCCAGCAGTTTGATTCTCACCAGCTCAAGGTTGACTCAGCCTTCCATCTTTCCGATGGAGGTCGGTAAAATGTGGATTGTTTGGGGACAATGTGCCGATTCTGTAAACCGCTTAGAGAGGGCTGTAAAGCACTTTGAAGCTGTATGTAAATCTAAGTGTTATTGCTGTATAAAATACAAACATCCTCTCGCTTCCTCTCTACAACTTATCTAGAGAGACCGCCTGCTGCCAATTACCTCCCATAGACCCGTTAGATCGCACAGGGTCGGCCTCCTCCGGGTTCCGTCTACCAGCCAATGCCATCTGGCTACCACCCGGGGGAGGGCCTTCTCTGTAGCAGCTCCGGCCCTTTGGAATGAACTCCCCGTGGAGATTCGGACCCTCACCTCTCTCCAGGCCTTCCGGAAAGCTGTCAAAACCTGGCTGTGCCGGCAGGCCTGGGGTTGATGAGTTCCCCTCCCCTCTCGACTTGTATGGTTGTATGACTCTTATGTATTTTAATTACGTGTATTGTGTTTGTATCCCCTTTTCCCCTTTTGAGTTGTTCGCCGCCCTGAATCCCTCCCGGAGAAGGGCGGCATACAAATAAACTAAATCTTAATCTTAATCTACCCGAGCTTTTTGATTTGTTAGCACTTTTCTCCAGTCACCCTTTCTACATACGGGTATCAATCACAGTCTTTCTTACAAAGACAACATGTGCAATTACAAAGGCAGAATGGGATTTCCATTACCTTAAATTTTCTGTCCACAAACATAGGTCAGAGTTTTTTTTCTTAATATAACAAAGGCATAATAGAAAATAATTCCTTCAGAAACAGATCTCATCACAAATGGCTTCCCTAAAAGTACCATGAAACTGAAGAAGTGTAATCCAGTGCATTAGTACCCAAGAAAGATTTGGAGGATCCGATGTTGCTTTCTATTTGCGAAGTTGACAGGGAGGATTGCTCCAAACGCAATTCTTGGTGTAAAAAGGCAGAAGAGGAAGGAAGGAAGGAAGGAAGGAAGGAAGGAAAAGAAAAAGACAGGGAAAGAAAAGAAGAAAGAAAGGAAAAGACAGACAGACAGAAAGAAAAGAAAAAGAAAGAAAGAAAAAGAAAGAAATTTCAGCCCCAAATCTTTGGAAAACATCTCACTGAATTAAAGTGAGAATCAAACACCTTGCAATAGCTCAACGTCCCCCGGTGAGATGCCACAAGATTCTTGCAAGTCAATTTTGCAAAACTCCAGGCCTTTTTTAATTTTGTTGGAGGGGGAAGGAAAGTGTGAGATGACATAGTGTCTGGTGCCTAAATTGTAAATGGTATCTTTTCGGCTCGCAGACATATTTTCAGTGGGGAAAAAACTCTGTTAAGATTACAATAACTAACATCCATTTTTGTTTTCCAAATAACAATCCACTATATTTTTAGCCGGGGAGTTTAGCTACAGAGAGAAGGCAAAACCAGGTCACTTTTGGCTGATCATGTTTTGGGGATAGGCCAAACGTGAATTACAACTTCAGAGGGAACTAAAGTAAAACAAAATGTACCGGGAAAAAAGATTTTGAGCACAAGCCCAGAACTTCATTTTTGCACGGAGAATGGGGCACCACATCCTTGGGTGATGTCATTGGTGCCATCCCATAACTACTAAGGGCATCTGGATTTATCTCAATTGCAGGAAAAGCAACAGAAGAAGAGGGGGAACAGAACAGAAAAAGATGGGGAACCAGGGAAAAGAGGAAAGAAATTAAAGATAAGAAGGGATGAATCAGAGTATTCGAACAGATATATTTGTGGTTCGTTTGAATCATCTTAACTGTTGGGTTAAGACTGATTTTAGAGGAAAGATTTCAGAAAAAGAACCGAAGGATGGAACAGATCAACAACAAACTTGTTGAGTGAACATCCACATCTGTCCCAAAACACCCCAACTGTTTCTGGTGTTGGTGCAAAATTGGATAAGGTAGTTTGGTGGTGGTCGCTGTAAAGCTGAAACTCGTTGTCACCTCTGTTGCTTATTCCAGGGGTCTCCAATCCTGGCAACTTTAAGAGTTGTGGACTTCAATTCCCAGAATTCCATGCTGGCTGAGGAATTCTGGGAGTTGAAGTCCGCAAGTCTTCATGTTGCCAAGGTTGGAGACCTTATTATGGCTTATTGTTAGTGCTTTGCTTCTAAAGCAGCCAATGACGCCGGAAAATCTCCCATCCATCATTTAATAAGAAAAACTCACCATATCGGAGCTAGAGAAGTACAGATACTCCCTTATAGTCTTACAACTGTAAGGGAGCTTGGCCGTTAGGATTGCAAGTCATGCCAGTTGTAAAGTGGGTTACCCACATGATGAGCCCGAATTTACTATCTATTTTTTGCAGTGGTCATTAAGTGAATGAGGTGGTTATTAAGCCAACTGATGGTTGACTATGGAATAGTTTTGGGAAAAGTCAGAAGTAAATGTCGATTTTCAGCAATGAAGTAGTAAATCACAGTCACATGATTGCAGCATATGCTGATCAGTGCAAATGCCTTCACATGCCTGGCCATTAGAAATTCGGAACCAGGTTGTAAGTACAGGTAGTCCTCAATTTATAACCATTCATTTAGTGACGGTTCGAAGTTACCACGGCATTGAAAAAATGACTTAGGATCTTTTCCCACACAACTGCTGTAGCATCCCCAGGATCAAAATTCAGACTCTAGTCAACTGATGCATATTTACGACTGTTGTGTCCTGGGGTCATGTGATCATCTTTTGCGACCTTCTGACAATCAAAATCAACGGGGAAGCCTGATTCACATAACAACCAGGTTCCTAATTTAACAGTGATTCCAGAGGTGGTATTCTACCAATTCAGACCGGCTCGCCTAAAGTGGCTCGCCTAAAGCGGTCGCGGAAATCGTGGGTGGCTCCACCCACCCGCCCCGGCTCTACGGCATCCCATTTAGGCCTTTTTTCACCCAAAGCGCATGCGCGGAGGTGCGCGTGCTCACATTTGCGAACCAGTAGGGAAGGGAAGTGAATACGACCCCTGAGTGATTCCCTTAACAACTGTGGCAAGAAAGGTTGTAAAATGGAGCAAAACTCCCTTAACAAATGCCTCACTTAGCAACCTAAATGTTGTGTTCAATCGTATGTCGAGTACTACCTATAGTTTTTGCAACGTCCAGGGACCATCTGAAATATACCTCTTTTGGTAAGGCCCTGAGCAGAACAAATGTACCACAATTTGATATGGAACCACAAAATATTCCTAGTTCTTTTAAGCTACAACTGAAAAAGAAAAAGAAAAAGTGGTAAAGATATTTCCTGTCAAGAACAAAAAAAAAACCTGGTCTGCTTTCTCAAAAAAAAATAATCCTATTTCCCCTGAGAGAGAAATATCTGCCACCGAAGAAATGGCTCCCATTGGCTTCTTTCAGATCTGCCTAAATATTACATAACGGGATAAGGGTTGGCTTATTCCCTCAGGTGCTGGTTTCTGCCGGAAGCTTTTAGAAGCAACGTCTCACAGAGAGCCAAGCAAGGGTTAAGATGCTGTTTCTTCCTGCAAAATGATGAAAAGGTGGAACAGCCTCTGGGAGGAATTTCCCTGGAGATTTGGCCTAGAAGCGTGAGTTGCTGGAGAAACTGCTGAAGAGATGGGCATTTATTTATATATTTGTTAAATTGATGTTGCCATCCAACTCCACAGTCACTCTGGTTGGCATACAGTCAAGGCATTATGAAAATACGGGCAAAACATCCCAATTGTCCGGAGGAGAGAAAAAAATTTATTCTAAAATGGTACAATATGTAGGACCTACTCTACAAACTCAGTTTATAGCTGAACCTGTCGATCAGAAAGGTTGGCAGCTCGGCAGTTCGAATCCCTAGTGCCGCATAATGGAGTGAGCTCCCATTACTTGTCCCAGCTTCTGCCAACCTGGCAGTTCGAAAGCACTTAAAAAATTCAAGAGTCCCGATAGGAGTGGGCTGCATACACATTTTATTAAACTTCAAACTTCAAGTAGAAAAATAGGGACCACCTTTAGTGAGAAGGTAACAGCGTTCCATGCACCTTCGGCATTTAGTCTTGCTGGTCACATGACCATAAAGATGTCTTCGGACAGTGCTGGATCTTCAGCTTTGAAACGGAGATGAGCACTGCCCCCTAGAGTCGGGAATGACTAGCACAAATTAGCTAGTCTAATCCAAGGCCTGTGGGGAAAGTGAAATGTTCAGGTCTCTTTTAAATGTGGTGAAGGTGGGGACCAGGCAAATCTTAAGGTGTTCCAGAGAGCAGGTGCTATAACAGAGAAGGCCATGCTTCCTGGGTACTGTCAGATGAGGTTGCTGACTAGAAGAGACTAAGTGTGCGCCAATTCTGATCAACTGAGTTTTGGTCGCCACGATATAAAAAAGATGCTGAGACTCTAGAAGGAGTGCAGAGAAGAGCAACAAAGATGATTAGGGGACTGGAGGCTAAAACATATGAAGAATGATTGCATGAATTGGTTATGTCTAGTTTAATGAAAAGAAGGATTAGGAGTGACATGAAAGCAATCTTCCAATATCTTAGGAGTTGCCACAAAGAAGAGGGAGTCAAGCTATTCTCCAAAGCATTAAAGGCAGGACAAGAAGTAACGGTTGGAAACTAATCAAGGAGAGAAGCAACCTAGAACCAAGGAGGCGCTTCCTGATAGTGAGGACAATTTATCAGCGGAAAGAACTTCCTCCAGAAGTTGTGGATGCTCCAAAACTGGAGGTTTTTAAGGAGAAATTGGACAACCATTTGTCTGAAAGGATTTCCTGCTTGAGCAAAGGGTTGGAGTAGAAGACCTCCAAAGTCCCTTCCAACTCTGTTATTCTGAATTTTGGAAGTTTTCCCTAAAGGAAGACAGACAGTCCTTTAGACCCAAAGCCATGAAGAGTTTCATAATAGATAACCAGCTCTTTGAACTATGTCCGGAAGCCTTCTGGTCCAAAATTTATCAATTTTATACGTGTCTGCAACCACCTACCAGATTCATGGATTGGAGGCTGATTATTTGAGGGCCATCTGTCTTCCATGGTTTCTTGCCATCATTAAGGTAGGCAAAGTCAATGTCTATCAAACAATGCCATCTAACAGGACCTAGGAAGCGTGTCTTCTCTGTTGTGATACTAGCCTCCTGGAATAGCATACCCCCAGAAATCCACATAGCTTCCATTCTGATATGTTCTAGAAGTCCTTAAAAATATGGCTCTTTTCCCAGACTCTTTGGATACTTTAATGTGTCTGGAATTTGTGTCTGAACATAATATATTCTTCTGGCTTAGTAGTTTTTTATTTTATTTTAATTTTTCAGTTTAAGGTGCCCAGAATTGTTTTGGAATTGGGTGGCCTTAAATCTAAAAAAACAAATAAGAAAATTCCCAGCACTTAACAATGGACAATGAAAGATAGGCAAAACTTCCCTTAGTGACTTTGTAAGTAAGCATAAAGAGTTTCTGTCCCATTTGTGAAAATTTCACCACGTAGCTATTTTTCTTTGGACACAAAATCTAGATGCAATTTCTTTTCCAACAAATAATCAATAATTTGGGCCTTCCTAAGTCATTCCATGCAACGCATATTGAATTGGGAATCACATTTTAATTCCTTTGTTCACTAAGTCTGCCCATGTGCTACAGTTCACTTCCAACCTACATATTGAAATATCAGTGTAAGAGTCACTCCAACCAGCAGCTTCGTAGATTGGGTGATTAAGGTCTTGTTTGTACATTTGGAAGAAAGGGCCAGTCTCTGCATTCCACTTTTTATGTCTAAGACTTTGAAGTTCTCACAGGAATGTCCCTAGAGAACCTTGTTAGTTAGTTCCTGTAGCAGAAAACAACTGAGAAGGTGGGGCATCAGATATAAAGGACTGGCTAGTTACAGGAAGGTCAAGAAAACATGTGAAAGAATAGGCTGTTCAGCACTTGGAGAGCTCCAAGATAGGAGATGGCTTTGCAAATATTAGATAGTAAGTAGAACTTTCAGTCAATATGGTGCCCTTCTATCAAACTGCCAATTTTTAAATCTTTCACTTATTAATATTTTAAAATATTAAAAGGCACCTGGCTAGAGAACAAGAGATAGTGAATTCTAGTCGTGCCTTAGGCATGAAAACCAGCTGGATGACCTTGGGCCACTCACTCACTCTCAGCCCAACACACGTCACAGGGTTGTTGTGGGGAAAATAGGAGAAAGGCGAGTTATTTGGAATTGTAACAATTGTAAATAAATCAATAAAATAATTGTAGAAATGAGATTGGCTAACTTCAAATAGAACAGATCCATGGTTGAATCCACAGGGGACTGGCTAAAGCAGATTGAGGGGAAAGAATCATATCTGCCTGATCTCATCTGCAGTGGGCTCGGCCCTGTTGAAATCAAGCTTTTGAATGAATGAAACCTCAATAGTTCTGCAACTTCTGCCACTTTTGGCTTCAGCTGCTATGAGTGGTCACAGATCATCTTGTAAACAACGTGACCCTGACACTCTAATCGTGCCACAGAAAGAGGCACTATGGAGGGTTGAATTTTTGCCCTTCTAACAAAACCTGCACAAGGAAGATTTATTCTCAGCTCAAGAAAATTACTTTCGAATAAGGTGATTCTTCCAAGCAAGATTTCACATCATTCCACTCCTATAGACAGAATCTTGCCAAACTAAAGCAGTCTACTATCTACATCATAGGTGTCCAGTCCTTTGGCTTGCTGGGGCCACATTGAGTGAAGAGGAATTTTCTTGGGTCGCATATGAAAATGTATAACATACTTAATGTATATAAACCACGTAACAAGGTTAAAAATTTATGATCTTGTGGGGCCGCATTATTAGTTGTCCAAGGCCGCATGCGGCTTGCGTCCCACAGGTTAGTCACGCCTGATCTACATCAAGCACATACTCAGAACTATTAAGGAGGAGCTATCTTCACCCTCTTTCTCTCACACAAATTATCTCTACTGAGCTGTCTCTTACTCCTCTGGAATCCTCCTGAAAATCGGGCCCACTATATTCCACCACATAAACTCTTAAACCTTGGCACATTACTTACAGAGACTGAAATAACTGCCACTGGTTCTAATTTGGATATAACTTCCCAGAAGCAGAGAAAAGTGGAAGAAAAGAACTGAAAGGAGAGAAAGAGAGAGAAAGAGAAGAAAGGGAGGGTTTAATACTTTGCCTTTGTTTGTGTAGCAGATGTTAACTGGTGGTACATAACATTGTGGAAAGTACACCTGCTGAATTTACTAGCCAAATTTTGGAAATTCATTATAAACATCTCCAGCCAAGTGACATCAAATCCAGCTATTTCAACAAAAGGAATCCCTCCACCCTTGAAAGATTCCTCGATCAGTAAGAAACATATACAGCTTTCTGATCTCCAGAAGGGAAGTACCACATCTTGGAGAAGAACATGTGCTTTGCAGACGGAAAGGTTCAGGTAGGCCCAGATGTGACTAATAAAACAGACTGATATGAAAATCTGGACAATGCCCTGCAATCAGATTAGGAATACTGAGTTGAGATGGATTGCTGGTTTGTCTCAAGGTAAATCTTTTGCACTTCAAAAAAAACAAGCCCCCCCCCCACGTTTGCATGAATTTATCCAATTTCCACACACCAAATCCACAGGCAAAAGGGAATTAAGACATGCACACATATTCACTCTTTTTAAAAAATAAAATAAGTAGGGTAATGTTAAGGAAAAGTGCCACACCAATGCTTTTTTGGAAACAAAGCATTCAGGAAGAGTAGACAACCATTGGAAGAAGTGGACAGAAACCCCAGTCAACTGTCCCCACTCCATATTTTCAAGCTGACCAGGAAATGGGTCCAAACAGAGTTAAGATTCGGAATACAAGAAACAGCCTTAGGTTTGTCCATCCTGGTCTCTTTTCTTGAAATCTTTTTTAGTTTAGCAATTTCTACAAAAAGGTCTACCCTTCCAGACTAAACACCCGCTTCCAACCAGCTTTAAAAGTGATTACACAGCACTAACTTGATCCCAAGGTTTGGTATTCTGAATCTTGATGGACTGCCTTGGATTTGGCTAGGAAGTCAGCACTCACAAACAATAACCTCCTCACCCCCCCCCATAAAAAAACCCTATTCATTTTAAGCCAAGTTAGTTAGTTCTGTTTGCCTTCTGGTTTCTGTTTTGCTGGAATCCAAACACCAGGCAGGGATTCACATGTAGATATTTCCCCAGTCTTTGAGTCAGACCTCAAACTGAGCAGAAGGCTCTAGCTTCACTCTTCCAGAAACTCCATGCCCTGAGAAAGGGACAGCAACAGAAACTTCAAGCCTTCCACATTCTTAAAAGAGGCTGGGTTTTTTGGGGGGACGGGGGGGGGGGGGAAGAGATGAACCAGAAGCCATACACACCCAGATTTTCTTGATGCACAAGCTTCAGGAATTAAGCCTTCTCCCCACCCCCTCTCCCATTGTTTGGATGGAGAGGCATGGGAGGAAAATGAGATTGGAAGGCACCTGCTTCATTGTTCAGAGAGAGGGAGAGAGACAGAAAGAGGGAGAGAGAAAGAGAGGGAGAGAGAGAAAGAAAGAGAAAGGGGGAGTGATAAAGAGAAGGGAGAGAGAGAGAGGAGAGAGAGACAGAGAGAAATAAATAGACAGAAGGAGAGAGGGGGAGAAAGAAAGAGAGGGAGAAAGAAATAGAGAGGAGAGAGAGAGAGAGAGTGAGTGGTTGCATCCCACCCCTGGTTTCTGTCTCTTCAACTTTAGCCCTTACTTTCCACCCAATAAAGTGAAACCGAAGAGAGTGAAATCCGGGTTGGTTCCTGCATTGTCTTCTTTGTCAAGGGATGGGGAAGAAAGGAGAGAGCCGAAAGACAATCTCCCCTCCCCACCCCTCCTCCATCCACCTCTGCATACATACGTGCGATGGGCTCGCCACGATCCCGAAGTTTCCCCCCCTGCTGCGGACTTCCTCGGGTCGACGAGGCGGCTTTCCCCACAGGACCGCCGGAGGCATGGTGAGCCCAGCAGACTTTGCCCGGAGTGGGGAGGGGGGTTCTCCCTCTTCCCCCACTCGGCCCCAGATGTTTCCACGGAGAGGACCGCGAGCCAATTCACCGGAACCGCTGCAGGCTACACAGCACACGCGGGGAAGGTTTTTTTTTAGAAAGTAGGGGGGGGGAGAACGCGCGCTCCCGCCCGCGCGCCCACCCACCCCCTGGATCCCCTCGTGCAGCTCAGCCCCTCCTCCCCACTCTCCAGCCAGACAATGGCTCACCCCGCCCTAAAAGACTTCTCCGCTTTGTGGCAACAGCAAGGGGGGGGGGCAGAGCTTAAAGCTCTCCGCGCCCCCTCCCCACCCCAGTCCGGTGGGCAGTTGGAACAAAAGGCTTTGGCTTCTCTTAAAACGCCGACTTGGGGGGAGAAGGTCCCGAGGGCGCCCCTTGGGAAGTCAAGGCGTTTGACTAACTCCAGCAGAGCCGATCGTGGAAGGTGGGAAGCCCCTGCCCTCCCCAGGCGGGGCTACATCCTACACCCCCCCCCCGTTGTCTCCTCCCGGGGAGTCGCCCTCCAGCGCCCCAATCAGGGAGCGGCAGCCGTGGGTGGGGGGAGAAAGGAGAGGAGGGGAAGCAGCCACCCGGTCAGCCCTCCCTCGCCCACCTTCTCCTCCTCCTCTTACCGGAGCGCATCCAGCAAGAGGCCTGCCTCCTCTCCATGCGGGCTCGCCCAGCGCCTGGGTCGCTCGGACCGGAGCAGCGGAGAACAGGCGACGGTGGTGCAATAAGGTTCCTCCTGGGACTTCTCCAGGGCGGCGGCTCTCCAAACAGAGCGGACGCCCGGGAAAGATGCTCCTGGGGCGGCCAGCCGTGTGATGCAGCGGTGGGAGAAGCGGAGAGCCATCCGGCCGGGCAAAGGGAGGGTGGGGGTGGGTGGGCTCGGTTGCGTCCCAGGCAACCGGGCCCCGCCGCTGCCCCCATCCCGCTTTGCCGAAGCTGGAGGAACAAAGGAAAGCCCCCCCCCCATCGCTTCCCCTTTCCCGGGCAAGAGAAGGGCCATCTTGAGTTGGCCATCTGAAGCTGGAATGCCGCGAGTTTGCTTGGGTGCCTTGGCTCCTCTTGCGCTTTAACTGGAGCCGAGCACAGCTTGGCTTGGGTTTAGGACCACGTGCGAATCTTCTTTGAGGTGGTGGTGGAAATGGAATGGAGGATGGGAAGGGTTGCTTTTTTGTGTGTGCACTGTATTTTGTTGTTGTTAGTTGCAAAGTCATGTCCAACCCATCATGACCCCATGGACAATGTTCCTCCAGGCCTTCCTGTTCTCCACCATTCTCGGAGTCCATTTAAGTTCAAGCCAACTGCTTTGGTGATTCCATCCAGCCACCTCATTCTTTGTCGTCCCCTTCTTCTTTTGCCCTCAATCATTCCCAGCATGAGGCTCTTCTCCAGGGAGTCCTTCCTTCTCATTAGGTGGCCAAAGTCTTTGAGTTTCCTCTTCAGGACCTGGCCTTCTAAAGAACAGTCAGGGTTGATCTCCTCTTGGACTGACCAATTTGATCACCTTGCAGTCCAAGGGACTCCACTCAATTCAGGTACTGATTGTTACACCTGGAGAGCGAGGAAGATCCCCCTGGATCTGATGGGAAATGCCCAGCTGCCTTGTGGATTGGATACCTGAGATGATGTCCTTATAGGCCAGGATGTGTCCTGGCCATAATAACACCTGGTTACTCCTAAGCAAGCCTAGCATTTTGTGCTAATGACAAGAGGCCTTCAAACTTGGCAACTTTAAGGCTTCTGGACTTCAACTCCCAAAATTCTCTAGTCAGCTATGCTGTTTTAAAGTCTTAAAGTTGCCAAGTTTGGGGACCCCTGTGCTAATCCATCAGGCTGTTTTCTTTTTTGATTCACTTGGATTAAATGCATTGTATGAACCCAGTCATGGTGTTCCCTTATTAAATAAGTCCTGTTGTTCTGTTTTCCAGCTCAGGAGACATATTAAGCAAAACAAACCCCAATGGATTATTCATGAGATTCATTCATTCATTATTCATTAAATCCATTAAGCTTAATTTCAACATTTTTGGGGGCCTGCATGGTCCCTCAAAGCAGTATCTCTGAGATTGTGGTCTCAACCATGATAGTCTGTAAATGACAGCTTTAGGGAATCATATAGGTAGCTTAGTGACAGATGAATCTGGTTAGGAAAAAAAAAGTTGAAAGGGTTAAAAGTTATGATAGGTAAAGGTGTGCTAGTCATTCCCGACTTTAGGGGGCAGTGCTCATCTTTGTTGAAGAGCCAACGCTGTTGGCCAAAGATGTCTCTGTGGTTATGTGGCCGGCATGACTCAATGCCGAAGGTGCATGGAACACTGTTACTTTCCCATCAAAGGTGGTTCCTATTTTTATACTTGCATTTTTTACGTGCTTTCGAACTACTAGGTTGGCAGAAGCTGGGACAAGTAACGGGAGCTCACTCCATTATGCAGCGCTAGGGATTCGAACTGCCGACCTTTCTAATTGACAAGCTCACTGTCTTAGCCACTGAGCCACTGCATCCCTGTAGATTTAGGGTTTAGACATCTCTGTGGTCATGTGGCCGGCATGACTAAATGCCGAGGGCGCCTGGAACGCTGTTACCTTCCCACCAAAGGTGGTCCCTATTTTTCTGGAACACAAAAAAACCAGGTGTTAATAGGAAACGGTGTCAGTTGCTGCAGTAGAATTATAGAGTCTTGTGATACCTTAAAATAGGAGTGGGGAAAGAACCTGATTCCATAGGGGATAATAAATCACGAGGCAGAACTTTGTCTATTGTAAAGAAGGATTTTTGGGGGGGACACAAAGTCTTTCAGCACTCGAGGAGATGTCCCAGAGAAGAGAGAATTGATTTCTTCTCCAAAGCTCCTGAGGGCAGGAGAAGAAGTAATGAGTGGAAGCTTGTTAAAGGGAGATCCAACCTACAAGTAAGCAAAAGTATCTGACAAGGAAAACAATCAATGGTCTAGCTTGCCTTCTGGAATTGTGGGGTTTTTCAAAAATAGACAACCATTTGAAACCTCCAAGTCCCAGCTCTCTATGATTCTAACTTCTATCTCCTTTCTTGCTATGCAACTGTCTTTTCTCTCCTTCTTTCATCTCCTTTCTGCTTCTTCCATGGCTTCTGCTGGGAAGGCACAGCTCATCCTTGGCAGATGTTTGAATTGATCTCATACGAAGCACTTTGGGGATTAGCTCAAGAGCCATAAGCTGTCCATCTTTCCCACAAACAGCAGCCGATTTATTGCAGTGTTGCATAATAGTTAATGGGATAAAGTCATCAAGCACACGGTTATCCTTTTCATCCAAGGCTTCGACAGTTCCAAACTCATGTGTTTTGAACCGACAAGATGGACCACCTCATCTTCTTATATGTAAACTGTCAACCGGGTCATTGCTCCTTGAATCAAAATAAACTTGGGCTCCTCTTGCTGGAGATCATCCTAAGCCAATGATGGTGAACCTTTTCAGAGATCGAGGGCCCAAACTGTAAACCCAAACCCCACTTAGTTATCGCAAAGGGCCACGCCGGCAATTTAACCTGAATAATGAGGTTTTACGACCTAAAATAATGATAAACAAGGCTGAGTTCGGCTAATTGTTCTAAAAACAAATGTGATAAATGCTGGCCTGATGTTTCCCCTTCGCATTGAGTAGACAGGGCTGAAGCGATGCAGGCTGGCTCTTACCTTTGCCATTTTCCACGGGCCAGATCCAGGGGTGGGATTCAGCCGATCCAGACCAGTTCCTGCTCTTTTCCATCATATATCCCCTTTGTTTGAAGCCCAGCTGATAGCCGTGGCAGAGTGGATTGCTACGCCTCAGCTGTTTCACTCACCCGGGCTGCCATAGAAGGTAAGTTTTAGAGCTGCTTTCAAATACACCGGGAGCGTGTGGAGCGGGCATTTGGCATGTGTGTGTACCAGTGGTGGGTTCCGGATCATGTTCCAACCAGTACAGCTGCTCAGTGGAGCATTGCACAGTTTCTATACGTGACGCGCATGTGCGCAGAAGCACCGAAGACTTAAAAGACCAGTAAGGAGTTCGGGCGGGTGGATGAGCCCTCCAGAGCACCGTACCGGAATGGTATCCGGTGCTCCGGGCAGGCTCCAGTACACATACTGCCTGCAACCCATCACTGGCATGTACTAAGCACCTGTGCATGCACAAACCGTGCATCTCAGCAAACAGATGTTACTCTGGTTGAATCCCACCAGTGGCTGGATCCAACCACATTGAGGGCTGGATCTGGCCCGCAGGCCTCGTGTTTGACACCCCTGACTTAATTCAAACGGATTGTACTCCATGTGTACATTAAGATTCAGGAAAAGCTGTGCATGGAATCACCTAGCACTGATACAGCAGCTCCCCCTTAATTAAAGGCCTCGGAGGAGGCCTGTCTGCAGATGCAGCCATCTAAAATCTACAGGGGCTGTGAAAGTCTGAAATGCGGAAGCCAGCACATCTGGATTGGGTGAACAATAGAAAGCTGTCTATTCAAACTACGGAAAAGGAAGCAGCAAAGCAAGCGTTGAAGGCAATCCCTTTCCTCCTCACATTGTTTCTGGAGCTGAGCACCATCTGGTGTTCAGTTCCCTTATCCTGCAAAAATGCTGACGGCCCTGAAGGCTCAGACAAAAAGGCCATTTTTGATGGATTACTCAGGGAATTGATGATGTTGAACTTTATGATTTATGTTCAAGTAATGGAGCAGGGGGGAGGATTAGGCAGAACAGTGATGCTCTAAAGGTTTTTTTTAAATAAGCTTTTTAGCATGGAAAAGAGGATATCTGAACAAAACAGGACAGCGCTTTGCAAAACAAGGCAGTCATGTTTATAGGTAGCAAAAGAGCTATAAAAATATTTTTAAATGGAAACATTAAGTATTCCATTTTATGCGTTATTATGGTCAATGATCATAAATAACGATCCATCCTGTCTTGAAGATAAAAGAAATCGTGGCTTGTCTGACTCAATGGTTTCATTTTTCTCTCGTTCCCTTGTGATCTCTTGTCTGGACTACTGCAATGCTCTCTACGTGGGGCTCCCCGTGAAGAAGCTGTGAAAGTTTGGCAGAATGTGACAGTATGAGTAGTAAATGGCATTGGTTATTCAGCGCTTGTGACACCATTACTCCCATGAGCTGCATTGGTTGCTATTGTGTTCCTGGGTGCAATTTAAGATGCTGGATGTTTTCTCGGCTTGGGATTGGGTTACATGAGGGACTGTTTCTCCCCAGCTGTTTCTATTTGTCCAGGTGGGATAGACATAACTTGGGTCTCATTGACTAAGGAAGTGTTCTGATCTAGGCTTCCCCAAAAAGCATGAAATAGATTCCTGGTCCCGACAAAACCTCTTTTATTAAACAAATGTGAATTCTTCTCATTCACATTCAGCAAAGGCCTGGCAAACAGTCTTTCAAAGGCGAATTTATGACTACAGACCTTATCTATCTTGGAAAGCTGCCATGTAAATAGTTTCCAAACGCAGTGCTGTGCAAGGAAAGACTTGGCACAGAGTCTCTGAGATTCACAGACAGATCTTCGCACTCCTGAAATGAATGAACGAATTGTTTCCTGCACTGCCCTTTTGCTCTTCTTTTATTTCCTATGGGAGGGGCCATTCACCATCCACCTGTGGCTTTACTCCCAAGTTGACCCTGATTTCTTAGCTGTTCTTTTTTTCTGGCAGCTCTGCGCATGCGCACACTGGGAACAGGCTCCAGCTGTTGCTCTGCCTCACCGCTGTCTAGCTCCGAAGGCAGCTGAGAACTGCCAGAGGGCCCTGTCTGCATCTCTGTCTCCAACGCTGAACCCTCCTTCGAGCCTTCCCCAGACTCCAGGATTGGCCCATATTCTCCCCAACCTCCTCACTGTACGACTCGGCTGCCAGCTCCACTGGATGCTTGCTGGGCCACAACAGGAAGGGGATAGGGTTCTCCAGCCAGCATGGGTGTTGGAAGTCCACAAGTCTTAAAGTTCTCAAGTTTGAGGACCCTGGAGAACAGGATGTCCCATCCTATTGAAGAACAGGATGTCCCAGACTCTGCTAGCCATTAGGAGTTGTGGGTTCTCCATCAATAGAGGTTTTCAAAAATAGACAACCATTGGAAACCTCCAAGTCCTAAAGATCTGACTCAGGGTCCAGGTTGTGGATCCCGAATATATGCAGGGACCTATTTCTTGATTAATTCAGCAATTATGATGTGTGATTTATTTTTGGTTGTTATGTATTTTAATTTTTTATATTGTTGCAATTGTTTTAATTTTGTGCACAGCCCAGAGTCACTCGTTGAGATCAGTGGTCATATAAATGGAATAAATAAATAAGACAAGAAAATAAATTCCTGGCTTGCCTCTCTTTCTACTGCAATTTTTGCAAGAGTTGGCTCTCAGACCAATATTCTTTGAAAGAACCTGGGGTGCAAATAAACCAGAGCTGTAGACTGTTATTATTATTATTTTTAAAAAGACTTCCTCGCCAGTGCGGGAAGAAAGCTGTGAGAAAGAGACTCAGAAAGTCTCACTCCAAAGGTACACCTGTATATTGGTCCTAGTTCACTTGCTAGAATTCAATCACTTCCATCTTAATCTTTCTAAAGAGAATTGGGAGAGATTGGTGCTTGGAGAGAGAGAGAAAAATCACTTTCAATTCAGACAGCTATCAAAGGTCTGGGACTTTCGTTGTTTTGTAGAAAAGGGAGATGAGCAAATTGCCTGTTCTTGCTTGCATCAAATGTCAGCTTTTCTAGTCAGCTCTTCTTCTCTTTCCCTCTTTCCCTCCCTCCCTCCCTCCCTCCCTCCCTCCCTTCCCCTCTCCAATTCCTTCCTTCTCTCTCTCTTCCCCCACTCTCTCCCTGTTCAACTCCCTCTCCCTTCCTCCATCTCTCTCTCTCTCTCTCCAACCCCCTCTCTCTTCCTCCATCTCTCTCTCCCCCTCTTCCTCCCTCTTCCTCCCTCTCTTCCCCTACTCTCTCCCTCTCCAACCCTCTCTCTTCCTCCATCTCTCTCTCCCCCTCTTCCTCCCTCTTCCTCCCTCTGTTCCCCCACTCTCTCCCTCTCCAACCCTCTCTCTTCCTCCGTCTCTCTCTCTCCAACTCCCTCCCTCTCCCTCCCTCTCCAACTCCCTCTTTCTTCTCCCCCCCTCTCCCTCTTCAATCCCCCCTTTTCCTCCATCTCTCTCTCTCTCTTTAAATTTTGTCTTGCATTTTTAGAGGAAAGATGACTTTCAGCATTCCCCGGAACTAGGTCAAGCCACCTAATGATTATTGTAGAGGGTGTTCCAAGGGAAGATTAATCTGCTGCTGCTTATCTGATCTACCTTATCTAAGATGCCAGATGTCAACAATTATTGCATAAGAAAACAAGTAAAGAATCTCACAAGTCAACCTTCATTTGGGACTGTTTAGTGGCTGCAGTGTGGATGTGCCTTCTTCTAGGATATTTTTCTCTCCCCCCCCCCCTGCCCAATTGACTACTTACAAACCTAGCACTTTCTGAAAGATGTTCTGAGCAGAATCAGAAATGCCTTCCTGCTATGACATGGTCCTCAGTACATGCCTTGGGGATTTTTACTCCTAGTAATTAGCTTAGGAGTTCCCAATAGTCATAGATTTGTGATTCTCTGATATCTGGAGGAGAAGGAAGAACTCCTGTGGTGTCCCAGGATGAATTAAAAACATCTACAACTGAAGCCATGAGTTGAAAGTTTTTTTTAAAAAATGATCATGTTATTAGGGAAAGGTACGCTGGAACCATCGGATCAGAAATGTACTCTAATGCGCTCTTTACATTTGCAAGTGCCAACTACATCCTGAGAAAATACCCCATTTTACAGTACCTGTAAGGAAAAAATAATTTGCAAGGAGAAAATAAGGTAGTTTCACAGTTAATGAGGCTGTTCACTCTGGGTAGTTTCCTGCAGCAGCTGAAATGCTTTAGATGTCTTTGAAAAGGTAACTTTTGTTAATGACTGAAAATGGGTGTCTTGGTTAAAAACCATGTAAGGGTGTTAAAAGTGAATGTGTGAGATCTAAAACAACGGACCTGGGTACCTGAGAGACCGCCTCCTGCCGATTACCTCCCTCAGACTGATAAGATCTCACAGGTTAGGTCTCCTCCGGATTCCATCTGTCAGCCAATGTCGGCTGGCGACTCCCCGGGGGAGAGACTTCTCTGTTGCAGCTCCAGCCCTCTGGAATGACCTCCCCGTGGAGATCCGGACCCTTACTACCCTCCTGGCCTTCCGCAAAGCCACCAAGTCCTGGCTGCTCCAGCAGGCCGGGCGGCTTGTGAAACATCCAGCCCCAAGGAAATTGTGAATGTTGCGTCCTTTTTAAAGTGTTGCCTTTGTCTATTTATCCCCTTTCCCTTGTCTATTGTGAGCCGCCCGGAGTCCTCCGGGAGTGGGCGGCATACAAGACAAATAAAACGAAAAATGAAAATGAAATGAAAGATCAGTAGCTCAGGGTTAACTCTGGAGTTGTTGGTGTTGTCTGAACTTGATGGTTTTCTTGCAGATGTTTCATTACCCAGAACCTGCTCCCCTCCAGCACTGATGATGTTATCCAGTTCGGTAATAAAATGTCTTTCAAGAAAAGCACCCAGCTCAGAGAGCACCAAAGACCCCAGATCTAAAACAATGGATAGGTTTGGATGGCATCAATGTTAGTGAAGGGTTTTTGTTTTTCTATCCATGCCTGCTCTGATTTCAAATGCTTGTGGTCTATTATGGACCATGGTCTTCGGATTTTCTGATCTTCTGGTAGCTTTAGTAGAGGTTTTGATCTGAGCCGAGGTGGCGCAGTGGTTAGAGTGCAGTACTGCAGGCTACTTCAGCTGTCTGCTAGTTTCAGCTCACCAGTTCAAATCTCACCGGTTCAAGGCTGACTCAGCCTTCCATCCTTCCGAGGTGGGTAAAATGAGGACTCAGATTGTTGGGGGAAATAGGCTGTCTTTGTAAACCACGTAGAGAGAGCTGTAAAAGCACACTGAAGTGGTAATAAGTCTAATAACTATTGCTATTTGGAACCTGAATCTTTGACATGCGTTCAGATGCCAGTCCTTCACCAGTTGTTCATTGCCACCAGTAACAAATGTGCAAAAGTGACACAAGGATATTGAGATAATTCATTCAATAAAAACTGGTAACTAAAAATACATTTAATTAGAATAGCTGCAACAAACAAGGAGGACAAACAAGACATCATCTAAGCTTTCTTATAACAGGCAAAGAACCACTGTGCTTTAAAAGCATTTAAACATTGGATTTCTATATAAGGAGAAACATTTTAAATCCCTCAGTACAATGGCATTCCCATTCAGGGGAAAAAAAAGATATCTACAGACCTGATTTTGTTTAAAGCTTGTTTCCCTTAGGTTATCTCAGTCTGCTCTGAAAATGTATTTTAAAAAATATTCTGATTTTCTTTTGTATGGGGAATGCGCAAAGAGTTGATCAGTCTTTCAGTTTTACGGTTTATGGACAGGGTCGAGATGGTCGGCCACTGACCGCCCTCAGTAGATCAGATCTCCACTAGGTTCCAGGCCGTAAAGCTCTGCCAGCATCTTGAACCTGGGACCCCAGTCGTTGAGAAAATCGTAATCCATATCCAAGTCTGAGGACCCTGAACCCAGGGAGCTGAGAGATTCCGCAATAGACTCGCCCCCTTCGTAGCCAAATATGTGGAGGGTGTCATAGGGCAATACATCTCCATCGTTATCAGCTTCGTCTTTCTTCATCTCAATCATGATGCCCATTTCTCCAATGCCTGAAAGCCCATTCTCTGGGATCTTTTGTTCCCGGGAATAATTGCAAGGTGAATCCTCCAAAGGCATCTTGGGGCATAGGATCCCTCTCTGGCGGGCTGAATTGAGAACCGAGACATCATAACTGGTGGTGTCCATTTCACCGCCGCCTTCTTCGTCGTAGGCCACCAGCTGCTCATGGATCTCTTCTACGTTCTTCTTGAGAACACTCAGATCTTTCTTGTGCCTCCTCCTCCAGACTATCAGCAGCAGAGTTAATGCTGTACAAAAAAACATGGGGGGGGGGGAGATGACTAGCCAACACAACGTATTCATATGATGTTGATTTCTCTGACTTTTGATTCCTTGATTCCTTACCAGACCTTTTCACTAGGATGAGAATTAAATGCCTTCCACCGTTCACCTAGAGTTCAAGGGTGTTGCGTACCTTTTGGCATGGAATAGTTGGGTTTGAATACAACTGCTTATTATTTTCATTTGATGGGACTTGGGAGGCATATTGGAATAGAATATAATAGAACAGAGAACAGAACAACAGAACAACAAAACAAGATTTAGAAGGATAGAATAGAATAGAAAAGAATAGAACAGAGAACAGAACAACAGAACAAGATTTAGAAGGATAGAATAGAGTGGAATAGAGTATAGAATAGAATAGAATAGAAGAGAATATGGAATAGAACAGAGAACAGAACAGAATAGAACAGAACAATAGAGTTGGAAGGGACCTTGGAGGTCTTCTAGTCGAACCCTCTGCTCAGGCAGGAAACCCTACACCACTTCAGAAAAAGGTTGTCCAATCTTTTCTTAAAAACTTCCAATGTTGGAGAAATCACAACTTACAACAAAGTAAAATTAACTCATGGTTCCTGTCTGGTTTATTTGGGAGGGCTGATATCAAGCTTGCAAATCTGAAGGCACAAATCAGCTGATCCATTAGGATGGGTCCTTCCTAGCCCCCACTCCGAATTAAGCCACTGGGGACTCCCCCACCTCTCTTGTCTGATTGTATCCTAGGCAGCATCTTTTCCCTTGTCTCTCAAGGTCATTCTCATATACCATTATAGGAGATTTGTTCTATTTTTTTTTTTTAAAAGCTTTTAACACTCCTGCAATTTTTCCACTGGCGCTCCTTCACTCTGGCGAAAGAGAATTTATTCTGACATTTCTTCCCAAAGAGAAGGGAATGGGGATGTTTGTGGGAATGTAATGCAGTGTTATTGCCAAGGAGTTTCTGTGCAGAACTGATCTATCATGGCACTGTCTCTTTCTTGTGATCTGCAGCATCCCCCCGCCCCCAGGTTCACCGGTTTCAGTCAAATTCCAACCCCTTTCAGCTTGGGAAGTGAAGACTGTCAAGGAAGTTTCAAAGAACAGGAAGAAGCAGAAGCACCAGGTTCTCCTACCTCCTTCAAAGAGTCAGAAAGCTGGAGAAATTCTAAAGGAATCCTTTGGTACTGTTGTAGCCTGCCAACACAGCTGGCAGCAGATTTGGACAGTAAGGAAGTTGGGGAGGAACATGGGCCAGTCCTGGAGTCTGGGGAAGGCTCTGATGAGGGCTCTGTGTCGGAGGCAGAGAGGGGGCCAGAGCCGTATGCCAGTTATCAGCTGCCTTCAGAGTCAGACAGCAGTGAGACAGACCAACAGCTGAAGCTTGTTCCCAGAGTGGGCATGCACAGAGTTGCCAGACAAAGGGAAGAGCTAAAGAACAGGGGTCGACTGGGGAGTAAGGCCACACAAGAAGCAATGGGTGGAAACTAATCAAGGAGAGAAGCAACTTAGAACTGAGGAGAAATTTCCTGACAGTTAGAACAATTAATCAGTGGAACAGAAGTTGCCTCCAGAGGTTGTGAATGCTCCAACACTGCAAGTCTTTAAGAAGATGTTGGATAATCATTTGTTTGAAATAGTATAGGGTTTCCTGCAGAGGTGGGTTCCTACCAGTTCGCACCAGTTCGGTAGAACCGGTTCGTCAAATCTACCGAACTGGTTAGAAGAGGTTCCAAAATTTTTTGAAACCCACCACTCACTCACTCTCTCTCTCTCTCTCACACACACACACTCACACAGAGAGAGAAAGAGAAAGAAAGGAAGAAATAAATAAAGAAAAAAAGAAAAAAGGAAGAAAAAGTGGGAGAGAGATGAAAGAAAAAAAGGAAAAAGGGACAGAGAGACAAAAGGAAGGAAAGAGAGAGAGAGAGAGAGAGAGAACACATGGCCGGCAAGCCACTCCCACCAGGTCACATGGCTGGCAAGCCACTCCCACAAAGGAGGCCACACCCACAGAGTAGGTTTGAAATTTTTTTGAAACCCACCACTGGTTTCCTGCCTAGGCAGGGGGTTGGACTACTAGAAGACCTCCAAGGTCTCTTCCAATTGTTATTCTATTCTATTCTATTCTATTCTATTCTATTCTATTCTATTCTATTCTATTCTATTCTATTCCATTCCATTCTATTCCATTCTACTGTACTGTACTGTACTGTACTCTTCTAAAAACCACCATCCCATGGGGTGCTACTTGTATTAAGTTCCCTTCCACCCCCTGCCCCATTCAAAGCACAAAGGGAGAAGCCAAGTTCAATTTACCAAGGATGGTGAAGATGCAGACAAAGATGGTCACCAACACCTGGATGCCGACTCCCACTTGCTTCGCTCGCTCTTCGCAGAGAGTGAAGCTCCCTTCCTTGTCGCACTGGCAAATCCGGATGGTAAGCGTGTTCGTGCTGGTCTGTGGTGGTGCCCCATTGTCGGAGATGATGATAGGCAAGAGATGAGTTTTGAGTAGCTCGCGGTTGAACTGTCCAAACTTGACGGTGACATTTGCCGTGTTATCTGGAAAATGCAATAGCGTGCAGTTGAATGACCGAAAAGGGATTGTTTCAAAAGGGTTTCCAGCTGCCATTCATAATAGCGTCCCTCCAGTTTATGGAACCCAACTGATGGATAGAAGCAGAGAGCATCCCCATACTAGGAACTTCTTAATTTATTCAACTGGCAAGCTGGACAGAACATCCCATACCCTGTTTGTAGCTCTTAGAACCCAGAGCAGTGGTGCAATTCAGCCGGTCCAATCCGGTTTGGGTGAACCATTGGCAGTAGTGGCGGGAGGCTCCACCCACCCACCTGGACATCATCATGTCCTGTTCTTTATGCTCATGCATAGAGGTGGCGTGTGCACTCACATTTGCGAACCGGTAGCGAAGGTAAGTTGATTTCACCCCGACCCAGAGACTGTGTCTTTGAAGCTTCATGGCAACATCTTATTTTGCTTTATCTTCTTTCAAAAAGAAGGATCTTTTGCTATTGTGCCACCAAATTGGACTGTTTTGCTGCTAATTGTCACTGAACGATGAGGTTGAGAATTTTTAACAGTGGAAATGGGATTGAATTATTTTCCAGGGTCTCGCTTCTTCAATTCCCAACTTTCAAAATCTAGCAAATCTCTCTTTTCTAACTCTCTCCCCCCCACTTCCACCCATGGCTAAAATTAAATCAGAATTGCCCACTGGGGGGAGACAACATCTTGGGGTTCTCCAGATACTTGGGGGAGCAAACTGCCTACCCCTACATTACTGCATTAGAAATGCAAAATCTTCCTTCCACTTTGAGGATGTTGAGCTACTGTAGAAGGTTGGAACAAGCTATGAAGATTACCAGGATAATAGGGCTAAAATGATTGTGCTACCCATTTTTTTAAAGACAGTAAGCTATGTTAGGGGAACTTTAGAGTTCACCAGATCTGTTTCATTGTTTATTTCTGCCAACCGGCAAACCATCTTAAAAACCATATTGGCAACGAGACTCCTGTTTTCATTGCACGTATTCCCCAGACACGCACCACGATTGTCAACGAGGGTAAAGTTGCTGTCTTCAGAAGTCAGGAAATACTTGAATTTCACATCTGATGGTGTTTCATCCTTGTCCACAGCAGAAATTCTTGTGATCACCTTTAGGAATAGAAAAATGGGATGTTCTCCCATCATTTTCAACAAATCCATGGGGATTATAGAACACATGCACTGCCCTTATCAAAGGCATAGCTTGGTCTTGTTAGCAAATCTTTCTTTAATATCCAAAACTAGTGTACTTGTATGCTTTGCCAGTTAAGGACAAGTCCTACTGAAGATCTTTTTAGATTTAAATCTTATTTCTTCAAAGAGAGGAAATGGGGAAGATATGGGTTCTTTAATCAACTGTAGAACATTGAAACTAAGTAGAAAGAAGATTCCCCCCCCCTTAAACTTTACCTGTCCAGGTGCAACATTTTCACACACACGTGGATCGTATGGAAAAGCGAATTCTGGGGCATTGTCATTTATATCCTTAACTTTAATGTAAACTGGTACATGGGTTTCTAATCTGGGGATTATCTTTTCTGAAAAAGGAAAAGGAAATTAACTGGTTAGCATCCTGAAAACAAGTAGAGCCAACACATCCAGACCATATTATTAGGAAAAGTACAATGAAGGAGGGAAACTTGTTGGAAGATTCCAAATTCTCTACCTAATATTTCCAGATGGGACTAGGAATGCCCCTTGATTCAAACCCCTGGAGAGTTTCTGCAGATCATTGTTGATAATATCAAGCAAAATCATCTGATTCAATTTAAAATAAGTTCTTAAACCTCCTATTGGCGCTCCCTGTTATTCGATTGTCATGAGGCAAACCTTTCTACTGAGCTTGCTTAAGACTATGTTACCGTTTAAGGGTGTCAAACTGAAGGCCCGGGTGCTGAATCCGGCCCGTGAGGTACTTAGGTCTGGCTGTTGCTCTGGAAACAGTGAAGGACCAGCCTGTGGTGTGTCTGCCAGCGAAAACGGAGCTCGGGAGGGCCACGTGTGTCCCTCGCAAGCTCTGTTTTCACTGACAGAGGTTTGCAGGAGATTGTTGCAGCCAAAACCGGAGCTCAGGAGGCCGTTTTCGCTGGCAGAGGGTTGCAGGAGGCCGTTGCAGCCAAAAACGGAGCTCGGAAGTCTGTTTTAGCTGGCAGAGCGCTCAGGCCATCACAGGCGCCTCAGACATGAGTGACGTCAAGCTGGCCATGTCCACACCCATCCTGGCCATGCACCTCCCCAGACCCCTGAGGTCAAACACAACCTTGATGCGGCCCTCAATGAAATTGAGTTTGACACCCCTCTTATAGCTGATTTAAAGGCTTATTTATATTTATAGGCTTATAGTTGATTTAAAAGTTACTTCAGAAGTGGTTCCACGAGTGATGGGCTTTCCTGTTTATTGAAAATTACGGGCAATTAGCTGCAAGGTTTAGAGTTGGTAGTTATTTATTAGGGCTGTGCAGTGCTTCAGATTCAAAGGGGGAAAATGTTTTTAAAGATCATGTGGTCATGTAACATCTGTTTGTAGTTCCTACGATGGAATCTTGCCCCAGATGGCTGGACATCTGTCTTGTACCAGATGTACCAGGAAAAGGTCTGTGTCTGCTTTAAGGAACTGCCAATAGCTGCTTAATGAGTTCTACTCTGCTGTCAAAAGCACATTTGCTTTTTCAAATCCAAAGCGCTGCACAATCCTATTGTTTATTGATATTTATTTACTCTATTTGTAATTGAAATGATCTGAAAAACAGCAGGAGGTGATGCACTAATCAACACGTCAATCATCATCATCTTTTTACAACCCCATAACCCCTTGCGGGATGGAGTCTGCGTAACTGAACGGAGCTAGCAGAATGTTTTAATGGCCAGATGCCTTTCCTGTTGCCAATGTGGAGTTTTGTTCAGCAGATATATTCTCATTGTGCCCAGAGAGAGAAATGCCCATCTCTACCTAGGATCGAACTCACAGCCTCCTGATTGTGAGGCGGGAGCTCCGCCTCTAGGCCACTGCACCACTAATCAACATGTAGATGATACAGGGAAATACTTACTATTTTGATCCAGCTCATTGGCTGCGACAGTGATATTATGCCAGGCGTTTTCTTCTCTGTCTAGACGCTTTGTGGCTAAAATGCACCCACTGGTACTTATTTCAAAAGAAGTGGATCTTAAGATATGGTAGCTACAGTGGGTATAAGAAAAAGTCAACTTAATATTACTGAGCCTCATAAAAATGGGGTTGTTATTATATGGTTGAATTTACACATGACAAGGAAAGCTAAACCTGCAATGGTAAGGCAAAATAGTTCACAAAATGTTGCGCCCAAAGAAATATAGACGTTGGGATGGCATAAGGTGTTGGTCTAATTCACAGAACCTGCCAGAACAGTGGGTTTTTTTCTTTCAATACTCTGAGTTTGAACTACTATTCTCCATTGTTGCCCAGCCTAACAGAACGGGTGAATATCATCTCTATTTCTTTTCAAAGTTGTACGTAAATGCCTTTTTTAAAGGGCAAAAAGAAGAAAAGAATGAAAGCCTCTTGCAATTTGTCTCTTAATAAATTCTAAATTGATAGACTTGGGTTCCTGTGTGTGTGTGTGTGTGTGTGTGTGTGTGTGTGTGTCCATCTGTCCGTCTGCCCCATCCGTCCCCTACCATCCTCTGGAGTCCATTTAAGCTCACACCGACTGCTTCAGTAACTCCATCCAGCCATCTCCTTCTCTGTCATCCCCTTCTTCTTTTGCCCTCCATCTTTCCCAGCGTGAGGCTCTTCTCCAGGGAGTCCTTCCTTCTTATTAGGTGGCCAAAGTATTTGAGTTTCCTCTTCAGGATCTGGCCTTCTAAAGAGCAGTCAGGGTTGATCTCCTCTACGACTGACCAACTTGCAGGAGTCTTCGTGTGTGTGTGTCTGTATGTGTGTGTGTGTGTATGTATGTATGTATGTATGTATGTATGTATATATAAAAATTAAGTTTAATACATGGCTACCCAACTCATTCCCAGGGACTCCTTGGGGCTTAGAAGAATAAAATCCTGATACAAGAAGCAACAATCAGACCAGCCACTTGAGGTGTTCTACAGTTTGTCATTCTCCATATTACCCCATTTAATTGGATGACAGTCAGGAGATATTGGCTTTGGCTCCTGATGATTGGATAGCAATAGCAGTTAGACTTATATACCGCTTCATAGGGCTTTCAGCCCTCTCTAAGCGGTTTACAGAGTCAGCATATTGCCCCCAACAACAGTCTGGGTCCTCATTTTACCCACCTCGGAAGGATGGAAGGCTGAGTCAACCCTGAGCCGATGAGATTTGAACAGCCGAACTGCAGAACTGCAGTCAGTTGAAGTAGCCTGCAGTGCTGCATTTAACCACTGCGCCACCTCGGATGCAGGATGGTTGGCTGATGTACCAAAGTGTAGGAGAAGAGCAGGTAGAGCTGGGGGTGGAGTTAAATGCACCATCAGTTTAGAGTTGTTAATGATCCCTGAAATAGTCATCTGATTCCAACTCTTCTGGGATTCTGTTGACTCTTATTATCTGGCACTAATTTGATACTGAACTTTAGTTGACATTAAGTCAGGCACAATCAGGGCCATGCCATAAGTTGCAATTCATAAGATAGATTGCTCAAGCCTATATACTGGAATTTAGTCAACTAAAGTTCATTGCTAAATTTGCACCGGAATTGAAGGATTAACAGAATTTGAGAGGGGTGGAACTTAGAAGGTTTGTGGGATCGTAATGACTTTAAGCTGATGATACACTTAACTCTGCCTCCTGCCTCTCCCTGCTGTTCTCCCACACAAAAGCCTGCTTGTAACTTTGGTTTGGAGGCAATGGAGAGAATCCTTTTCCGAGTGGAAATTGAGTCACCAGAGTAGGGGGTCTCCTTAGGAATAAAGCAGGAAGGAAGAAAACAATGCATTTTTCTCTCCAAACTTCCTGTAAACTTGACAATTGGCAAGGTTACAGGAGCCGATTTTTGCATTAAATAAAACTGAAGCCTGTTAAATGCACTTTAATGCCACATTAAGGCAGTGAATCTCTATGCATATATGTATGTATGTATGTGTGTATGTATGTATATATATACACATACATATACATACACACATACACACGTACATAAATATATACATAAATATATATATTGAGTGTCACAACCCCTGGTATGTCCCAATTATGGGAGGAAGCTAATTGCTTCCATTATCTGTCAATCGGCTCGTCACAAGAGTCCATCACGACAGAAACCCAATATTTTTACTGTTGCCTTTGTTATATTTGTGTTTTTTATTTGTGCTGATAAATAAATAAAGGGAGACTAGTATAGATCTATTTCAAGCTATTTAGCTCTCATCAGCTAGCCATACCCTTACTGAGATTTGAACCATACCCTTACTGGGATTTGAATTATTTATCAGCACAAATACAACAAAATGTAACAAAAAAGCAACAGTAAAAATATTGGGTTTCTGCCTGGATGGTCTCTTGTGACGAGCTGAAGGACAGAGAATGGAAGTAGTGATCTTCCTCCCATATTTGGGCATACCGGGGGTTGTAAAATCTAATATATATATATATATATATATATATATATATATATATATATATATATATGTATATGTATATGTATATGTATATGTATATGTATATGTATATGTATACGTATACGTATACGTATACGTATACGTATACGTATACGTATACGTATACGTATACGCATACGCATACGCATACGCATACGCATACGCATACGCATACGCATACGCATACGCATACGCATACGCATACATGCATACACACACACACACACACACACACACACACACACACAGAGACACACACTCACACACTCAGAAGATATTTTTAGGATATGGTCAGTTAACTTTTCATTACCTTATTGGACGTTTGGCACTATCAGGATCGTTTGCCAAAACGCATCCAATGGATATTTTCTTTGCACCTTCTTCTTGGACACTAAATGTATAGGAAGCCTGGGTGAAAACGGGGGGTTCATCTACATCAATGACTTTGATCATTACTCTTGCCACGTTCTCGAGACCCTTCCGTGCAGAATAGGCATAGTTGATATTGGCGTCGGTAGCTTCAACCACGAATTTGTACTCGCGTATCTTTTCAAAGTCCAAGAGCTGAAGGAAAAAGTAGACACGTTCAGTTCACAAAGGCAATAGAAACTGATTGGCTAGTATTGCTTTTTTGGAGTGGGGGACAGCTTTTTTGAGATGAGACTTTGAATTACGGCTCCTCAAAGCATGTCAGATCAAAAATTATATTGAATTCGTTTTTAATTGAAATTTGGATTGAAAATAGACAAATATAACTGAACACTTCTACCTCAGTATAGTGGTCTATATTATTTGGAACTCCCTTGCAAGAGATTATCGCACAATTATCTACTTTGTACTAAAGGGCTATCGGCTTTGAGTGGTTTTAATTGATACTAGACAACTTGTGCCTTAGTTAACTCATTATTTCATAAATATTTCATTCAGAGAAACAGAATCACCAAGGCAGATAAAAAAGCAGCGGAAGCAGAAATGACTTCTGATTTCCTGCTGGCTTCCCCATTGAATTTTTTGTTAGAATCTGGTAGGGAGCATTGCAAATTCTTCCTTCCTTCCTTCCTTCCTTCCTTCCTTCCTTCCTTCCTTCCTTCCTTCCTTCCTTCCTTCCTCCTTCCTTCCTTCCTTCCTTCCTTCCTTCCTTCCTTCCTTCCTTCCTTCCTTCCGTCCTCCCTCCCTCCCTCCCTCCCTTGCCCTTGCCCTGCCCTGCCCTGCAGGCAGGAAAGGGGCTGCTTGATGAAGGAGAGCATAAAGGATTGTGATATTGTCTGGGAAATTGTCATAGAACATTGAAAATGTAGATCACATGACCGCAGCAGCAGCCCAGCAACTGGCAATATCACTGATGCAATCACAACTTCTCCTAATTTCATTCACCCAGGATGTTTGCAATCTGTAAATTAGCCCACTTGAGATACTTTGGTTTGAAAATTATTGTCCTGTGATGTACCATTTCACCCAGTTAAAGGTCATGACAACAAGACTTAGTAATATATAGAGATTATTTTTTTAGTCTTATTTACTTATTAAATTGATATAGCCACCCATCCCACTTGCCTATTTACTAATGCTGTAACAATAATAGTAATAATGTTTGAATGTTACTTTCCCCCCCCCCCTATAATATGCATTCCACATATCATGTATTCCATAATATGTTTTCTTCACTTTACTATTTCAGGCAGACCTAGTTCTATCTAGCAACGTATAAGTAGCCCAAGACACAAAATCAATGGAGTTTCAAAAACAATACCTTGGTTGGTTGAATTACTCCTTCATTTGTGTAGCGATTTGGTATGATTTTAAAGCTGTCTTGGTAATTCCCTTGGCGAAAGCTATACTTGGTATCCCTGTTTTGTGGTTCATCAATGTCCTCTACTTTTAATCTACCGACTTCACCAGTCAAACTGATATTTTCAAGGACTTCGAAAGTGAAATGTTCTGAAAAAGATGTTCACAAAAGCCCGATATTTCAGATAAAGTTTTCAGTGATGAAGAAGAGATAAATGTAATGGGAGAGAATCCACTCCTGCTCACAACAGAATCTCTTATGCCATCAGGCTCGAAATTTTGGGCTTGGATAACTTGGAACTACGCCACCTATGGTCTGACCTAAGCATAGTACACAAAATTGTCTGCTACAATGTCCTACCTGTCAATGACTATGTCAGTTTCAACCTCAATAATACATGGGCAAACAATAGATACAAACTCAAGGTAAAGCACTCCAAACTTGATTGCAGAAAATACGACTTTAGCAACAGAGTGGGTCAATGCCTGGAATGCTCTACCTGACTCCGTTGTTACATCCTCAAACCCGCATAGTTTCAACCTTAGCTGTCTACCGTGGGCCTCACCCCATTCCTGAGAGGTCTGTAAAGGGGATGTGCATAAGCGCATACTCATACCTGTCATCTTGTACATGTTTGACAAACCAAATTTTACAGTGTCTGAACTATCGCAAAGAAAACATTCCAAAAGTTCAGTCCCTGAGCAATAACAAAGCATTGCACTTTTATATGATATGCTAATTGGAGTCTGCAGAAATAAAGCTGGAGCATTTTTTAGTTTCAGCCCTTCGACTTTGCAAAACTCACTTTGCTTAAATGTTGGGAAATTGTCATTGATGTCAATTAATTTAATGATGACAGTAGCAGTGCCCAATTCTTCATCATGTAGACCCTTGCCATCCCTTGCTTTCACCCGGATGGTATAAGTAGCCTTTTGTTCTCTATCCAAGTCAGGCACAGCTGTGTAAATGGTTCCTTTAACATAACAAGAAAACACAAAGGTTAGTTTACATTGTCACTTCCACTGTTTTCCCCACCCAATAGAGTTTAATTTTTAGTGCTGGTGGTTAAAATAACAAAGCACAAAGATTAAAATTATTCAGACAATGGTTGTTCCTGTGATGTTCTGTAAATGTGAACATTGGACTTGGATGAAACTGGATAGAAATATACAGTCTCTCTCTCTCTCTCTCTCTCTCTCTCTCTCTCTCTCTCTCTCTCTCTCTCTCTGTCTCTCTCTCCCATCTCTATATGTCTCTTATCTCTCATTTCTCACTCTCTGTCTCATCTCTCTCTCTCTCTCTTGCTCTCTCTCTCATCTCTCTCTCTCCCATCTCTATATATCTCTCATCTCTCTCTCATCTCTCTCTTTTATCTATCTCTATTGCTCTCTCTCTCTCATCTCTCTCTCATCTCTCTCTCCCCCATCTCTATAACTCTCCCATCTCTCTCTGTCTCATCTCTCTCTATTGCTTTCTCTCTCAAGTCTCTCTCATCTCTCTCGCTATTGCTCTCTCTCTCTCTCTCTCTCACTCATCTCTCTCTCTCATCTTTCTCTCTCTCATCTAGATAAGAATCTATCTATCTATCTATCTATCTATCTATCTATCTATCTATCTATCTATCTATCTATCTATCTATCTACCTACCTACCTACCTACCTACCTACCTACCTACCTACCTACCTACCTACCTATAAGATAGAAAGATCCATTTGAACTTTGATGTTGGAGAAGATTTCTGATCAGCTTGGAAAGCAAACCAATGGATCACAGAATAAATCAAGCTGGGATTCTCACATGTAGTACTAATGGCTGGGCAATTACTGCTATATTTTTGACATATCACGAGAAGTTCCACTTCCTATGAGAAATCCAAAATACTTTGAAAAATTGAAAGAAAAGGAGGAAGGGGATGGGCAGCAGCTAAGTGGATGGACCTAATAATGAAGGCATCACTGAAACAACAAAAAGGCCAAGTTGAAGGTACATATTTTGCAGAGAGTCTATTTACGAGGTCACTAAAAATTGACACTGATGTCAGCACTTACTCAAAAGCTTTTAAAAACATCTAGGCTTTATTGGTGCTTATTGCCAAGACAACATCTGGTCGGTTCTTTTAAGAAAATTGTCATAATTCTTTGATTTAAAATATATTTAGATTTAGATAGATTTAGATTTAGATACTTTATTTGTATGCCGCCCTTTTCCCTGAGGGGACTCAGGGCGGCTCACAATTCAGGGGGAGGGAAGACAAACAAGTTACAAACACGAAAACAATACATCATTAAAAGAGCACAACAGTCATACTATTCGAGTGGGGTTGAAATCTTTAGCCCCAGGCCTGTCGGGACAGCCAGGACTTAAGGGCTACGCGGAAGGTCTGGAGGGTGGTGAGGGTACGAATCTCCACGGGGAGTTCATTCCAGAGGGTCGGAGCAGCCACCGAGAAGGCTCTCCTCCGGGTAGTTGCCAGCCGACATTGGCCGGCTGATGGAATTCGGAGGAGGCCTAATCTATGGGATCTTATTGGCCTAGTGGAGGTAATTGGCAGTAGGCGGTCTCTCAAGTACCCAGATCCAATACCATGCAGGGCTTTGTAGGTGACAAGTAGCACCTTGAAGCGCACCCGGAGATCAACAGGCAGCCAGTGCAGCTCGCGGAGGATAGGTGTTACGTGGGTGAAACGAGGTGCACCCACGATTGCTCGCGCGGCTGCATTCTGGACCAGCTGAAGTCTCCGAATACTCTTCAAGGGCAGCCCCATGTTTTTATTAAAAACATTTTGTCCATCCATCTATGGAGATTCTCAATGATCCAAGCCATGGTTCTCCAAACTGAAAAAAAAAAGCCTCTTGGAAGAGAAGCAAAACAATTTCAAAGAAAACACCAATAAAATCCACTTAGAAAAAGCACCCTTGGGACATTTTGTCCTGTGTTTTTTTGTTTAAAATCTCCCAGAATGGATTTTAACTTTCAGTGAAAAAAAGTTTAGAGGATTTTTTAGGTTTATAAAAGGCTATTATCCTATGCATTTAAAAGGGATAGAACACTCAACAGGCTTGAAAAGCAAAAATAGGTTTCTAGGACTTAGAATGCAAATATGGCTAATCACCTCAGCTATACAAGGAATATCCCTCCTTGGTCAGACTTGAAATGCACCTCTGCCTGCTATTAGTGAGTTGATACATAATTTAAATAATCCCTGGTTTACTAAATAATCTCTCCTACATGGGAAAGAGAATAGATGCCATTTTGTTCTTTAATCAGGCAGAAAATATCACAGACAGTTGCGTTTACTTGTTCTTGTGCAAATTTTATTTATACCGTAGATCCTGTACCTGAGTTGTCTATTCTGAAGTAGTTTTTGCCATCAGTAACTTCGTAGAAAACATCTGCATGACCATGAAGGGTTGGGTCATCAGCATCCACGGCTGTCACTTTGGTGACAGATGTTCCTAAAAAGAGTAAGAGAGAGAGAGAGAGAGAGAGATGAGAGAGAGAGAGAGAGGCAGACAGACAGACAGACAGAAAGAGAGAGAGATGAGAGAGAGAAACAGAGACAGGCAGAAAGAGAGACAGACAGAAAGAGAGACAGAAAGAAAGAGAGACAGACACACAGACAGAAAGAGACAGAGAGAGAGATGACAGAGAGAGACAGAAAGAGAGAGACAGAAAGAGAGACAGAAAGAAAGAAAGAGACACAGACAGAAAGAGAGAGAGAGAGACAGAGAGACAGAGAGAGAGAGAAAGAGAGACAGAGATGAGAGAGAGACAGAAAGAAAGAGGGACAGACAGACAGGCAGAAAGAGAGAGACAGAGAGAGAGAGAGAGAAAGAAAGAGAGAGAGACAGAAAGAGAGAGACGAGAGAGAAACAGACACAGAGAGAGAGAGACAATGAAAAATAACAAGTATATTTGAATAGTTTGAAACCTCTTCAAAGGGCTGAGAAAATTAGCCGCAAGAATTGAAACACAATGACGAGAGATGCTTCCCTCAGATCTTCTCTCCTTTATCCTCCCCCTATATTAGATCATGGCATGAATATATTAGAGACTTTTAATATGGCAATCTCCATTTTGCTCTCTGAATTCCTGTAGAACTGCCTAACCTTAACTAACCCTGTTCCTAACCCTAACGCTCATTTAATTTTAGATTAGAATAGAATAGAGTTGGAAGGGACCTTGGAGGTCTTCTAATCCAACCCCCTGCTTAGGCAGGAAACCCTACACCACTTCAGACAAATGGTTATCCAACATCTTAAAAACCTCCAGAACATTCAGAATATCTGGAGGCAAGTAGTTCCACTGATTAATTGTTCTAATGGTCAGGAAATTTATCCTTAGTTCCAGGTTGCTTCTCTCCTTGATTAGTTTCCACCCATTGCTTCTTGTCCTGCCATCAGGTGCTTTGGAGAATAGCTTGACTCCCTCTTCTTTGTGGCAACCCCTGAGATATTGGAACACTGCTATCATGTCTCCCCTAGTCCTTCTTTTCATTAAACTAGACATACCCAGTTCCTGCAACCATTCCTCATATGTTTTATTCTCCAGTCCCCTAATCATCTTTCTTGTTCTTCTCTGCACTCAACATTTTTACATGTTTTTTACATGTTTTTTACATGTTTTTACATGTTTTTTACATGTTTTTTACATGTTTTCATTGGTAATGGGATTTTCTCATGTATTCTATTGTGGTCCAAAAACCAATCCGAACATTAAGCTTTCACTTGTGTATCTGTATTGAGCATTAAGAAGCAAAACAAGGGTTTCAGATTGTTTTCTCACCAAAAGGTTAATTCAGCAATGTGATATGAGATTTTAGACAATCTTGATCCAAAATGAGGAGTAAAAAGCTTACCTAGTGGTGACATTTCTACCACTGAACCATTAAACACCTTTTGAACAAATACTGGGGCGTTGTCATTAATATCATGAACAATGATGCGGAACTTGGACGGGTCCTCCAATTGTTGACCGGTAAGCCGGTTGTAAATCAGAGCTGTGAGTTCATATTCAGCTTTCTTCTCTCTGTCCAACCTTTCGCTCACAGTCACATCTCCAGTAAATTCATCAACTCTGAACAAAGTCCCAGCACCGTCCCCTTCGAGGACATATTTGGCATTGGGATTCTTGATAGTTGAGGTGATCTAGAACACATAAACACGTGAGAAAATCACTTCTAAAAGATGTGATAGGATAAAAAAAATCAGCATCGCTATTGTTATTCTTTAACATTTCATTATTTTTATTAAATTTATTTGATTCCCATTTTACGGTCTGAGAATTTCACACTTCCACCTCAGGTTACAGCATCTCAGTTTTCTGTATACTTTTTTTGATTTCCAGTTTCTAGAGATATTCCTTGGCCATTTCTGGCATCTATTTTTCTACCTAACCTTTATTTTCTAGAAAATTCTTAGCTGTTGGCCCAAATGTGGATAATTTTCCCTCAATAAATCAATGAACAAATTTAATGTTTTGGAGTCAATGGTTTTCATTGGATTCCCTTTATCCAGCTTTAGGGCGTGTGAAGAGCAAATCATATTTTAGGTTATATTTATGCAGAAACATTGGTGATTCAAAAAGGTTCATAAACTTTGAAACCATAGTTTGAGTTCAAAACAAATTTTTAAAAAAGTTTTAAAAAGCACCAACATGCTTCTTTTTCATGCAAAAAGTAAATTCATTTAAATGTTTGGAGAAGAGTATTATTATAAGTTATGGATCTTTCAGTTTAAAGGTATGATGAATGGAAATATAATATTGTTTCAACTACTAATTTCTTCTACATCTGTCCTGTGCTTAGTTATAGCTATATAACCAATAAATAATATATAACATTACAGTTAATACTCCTATATAGTTCTATAAAGCTTATAAAGTTTTGTACAAAAGTTTAATATGTAATTAATCGAATACAATCTAAATAGTATATTCAAATCTTGGTCCAAAATTAATAACATCATCTTCTTAGATTTATCTTGAAAATGTAGCTCATGTCAGGCTTCCTATGAGACTTGAGTCATGCAGAAACATGTACATTAGAAAGGAGCTTTTGGGACCTGTTCAGTACCCTGCAGATCACCCTAGCTAGCAAAAGGTTTTGTTTAGCTGGTTATTCATGGCTAAAATGTAAAGGTTCCCCTCACACATATGTGCTACTCATTCCCGACTCTAGGGGGTGGTGCTCATCTCCATTACAAAGCTGAAGAGCCAGTGCTGTCCAAAGACATCTCCATGGTCATGTGGCCAGCATGACTAAATGCTGAAAGTGCAATGAATGCTGTTACCATCCCACCAAAGGTGGTTCCTATTTTTTATTGCATTTTTAATGTGCTTTCGAACTGTTAGGTTGGCAGAAGCTGGGACAAGTAATGGGCGCTCGCTCTGTTACGCGGTGCTAGGGATTTGAACTGCCGAACTGCTGACCTTTCTGATGGACAAGCTCAGCATCTTAGCCACTGAGCCACCATGTCCCTTTTTAATGGCTGAATGTTCTTCTTTCTGCTTTTTCTGGGATAGGTATGAGATTGCCGAGGCAAAGAGCCGAGATCTTTTGAAATAAGAAGTATTGCCTAGATGGGCACTTGGTATAAGGGCTATCAGCGAAGTCAGCTGTGTAGGCTGCAGTAAATTGCTTTCCTCTTTTTCCAAGTGCCTTTTTTTGGGTACTTTTGTTATTGGAACTTCCAAGAAAGGCTTTTGCATCTAATGTCCAAGAAAGGCTCTTATATCTAATGTCTCAACATTTTTTGATGGGTTCTCAGAACTGAGTGCATTCAGAATTTATCTAAGAGGCCATTCATGGGGCAAAAATGTCCCATGGTACAGAACTGGAAAAAGTATATAAAAAAGAGGAGTGTTCATGGCTTTAACAAGTGTTTACTTAGAGAAGTAAGAAACAAAGCATGCATAAACCTATTAAGACTCCTTGCCCGCCAAACAATTCAACCATGTTGCCTAGTGTCATCTATTTGGATTGACAGGAGTTTCACAGGGTCTTTTGAAAGACAAGTTTTTCTCCTACCCCATCATCCACCACCTAGTTATTTTCAATAAAGGGGTCATGGCTTTCCAATTGCAAAGAAGAACAGGGACACCCCACACTAAACATCTGCTTCCCCCCAACAATGGTGAGGATTGAAATGGGCCTTCCAGAAGTCTCGTGGGGCATCAGATTTCATGAAAAACAGGCTCCCAATAGCAATAGCACTTAGACTTATATACCACTTCACAGTGTTTTACAGCCCTCTCTAAGCAGTTTACAGACTCAGCCTATTGCCCCCAACAATCTGGGTCCTCATTTTACCCACCTAGTAAGGGATGGAAGGCTGAGTCAACTTTGAGCTTGGTGGGATTTGGACTGCCAAATTGCAGTCAGCTGGCAGTCAGCAGAAGTAGCCTGCAGTACTGTATTCTAACCACTGCGCCACCATGGCTCTTATCCAAAAAGGTTTGCTTCCTGCATCTCAGAACATCAGGAATGAGTGTTCTGTTTTTTGGAAGCCAGCGTTCAACGGTGCAAAAGGTAGTTGGGTATTATTGTATCTCTGCCTAATGGGCTTTGCTGGGCAAATGGAAAGACAAAGTCCTTCTCCATGCCAGGAATTTGCTTGTGGTACTTCTTGGCCGGGTGACTATTAATTGACCATTACCAAATCCATGCATACCTTTCCAACATGATGAGGCAAAGTCCCATTCTGCTCTTCAGGAATATGCATTTTATTCCAGATCCATTCTCTTTTCATTCGCTTATGCAAGTTATCGTTTGTGTTTGACTTTGAGAAATGGTCTCCATGCACACCAGAAGACCTCGGGATCAAGAAAATGAGGAGGAGGAGGAAGTAAGAGCAGCTTGCCATCTTTGTAGTTCAATGATCTTGGGAAGTCCTGTGTTTGAAGAAGTCACAAACCATCTGGTGACTACAGGGGCACAACATTTTCTTGTTAACAGCACACAAAAGATTTGTTACAGGCTGTTCTTTTTGAACACCCCAGTTTAGCTTCCAGTCTTGGGTTTCTTGGGTGGTCTGTCACCCCAAGACTAACCAGGTCCAATCCTACTTAATAGAGAAGGTTAGACAGATATTCTACCTGCTGAAAAGAAAACCCTATAGTAAAAGGCAGACGACTCATTGAACATTTATTTGGTGTTTTCATATAAGAACGTTTTCAGGCACTTAGGCAGTAGTGAAATTCAATTTTTTAAACTACCGGTTCTGTGGGCGTGGCTTGGTGAGTATGGTGTGGCTTGATGGGCATGGCTTGGTAGAAGTGGCAGGAGAAGGATACTGCAAAATCTCCATTCACACCTGACTCTGAGGCCAGCCAGAGGTGGAATTTGCCAGTTCTCTAAACTACTCAAAATTTCCATGACCGGTTTTCCGAACTACTCAAAATTTCCACTACCAGTTCTGCAGAATCTGCTGGATTTCACCTCTGCACTTAGGGATGTTACTGACCAGCTGTTTTCTATGAGCAGGTTAAAAAATTAAATTCAAGGTTTAATTAGTGAATTAAAAGTTAATAGTGAATTTTTGCTCCCATTTTTACACATGCAGATCCCTGAAACCTAATGCTCTTTTTGAAAATCAAACCAAATCCTTTATTCCATATGTCAGTGGTGGGATTCAAATAATTTAACAACTGGTTCTCTGCCCTAATGACTATCTGGGTAGGTGGGGCTCAATGGTCATGTGACTGTGTGGGCGTGGCCAACTCAAGGTCACTCAGGTCGATGGGCGCTTCGCCTTTGCTGTTACAATGTAATAAGGGTTAACCAGAGAGGCAGTTTCTGTAATCAGGGCAATAAAGATGAGGCTAGAAACAACACCAGAATGTTTCCTTCCTGCCTTCCTTACAGGATTAGCCCTGTAAAGTGGAAAAAAACAAAAGGAGATGTCTTCCAACAATCGGTTCTCTGAACTATTTAGAAAGTTACCAACTGGTTCTCCCGAATAGGTGCAAACTGGCTGAATCCCACCACTGCCATATGTTTATAGAGATTCTCAGTCATCCAGGTCATGGTTGTCTCAAAAGTGTTTTTTCAAAAGGCAACTAGTACTTTGTTTTTCCCCGAGGACTTCTCTTCTTATCCCAAAAGCTTCTTCAGTTCTGAGGAGAAGCTTGTTTGATAAGCTAGAGAACCTTCATCTATGCTGACTTTGTAAGATTCTTAATTTATTGGTTCATATTCCCAGTTTGGTTTCTGGCAAACCTTCATCGTCAATATCTATGGCATAAAAATGCAATCCAGATCATACAGTGCCGCTGTTTTCTTCGTATGTTTCAAATGACTTGATCTTTCCCTTTATTTTTTTAAAAAAATATTTTTATTCTTTTTTAAACAAAACAACACATACAAAACAAAGCAAGAGCAGAACAAAAAACAACTTTCGTCCATTTCATCGAGCATGTTGTTTGGTTACAGGTTTTTGTGTACCAATTCTTAAGCTCAGGGTTAACATCACTGATTTACATTAAACATAACTGAATATTTTGCTGTCATTGGGCATTATGTATTCAAATTACCATTAATATTCTTTCATTTGTAATAATCCTTATTTCCTTAAATTCATAATTATCTATCAAATAACAATGAGTCTTTAAAGTATTATAGTGTCACCTATCTCTAAGAAGAAAGAGCGAAGAATAGAACACAGGATTCCCATTAATTTATAACATACATTCATATTTTCAATTGACCATAATGTCATCAATCATCCTATTATTAATTATTAATCCATATAGTGGTTAAGTATTTCAATTCATATATATATCAATTGTTCCTTACATCATCATTGATCCATTTAATATACAAAGATCTTTCTAATATAAAATGGTCACTACATACAATTATACCAAGGTGTTCAAATCATCACATTCTTATACATTAAAATCATTATTGGACTTTATATATCATGTGAATAGTACTCTATATCACAGCAAGAAAAGAGAAAACAAAAAACTATTACAATATAAGTAAACAATTTCATTCCCAGGTTTTTTTATCTAGCTATTGGTAAAATAAGTCCCATACTTTGTAATATTGCTCATCCTCCTGTTCTCTAATTTCAGATGTAAGCTTACTCATTTCGGTGATCTTTCTCTTTATTTTCATGTTCCCCAACACCCAATTTTCACTTCCTCTGGTTAATTTTTGAGTAGACTTCGTGACACCAGATAAAATAAAGTTGTCTCTTGATTGCCTCACTTCAAAACTGGAGGGTTAGCCTTTTCTCTAAACAATGCCTCTCCTTTTGAGATCCCCCAATGGTGATGTTTGCATAATAATTACCATTTTTGAGATTTCATGTGTTTGTTCAGATTTCAGGAGCTATGTCTTTTTTTCTTTAAACCAGATGCTGCTAGAAAAGAAGCAGGCTTAGAAACAATGAGGTATCAGTTTTATCTAGCAGTGGTGTGTGATTAAAAAACAACAACAAGAAAGCAGACTACCTTTTAGAACAAGGATGTCAGACTCAATTTCATCGAGGGCTGCATTAGGGTTGTGTTTGACCTCATGGGGTGGAGATGGGTATGGCCAGCTTAACGACTCATGTTGGGGATGCCTCTGATGGCCATAGCACTCTTCTAGCAAAAATGTAGCTTGGGAGGGCCATAGACGGTCCTCCTGAGTTCTGTTTTCGCTGGCAGAGGGTTGCAGGAGGCTGTCACAGCCTAAAACGGAGCTCAGGAGGGCTACGCACAGCCCTCCTGAGCTCCGTTTTTGCTGGCAGAGGCCCGCGGGCCAGTTCTTCACTGTTCCCAGGGCAGCCCCGCGGGCCAGATCTAAGCACCCCGCAGGCCAGATCCAGCACACGGGCCTTGAGTTTGATACCCCTATTTTAGAGTAAAGGAGCTGGATACGCAACTCCACACAGAAGGCTATCAATGCTCCTCTGCTTAACCTGAACAACTGGAAGGATTTCATCCCTGGCATTTTCTGAGTTGCAAATCAAGGATCCTAGCAGGTGCAAGATTAATGGCTGCATTAGTTTTCCTGCAAGCTAAAACTGATATTTAAGATATGGGCTACCTCAATCCTTTGGGAAAGCATACAAATGATATAAATAGCAACAGTAACAATGGAATTGTTCCCACCCAAATCATGGGATAGAAACTGTTTATACCCAATTTGATCTCCAGTACTATCTCTGTTTGAATTAATTTCCCATTTTTTAAAAAAATGGACATATGTGCATTGTCAAAGATGGAGGCTTTAGCTTCATGGCCCTATCTCCAAAGAATCTTGGGAATTATACCTGGACCAGTGATGTGCGGTGAGGATTACAGTTGGTGAGGCAAGAGCACAGTGGCGGCGAGAAGCAACATACCTGCCGCTGTCCCAGACAGGTCACTTGGGTTAATGTCCACCATAGACGCAAGATGCCTGTAGGACACAGCAGCGGGGGGCGAGGTGGCAGAGTGCAGCAGCGATGAGAAGCAACGTCCCTGCTGCTGTGTCTGACAGGTGTCTCACGTCTATGGCGGACATAAACGTGAGACGCCTGTCAGGGACAGTGGTGGGGATGGAGGAGGTGGGGGGCGAGGCGGCGGAGTGCGGCAGTGGCGAGAAGCAACGTCCCCACCACTGTGTCCGACAGACGTCTCACATCTATGGGGGACATAAATGTGAGACACCTGTCGGGGACAGTGGCGGGGACGGAGGAGGTGGGGGGGCGAGGCGGCAGAGCATGGCAGCAGCGAGAAGCAATGTCCCCGCTGCTGTGTCCGCCATAAACGCGAGATGCCTGTTGGACACAGCAGCGGGGACGGAGGAGGCGGGGGGCGAGGTGGCAGCAACAGAAGAAAGGGGAGAGGAGGAGGAGGAAAGGGAGAGGGGAGCAGGATGGGGTTCCCGGTGGGGGGAGAGGAGAAAGGGAAGGGGGGGACAGCAGGCAAAAGAAAGAAAGCACCAGCCCGCCAGCAGAGGCGGGTAAAAGACCCGCTTCTGAGGGCGGGCTGCCCCTCTCTTCTCAAACAAGGCTGCCCTCCCTGCCTCTCCCCCTTCCCTCTCTTCTGAAACAAACTCTCTCTCAAATTGAGAGAGATTTTGTTTGAGTGAAGTGAAGAAACAAACACACGGACACACACACGCTCACACACACAGATTACTTACAATAAAAATTACTTACAAATTAAATTACAATAATTTTGAATTCCTCCCCCCTCTCTCTGTCCGACCCACATACTTTTCCCAGCTGTTTCACAGAGGATTTCAACTCTCCTCTTGTCCACCATGATGAAAATATAAAAAAATGTAAAAAGAAAAAGACTAGAGCTGCTGCTGCCAGAGCAAGAGGAGGCGAGAGAACTACGTGCCTCCTTTGCATAAGGAATTTTTCGCCTTTTAACCCTTGCTTAACTTTGCTCACAAAGATAGTCTAAAGGAGGCACGTGTTCCTCCCCCTGCAGTTAAGCACTAAGCAGAGTCATCCACTGTGAATCTGGCAGCAACTACCTTGGCCTTTTTCCTTTTAATTTTTTTTTCTTTTCATCGTGACAGTGGTGAGGCCCTGCCTCCTCTGCCTCCCCTGACTGCACATCCCTGACCTGGATAGCAATTCTACTCAAGATTTCTTCTAATTTGCAGAATTACAATTCCCAAGGAAAAGTTAATACATGTTAAAAAGACACTTAAATTTTCTATTACTCTTCTCTCTCAGGGGAATTGTGTTAGCAAATATGAATGCCATCTTGCCAAATCATACATACCGGCTGATAATTTTAAGTATCTAAAAGAAAACATTTTTTAAACATTTAGCTAAATAATAGATGGTTTTCTGAATCTGAGTTCTTGGCCTAGATAATTGCTCTGGAGGAGTGAATGCACAAAATATGCAGCTTTTATGGTTTATAATAATTGTGATCAACGGGCTAAATCTTAGCTTGTTCCTGAGATCAAATGAATTTGCATCTCTACTGATTTTGAGTGTACGTTAACAAAAGAGACTCTGTATAGCACAGATTGCATTTCAGCTAGAAAATAAAGTTTGCAATTGTTATAGAAAAACAATTAAAATAAAAAGCAGCACAAGGAATGAGGGATAGATATTGCTGGGAAATAAATGTTGATTGATCTTTGTGAATATCTTCTAACACAGCTTTCATCAGCTTGATGCCTTCGGTGACTTCTACTGACTCCAAAAGATGGGCACCACCAGGTGATCAAAGTCCTGCGTATTTTTAACATGTTGCACACCAGTAAAAGGGGCAGAGCTCTATTCTCCATGCCACATACAAAATTTCAAAGCCAGTGACTATCATTGCTGATGCTACATTGGACTTCAAATTCTATACTTTCCAGCCAATATGGCTGGTTATGGAGATTGGGAATTCTTGTCCTTGGGCCAACATAATTGGAGAACATCACATTGGGAAAGACTGTTCTCCTATTGCAAAGATCAGATTTATTGTCTCAGGAAATAGTGATTTCTCCTTCCTTTGACCTATATTAACAAGGGATGGATCCACTCCCTTGCCCTGGCTTCATCATATACATCTTGGAATAGATATCTTCAAAAATAGCTTTCCACTCATTTGTGTGCTCCTTAGATTGTTGTTTTGCAACCTTACACAGTTTAAGACGTTTGTAGTTTAACTCTAAGAATTCCCTAACCAACAGGCTTGCTGAGGAATTCTTTGGAGTTTAAGTCACACATCTTAAACTTGCTAAAGTTAACCTTGCCTTAGATCAGGGGTGTCAACTCAATTTCATTGAGGGCCACATCAGGGTTCTGTCTGACCTCAGAGTGCCGGGGTGGGCATGGCCAGCTAGAGGTCACTCAGGTTGGGGGCACCTTTGGTGACCCAAGTGCTCTGCCAGCAAAAATGGACTCCCGAGCTCAGTTTTCGGCTGCAACTGCCTCCTTTCACCCTCTGCCACAGAGGTGGGTTCCTACCAGTTTGCACCTATTCGGTAGCACCGGTCCGTCAAATCTACTGAACAGGTTAGAAGAGGTTCCACCAGTGGACCCGGAAAGCAGGCCACACCTACAGAAGAGGTTCCAAAATTTTTTGAAACCTACCACTGGTCCTTGGATATGATTATTCTACACTATCATGCTCCTATTTATAAAACTCAGTGCCTCTGTGAAAGGTAAGGATGACTACTGCGTTTGTGGTGCAATCAGAACATTGCGTGTGTTGAAGTTGTTTTAAAAAACAAGTTTACATCATATTCTTATGCATGCCAGTGCTGTGTGTGAGGTAATTTAAGGTGGTTCTGACAAGTGTCGTCGGCATCTTCATATCCGGTCACATGGGTGGCAAGCCACTCCCATCCGGTCACATGGGCGGCAAGCCATTCCCACAAAGGAGGCCACACCCACAGAGTAGGTTCGAACAATTTTTGAAACCCACCACTGCTCTGCCAGCAAAAATGGAGCTCGGGAGGGCGGCCCTCCCAAGCTCCATTTTTGCTGGTAGAGGTACCACGGTCTAGTCCCTTGTTGTTTCCAGGGCAGCCCCACAGACCAGATCTAACACCCGGTGGGCCAAATCTGTCTCCAGGGCTTTGAGTTTGACACTCCTGCATTAGAAGGTCCGGCAAATACCTGCTGTCAGCAGTTTGCCAGACCTGCTCCTTGGCTGACATCCTGAGCCACTAGTTTTATATAATTGTATGTAATGCAATTATATAAAACTAAATAATTACACTAAAGAGCTGATCCCTGTGGTTGGAACCACTGTGCTTGAATTGCAAAGAGGATAGATTAGTTCTTCCAACTTTTCTATCTTCAAATAGCTAATTCATAATGGGTGAAAAGTTAAGTGGAACAGAAGAATTCCCCAGTGCATCATTTATTCTGTTTCTCCTCATTCTTCTCATTCTTGAATTCCACCTTGTTTTCTGAATAGACTGATGGTTGCTTAATCACACTCTAGCTATGAGTCTGGACTTGGAGAAAGAGTGAGCCCACACTTGAAATAAAATAAGTCATGCTTCTGGACTTTAATTAAGAGCCTCTGGTTTTTGTCATCCTTTCAGTGGTGTCCTTGTTTAGATGACAACATGACTTAAGACATTTGTTGAATGTGGTCAAGAGTTCTATGATATTCTGAAGGATTTTTTTTCCAGTTTTCCCCCCGAATGCCACCACTCTGCTAAACAACTAATCCCCAATGTCAAATTATCTACTAAGACTGTATTACTATTATTCTTCTCTTCCTTCCTAGCACCTATCTCTTCCCACTTATGACTATAACCATGCTGCTTGTATCTTTACAATTTATATTGTTTTATTTGTTTCCTAGTAATTTCCTACTAATTGCTTATTAGTAACCTATCACTAAGTGTTGTATCTTATGATTTTTGATGAATGTATTCTATCTTATTTTCCTTTATGTACACTGAGAGTATATGCACCAAAGACAAGTTCCTTGTGTGTCCAATCACACTTGGCCAATAAAGAATTATGTTCTGTTCTGTTCTGTTTGTTCTGTTCTGTTCTGTTCTGTTTGTTCTGTTCTGTTCTGTTCTGTTCTGTTCTACTCTACTCTACTCTACTCTACTCTACTCTACTCTAAATAGAAGAACCAGTCATGCATTTGTGCTCCAGCTGCTTCCCAGACGTGCCAAGATTCCTTCAGAGGAAATGGGGTGGGACCTGGATTCTGAATTCCAAGCCCGCTGATGTGAGTTGCAGTTTAAAGAAAGCTTGGTAGTATTCAAGATTTCCGTGGCATGTGTTGCTTAGAGATTAAAGGAAGGGGAAGAGAATGACCACATGGCTGACTTCCTCCAGATGGCAAAAGCTTGACTAGAGCAAGTGACTCCTAAGAATATCAAGGGAGATCTTTAGACACCCCATTCTTCCTACTGCAGGATAGAAAGGATGCAGTCATGAGATCTGGGCAAAGACCTGAATGTCTACCAGAACTTTGGTTTTCCTAAAATTCCAAGAAACGGAACTGGGCAGAGAGAGAAATACTTTCTGGAAGGTCCCCCCCCCCCCAAGTACATTTAAAAACACAAAGGAAAGTCTTTTAGAATTATATTTTGGAAAAGTGGATTGCTAAATAATAATGGAATAGATTAATGCAATTGAGCAGATCAGAGGTACTTCACGAGAAGAGTACTCCATTCCTCTGCTCACAATAGAATCCCTTATGCCGCCAGGCTTGAAATTTTGGACCCAGACAATGTAGAAGTATGCTGATTAAAGTCTGACCTAAACTTAGTACACAGAATTGTCTGCTACAACGTCCTACCTGTCAACGACTACTTTAGCTTCAATCTCAATAATACTCGGGCAAACGGTAGATGCAAACTCAAGGTAAACCATTCCAATCTCGATTGCAGAAAATACGACTTCAGCAACAGAGTGGTCAACGCCTGGAATGCTCTACCCAACTCCATTGTTACATCCTCAAATCCCCACAGCTTCAACCTTAAACTGTCTACCGTGGACCTCACCCATTCCTAAGAGGTCCATAAAGGGGGCATGTATAAGTATACCAGCATGCCTAGCATCCCTGCCCGACTGTCCTCATTTATTTGTACTCATTTCCTTTATTCATGTCCATGTTTATACTTATACCTGCTATCTTGTACATGTTTGACAAACTAAGTTAAAAAAAAGATTGCATGGTTTATGATGTTTCTTATGAAAAAAAACCCTGAAAATGGTGTAATAAAATTTATACAAAATTAAATCAATGCCCATTTTTTTCTCTCCCTGAGCTGACAAGAAGACCTGGGTTTTGAGTAAAGAATTATACATTCCAAAACGTCTTGAGAACCCAAATGTAATTAGAATCCATTTTGTTTACACTTCAATTGAGTTAACATGCAATTACTCTCCAGTCAGATACTGAATGTTTTTCTCTCTCTCCATTCTATTGAATTAAATGCACTTGGCTAAAGAAATAAAGAGAAAGACGCCACAGGAATCCCTGGTTCTCAGTTTATCCATCTTTGATATAAATTTTAGGCCTTTTGATTAGGATATCTTCTGCTAGGGAATAATTTGGCTTCTTCCCTCCTCTCCAATTTTATGAAGTTCTTATAAAAGCAGGATTCTGTAATGATTAGATGTAATAGCCACAATAGGAATGTTTGGATTCCTTTTGTTGTTCCCTTATTTAATGCTAATATGCTAAATCTTTTGTTGTTAGTACTTGGTCCTCTCAAATACTTTGCACCTTAAAGCTTTTCAAAGTGCTTTTTCTTTCTTTTTCCTTCCTTCCTTCCTTCCTTCCTTCCTTCCTTCCTTCCTTCCTTCCTTCCTTCTTCCTTCCTTCCTTCCTTCCTTCCTCTCTCTCTCTTTCTTTCTCTTCTCTCTCTTTTTTCTTTTCCTCTTTCTCTTTTTTCTTGCTTTCTCTTTCTTTCCTTCTTTCTCTGCCTTCTCTCTTCCTCTCTCTCTTTCCTTTCTTTTTCTTTCTTTCTCTCATCTTTCTTTCTCTCTCTTTCTCTCTTCTTTCTCTCTTCTTTCTCTCTTCTTTCTCTCTCTTTCTCTCTCTCCTTTCTCTCTTCTCTCTCCCCCCCTCTCTCTCCCCCCCCCCACAATTTTTTGTTGCACCTGCCCTGGTTCAGATGACTGACAAATGACCTATATCTACGATTACGATGACCTTTTGTAGAAACCTGTTAGAGAATCTACTATCTGAAATATTGATTAAGTTAAATTTAGGTGGGGGAAGGGATAAGTTACTAGTTCATCTTACTTTTGCCAGTATGTTTACTTGTTCCTGGGGAAAAATCCCTGAAACATTTTATTGTGTGGTTTCTAATTTATTAAAAATGTTTTCTATAGAGAAAATAAGAGGAAGATGTTTCACAAGTAGATTAGTGATAATATTTTATGCTACGTAAACCTAGAATTATATAAAATTAAAAATTGTGCGCTTTAGTGCCCTTAACCATCATAGGAATCTACCCAGTGCCTTCTAAGAATAATTGCAATTAAACACAACACAGCTAAATTCCAGGTGTTTTTAGTGGAGAAGTCAGCAAAAAAGAAAAGAAAACGGGTTTAGTTTCAGACCAACCCTTTATAATAAATAAGAAATCAGGTTAGGACTGTCAGTCAATAAAATTGAAGGTCAATTTATTTTTAATTTGAAATAAGTAATTCAATTGTAACAGGTTAGCAACATCTAGTCACATTCTGCCTGTTCCTGAAAAACATTAAACTTGACTGAACCTTGTTAATATTTGGATGCGACATTACCCAGGTACCCTAAAACAATAGATTTAGTAATGTGAACAAAAATTCCAGTATATATCAATATCTGTCTATCATATATTTTCCCAGTTTGCATTCCCCCTTTAGCTGACCAAGGATATCTTTGATTGCCTGGGCCTGGTGTAGATTATAGTTCAACAGATTTAGAAGGTATCTCGTTAAAATGGCTCCTTTGGATTATTGAAATGTTTTCCATCTTATACAGCAGGGGTGTCCAACTTGCAGTGTCACATTGTTGACATGTGATGTATCGTGACTTTTCCTCCCTTCACTAAAATGGGGGTGGGCGTGGCCAGCGTGTGACGCATCTGGGCTGCGAGCCATGAGTTTATCACCCCTGCTATACAGCTGTAGGCTCTTTAAAAAAAGTGGACTTTCTTGGGTTTTTTTCCGCTTGAAAACATTTAGCTTCTCAACCATGAAGCTTCTTTTCAAGGAAAAAACCCAAGGAAGTTCCAGTTGCCTTTTGGAAAAGCACCTTTGGGGCAACCATGACCTAGATGATTGAGAATCTCGGTAGGTACTGTGCAGCCATAGTTAGAACATGTCTGGACTAAGAATGTTGGTTTGATTTCCTTTGGCTTCGTAGACATTGCAGTTCTCCCCCCCCCCTTTTCAACTGAATTTAACCTGCTTCCTATTTAGCTTGATCTACACTGACAGTGGCTAAGACGCTGAGCTTGTCAATTAGAAAGGTTGGCAGTTTGGCAGTTTGAATCCCTAGTCCGTGCAATGGAGTGAGCTCTCATTACTTGTCCCAGCTTCTGCCAACCTAGCAGTTCGAAAGCATGTAAAAATGCAAGTAGAAAAATAGGGACCACCTTTGGTGGGAAGGTTACAGCGTTCCGTGCACCTTTGGCGTTTAGTCATGCCAGCCACATGACCACGGAGACATCTTCGGACAGCGTTGGCTCTTCATCTTTGAAACGGAGATGAGCACTGCCCCCTAGAGTTCGGAACGACTAGCACTAGGGGAACCTATACCTTTACCTTTACACTCTGTTGCTCATCTGTTTCTTATGACAATTGAGGCTGGCCTCCATAATGCCGTTGGGAGGAGCTCGGAGGGCGCCCAAACAGGATGCTCTCCCCAGCATAGGAAAACAGGAAGGCACATGTTGCCAAAAACCTGCACTTTTCATAATTTTGTGCTGAAGTCTGCAATTCACAAAACTCTTGCAAAAAATGTACTTGCGGGGGGGGGGGGGATCCCAAAGGGCTCACACTATGTGAAAAGCTGAGGCACAGAGGGCTGAGGATCATTGCTGAGAAATTGGACAATGCAGTCCCCTTCTTTGAGGCATATGAGGCTTCTCTCCAGCTAGCCTAAACCAGAATTGAAATAAAACCCTGATGAACTCTGGGCGTAGTTCGAAGGGACCGTCTCTTTCTTTCCAGGGAAAGGGGAGAGGAAACAAAAATTGCCTGAAGGGTGGGGCTTTGGAGGATTTCTGCCACAGGCTCCATTTATAATGTGCAGTATAACATTTTGTCTTCATGGAATGTAGAACACTCAATCACTTTGTGACTAGTGTATCATTCTCTCCCTCTCTCTCTGTACAAGAATCTGTCCATTTTATGCACACTTAATTTTTCATTCTCCTCCCTGTGTAGCTCCTTTACAGCTCAGTTATACAATCCTGTGAACGTAGCCCAAAAAGAAGAAAAGTGCACGGAAAATTATATGTATTTTCTTGAGAGCCATTCTGGTAATGGATCTATTTTTCTGTGCACCTTTGCTAGCAAACCCCAATTGTGGCAAGCTTTTAATTTCCTTTAAAATAAGGGGTATGCATTCTACCCTTACTTGTATAGGGAGTCCTTGCTTAACGACTATTCAAAATTAGAATGGACTAACATTTTTTTTACTGACATCCCATCCTCAAAGTTACAACTGTTGCACTTAATGATTGTAATGAGTTATGACCATAACTCCAAGCCTAATTGTTATCATTACGTGAGGGCTATCTCTCTCTCTATATTTGTGCTCATGCTTTGATTTGTGATCCATGCTGCTAAACCAAACAGGTAGGTTTGCACGTTCATTCTAGCTCTTCTATAACCTTCTGTTGGAAGAAATGTCCATCAGGGTTCAGTTCCAAGTGATTGATATATATATCAAAGCACGAAGCCTGAAGATGACGAATGAGACTTCGTCAAAACGTCGCCAAGACACCTCCAATTTTACGCGGGAGAAAACCCGAATAACCAAAGACCTACATACTAACACCCGGGAAAACCCCAGAATATATATGTGTGTGTGTGTGTGTGTGTATGTGTATGTATGTGCACGTGCACACGCGCACACACACACGCAAACACACATACACACACATACACACCCTCTCTTGGGCCCCGCTTTGGAGCTTCCTGTTCCTGGGTAAGAAATGTATTCTGATTGGTTGTCAGACTCCCATGGGGCCATGCAGGGGTAACTTTGTAGTGTCTCGAGTCCCAAGCTTGGTTAATCTTGCTGGGTGATGTATTCTCCCCAGCTGCCATGTGGTGAGTTCTGTTGCTAGATGGGTAGAGGGCTAATCCTACCTTTATTGGATCCTGGATGAGGGCATTTGCTTATGAATAGACCTAGCTATCTCTTTATCTCTTTAGTACTGACATCTACTGTGGGCTATTAAGAGTGAGTCTGCTTCCTGGCTAAAAAAACATGTTTCTCCATTTCTCATCCAAGGAAATATAATATTCTGTCTTTCTAATATTTCCTAGAATATTTTGCCCTTCTAGGATAGGAGTGGGTGCTAACTTCCTACACTTGTGGGGTGGATAATGTAGTCATATCCATATAATGGTTGTGACAGGACGATTTTCTTCTTGGTCCTTCACAGATTCATTTCAGGTCTGCTTAGATTCTGTATCAACTTAGCCAGGGTGCTTTCTCCTGTGCCTTTTGATAGTATTGGGGCTTGAAAAGGAAGGGGTGTTGCCTCCTACAGATTGGCTTTCCATTCAGTTATGATATTTGTATGGGGAAAAAAAGAATTAACAAGCAACTTGGCAACTTTAATTTTCCTAAAAGCTTTCTCACTTCAATGTCCAGAGATTCGCTCTAGAGAGAACCGCTTTGAGAAGAATCTACAGCTACAAGCCAACAATTTTTCCTTTGTTCTCCGAGAAGAATGCTAGCAAGGACATTGCATTTGTTAACTTAAGCAATGTATGTCTTTTTTTCAATTTGGGGGTGCATGAAGCTAGAGAAGAGGGTCCCCCTCCTTTCAAACCAGTATCTGATGTTCTTACAATTCAGCAAAGGCAATCAATCACTAAGGGCTTCTAAAGGTTAAAGGACTATACAAATCCATATATATCTATATATCCTGTTTTCCATTACAACAACTTGCTTCAACAAAAGCAGGATATGAGAACAGGTTATCCAGTTTGGCAAATCCCTCCAAAGCTGTTAATTGTTTAGGTGAATTTCCCTTGAGCCTGGCTTTTATGTTATCGGCCGCAGCTTAACCAGATGTGGAGGAAAATAAATCTCCTGGGCCTTTAATCATTTCATTGAAGAAAGCCTTTCAATATTGATGCCCGTTTTCTGCATTAGGTTTATATTTTCTTCTTCTTCCCCAAACAACAATAATCTCAGGTTAGAGTGAGAGAGAGAGAGAAAGTAACCAGGCTAAAGTTAGTTAGTAAGCTTCTATGGATGACGGTACACATCAGTCTCACACTTCCTTGGTTTAGCCCTATATCTAAACAGGTGGAGTCAAGCGATTTTCTTCGCAAACTTGTGTCAGGCCTGAAATCCAAAAGCTAAAAGATGGCTTCCTGTCAGACCTGGAAGCCATCTTTTACCTTGTGGGTTTTAGGTCTGACGACCTGTGTATTTTGTCCACAGATAATTAAAAACGACACATGACAACAATCAAGGTCTCGGCAGTTATTTTAGAGTCCTCAAAAAGCATTTATCATTTAATTGTCTGGATTTACATGAACCATAAACTGATAATTCAAGATGGATTTGCATAACAGACTAGACTAAAATATCAATAAGTAATTTGTGTTTAGTCTACTGAACAAAGGCAGCTGAGTTGAGGCAAACTAAATGAAAGCATACAGCAAATAAATAAAACAAAATAAGAGGGATTGGCAATACGGTGCTACAATATGAAGTCTACAATATGAAGTCATTTCCTTTTTTCTTTTCATCTTCCTTCTCTTCTCATAATAGGCTATCATGGTCAGCCCACACTTCACCCATTGCGTCAAACTTTCTTTCCTGAATAAGCTATACTTCACAAACACATATATTCATTCATCACGATTTACCTCCAAATGTTAATACAAAAGACAAAATACATTACAGTTAAGTGTTGTCTAAATCAGATTGCAATGTTTCTTTTTTTTTACCTAATGAAAAGATTGGAGTGGAAGGAGAAAAGAAAGAGAAAAAAAAAATCTGAAAACGAGGAACAGTTCATTTGGAAAGTACAACTTTTTCATGATTATTTTTCAAATACCAGAAAGCTTTCTGAGGTGAGTGGCAATTCACAAAAGTCCCAAAGATGCTTTTTCAAAAGGCAACTCGACTTTCTTTGAAGTCCAGTTGGTTTTTTTTGGGGAAAAAAAACCATCTTTGGGAAAACCATGACCTGGATGATTGAGGATCTCCATAGACGTTTAACTCTGAAAAGGTTATGTCTTTTAATAAAATGTGTTAGTCACAAAATATGTTATCAAACTCCTGATGTTTTTTTGTTAAGCAAGATCAGTTGCAGTAAAGAAATGTGTAGGACACACAAACTCAAGAATAGATCTTGTAAATCTCCTATGAAAAATTCAAACATGGAAAATGGAATATTCTTCTCATAAGAACAAGGAATAGTTTTTGTGAGTATAAATTATTCTCCCATTCAAAAATGCTTAGATATTGGCAGATGGCAAAGACATAATGGCAATTCTTTGGTGGTTTTTAAGAATGTAGCCCAAGTCCATAATCTTATAGAACTAATAAATGTACTTTTTGCTCAGTGACTAAAGTACCCAGCTCAGTTCACAGAATCACACAAATTAAAAATAACATAATTCTAGAGCTGGCTTAGAATTGAATTGAATTCCCAGTTTAGTGAAGGAATCCAGATCAAAGCATCCTAAGAGAATGGCTAACTACATTCAAAATATAAGGCTTTGTAAGGTGTTTTGTAAAATAAAGAGCAGCAGGGCCTTCCAATGGTGGAACATCATCCTGAGATGGCTGAAGAGAGATTCCCCCCCCAACTTTCTACAATTTCCCCTCCATAAATGGGAATATTGAGTGGAGGAAAATAAGGAAAGGAATATAAACAGTACTGTGTAAGGCAAGTCTTATTACTATCCTCCCTACACCACATATTTTGGAGATGACAAAAAAAACCCCACTCCTAATATTGACACTGTGTGAAGTTGGTTTATTTCCAAAAAATAAAACATCAGTTTTTATGAAAACATTGTAAGGTATCTGAGAAGACCCAAGAGGTTTTCCTAAACCTGAGTGCAACACTTTGGGTTTTCAGGTAATAACTAGTCCTCAAATTTCTTATCTTAAACCACAAAGTCTTCTATGATCTTCCTACTGTTTTTCAATTGGAAAGCCTCCAGTGACGGTTAAAGTGGCTCTGGTAAGGTAACTTGATCACAGCTAAAGTATCCAGAAAGTTGGTTGGCAACAGGCCAACAAAATATCCTAAGGAGAGACTCTGGGTCACCTAACTTTGGCAAACAAGCAACACAGATGTCAATTACAGGGTTTTAAAAAATAAAATAAAATCTAAAAACATTCTCAAATCTTGTGTTTCTTACCTGGCTTCGAAAAGATTCTTGGTGATTGCAATCGTCTCTAAGCACCCTCTAGATCAAGTCATTCTCTAAGCACCCTCTAGATCAAGTCATGGGAGTGCATTGGATAAAGTAAAAATCAGTTATTTGACTGCATGAAGCAATTCAGGGAGTGAGCAGCTTCCTTGTTGCCAAGGGGTCTACCGCTGGGAAATCAGCCCTTCCCCTCTGTTGAGTCTGCACATCCTGTTATTGTTCTGATATTATTAATGTTACAAAGAGAAGAGTGGAGGAAGGAGATAACATTTGGGGTCATTGCCTTAATCACCTTCCCAACACGTAAGAGGTAGAGAACAGGATGGTAGAACTCATTTGCTATTTGCTAACAAAAACACAACTCAAGCCAGAGGCTGAGAATGGGGATTGTGAAAACTTAGAAACAGTGGAATGCAACTTTTTTTTGGGCATTTTTGTTGTTTTCTTGGCTGAGAAATCTTATGGACCTCTTTAAGACTTTCCCCAGCTCTTCATGATAACTCGTTCAGAAAGCCACTTGTATATTCTTTTTTTGAAAATTTAGAGACCTCCCCCCTGCATCAGTTTTTACAAAGTCCCTTACCCTTTCCCTTAATGCCTGAAATTTCGGTTTCTCACAAATTAAGCATATGAAACTGATTCTTTGTATTAGTTTTATGTTTTTAATCTGGAGCCTTAATCTGCGGGGGGGGGGGGGAGGTGCTATTACTGAGAAGATGCACTTCCTGAGGTCTTGATAGAGGATGATGTGATCTTACCAGGAACAAAAATCCATTTTGATTAATTTCAGGGTTACAGAAGCCATTAAGTCTTCCTACATGGTTTAGAATAGAATAGAACAGAACAGAACAGAACAGAACAGAACAGAATAGAATAGAATTCTTTATTGGCCAAGTGTGATTGGACACACAAGAAATTTGTCTTTGGTGCATATACTCTCAGTGTACATAAAGAAAAATAAAATAGAATACATTTATCAAGAATCATAAGATACAACACTTAGTGATAGTCATAGCTTACTAATAAGCAATCAAATTATACTAGGAAACAAATAAAAATATAAATTGTAAGAATACAAACAACATGGTTAAAGTCATAAGTGGAAAGAGATACTATAGGTACTAGGAAGGAAGAGAAGAATAATAGTAATATAGTCTTGGTAGATAATTTGACAGTATTGTGGGGATTATTTGTTTAGCAGAGTGATGGCATTCAGGGGAAAAAACTGTCCTTGTGTCTAGTTGTTCTGGTGTGCAAAGCTCTATAGCATCGTTTTGAGGGTAGAAGTTGCAACAATTTATGTCCAGGATGTGAGGGGTCTGTAGATATTTTCACAGCCCTCTTTTTGACTCGTGCAATATACAGGTCCTCAACAGAAGGCAGGTTGGTAGCAATTGTTTTTTTTTCCTGTTCTAATTATCCCTTGAAGTCTGTGTCTGTCTTGTTGGGTTGCAGAACCAAACCAGACAGTTATGGAGATGCAGATGACAGATTCAAGAATTCCTCTGTGGAACAGAATCAGCATATATTGTATCTTGTAAACTCTGGATTGTTACAATTATATTTCAAAAATGTATTTTAGTTGGTTTTAAAAAAATACCCCTGTAACATTATTTTACTTTTATTACTGATATACTATGTTTGTGGTTACCCTTTTTAAAATGTGGGTTTTACGCTTTCGGGCAAGTGTGGTGAAGGGAAGACTCAAGACTCTTTGAGAGTAAGCCACATCATCAAGAAATACTGAATTTGCAGACTCAGTGCTTGCTGAGGATAGTTGGGTAAAGTTGGATGAAGGAGAAGATGCTTGAGATCAACAAGGAGGAACCTAAAAATGGGACATCTGCTGAGTTATCTTTAGTTTGTACAAACAAATCTTTCCCTTTTATGCTGCTTGGCTTTGATGGATCTTATTGTCCAAGCAGAGAAGAAAGCTGAATGATCAAGCTGGAAAGCCAGAGGCTATCTGAGGAAACAGCTGCCTAACAACCCACAACTGAAGCTAGAAGATTATCAAGACTGTTGAACAGGATAGCAAGCTTCAAACTGCTGCTACCTAAATATTCCAAAGGAACTAAAGAAGCTTCTGGCATGGGAAGCAAAGTGTCTTCAAGAGAAAACAAACTTGCCTTTTGAAAAAGCACCTTGATGACTGTGGATCTCCATGGACATTTGCTATTTAAATAGTTTACTTTGATTGGGCATTTTATTTTGGACATTATTTTGAGTTTTTAGCTTGGAGTCCTTAGCCTTAGAGTGGTTTTTGTTTTCAGACTCTCGGGGTCCCAAGAAACACCCCCAACAACTTCCAGATTGACACAGACTCTATGCCAGAATGCTCAACAAATTGGAGATAATAACCTGCTTGGCTTTGCTTTCGCCAACTTCTTAGTCAGCTCCTTGTCTCCAGGGATCTCTGCCATTGCAGTGTCCTGGTATGGAAACACAAGCTGTGTTTGCTTGTTTGATTTTTCTTTGCGTGTGACAGAGACAGAAAGAAAGAAAAAGCAAGAAAAAGGAACAATGCTTTGCAAAAAGTAAGGCAGAGGAGAAAGAAAGAAAAATGCAAATATAGTCGCGATTGCCAGGAACTTGAACGTGCACTGTGCACTTCCATGAGTCACTTCCAGTTTCCCTTTTTCATGGTGAATTTTATCCTCGAGTAAGCCTGGCTTCAGTTTCCTGTAATGAGAATTGTTACACACACACAAAAAAATGACAGTGAATTATTATACTGTACTGGGACAAGTATTTTATAGGCAAGCAAGCACCCTTGCTTCTGTAGCTGCTCTAACAAATGCTTGAGGTCAAATGCTTAGATCATTTTCCTAGAGTTGACAATTTCCCAAGAACGGATACTAGGAATTCAACTCAATTAAGTCCCTGTAGTAGGTGTTAGAGAAATAAAGCAATCTGATTCACACTCCTGTTCAAATCTGCATTGCATTCCCCCCCCACCACTGACATTAGTTTTCCATTGATTGCCTTCCAATTCCATTGATTGCAATCCAAAAAAGATACAGGAAACACACACCACAATCAGTTCTGCAATTCCTCTACATTGATGGAGGTTTTGAGATTTGAAGGAGCATTTGTGGCATCCTTGACTACCTGCAAATCAGAAGTCCCTGGAGAACATCATTAGGACTTCATTATTTTAGAACGATACTGGTGGTTGATTTCCATTCTTGTGCTGGAATGCAATTCATTGTTTGCCATCTTGATAAACTTTCCTTTCTGCACGATTTCTGAAGCTTGAATGAAACTTACATTGATTCAGATGGATTTTTTCTATCAATAAAATTCACTCACCAATCATCCTATATAAATGCTGTTCAGCTTTGCAAACTGCTTACTGCCAGGTTTTGGTACATTTTGGAGGTTTATGCTCTAAATTCCACCAAGGAGTTGCTGAACTCTAATTTTCATGAGCCCTAACAGTGAGGCAAGTTAGGAGAAATAGCACAGCAATACACGGAGGGCACTGTGAGAGTTTTTGCAAAGCTGCTGAATAGTTATATGGCCTGTTAATAGAAATCATGTCATAAAATTAACATGACAAATTAAATGTGTTGGGCTTTTGTTTGGAAGGATCAAATGTGTGGGGGTCTAGTGATCTTCCAGATTTTGGGCTTCAATTTCCTGATCATTAGGCATGTTATCTTGAACTGATGGAAACTGGAATTCAAGACAAGTGGGGACATTGGGGTCCATTTCTGACTTAGGGTGATCAATTCATTCATGTAGGCATAAAAAAGGTAAAGATAAAGGTTCCCCTCACACATATCTGCTAAGCGTTCACTAACACTCGGGGGTGGTGCTCATCTCTGTTTCAAAGCTGAAGAGCCAGCACTGTCTGAAGACATCTCCGTGGTCATATGGCTGGCATGACTAAACACCAAAGATGCACGGAATGCTGTTACCTTCCCACCAAAGGTGGTCCCTATTTTTCTACTTGCATTTTTACATGCTTTCAAACTGCTAGGTTGGCAGAAGTTGGGACAAGTAATGGTAGCTCACTGTTACACGGCACTAGGGATTCGAACTGCTGAACTGCCAACCTTTCTGATCGACAAGCTCAGCATCTTAGCCACTGAGCCACCACGTCCCCTCATGTATGCATACAAATAGACAGACATGGAACAGTGTTTAAGCATATCTAGATGAACTCTACACCACCTTCATTTATGCTTCCTAGTCCCTCAAAAGCAGTATGATGATGATCCATGAATGTCTTCACTCCTGCTGACATGGAAATGGCTAATAACAGGGGTATGAAAACACCATTTATTCCTCATCCTACTTCACCAGATTATGGAGTTACAAAAATCCTCTCATTCCCTGTTCCAGCCTAATAGAAAACCAGAACTTTCATTTTCATTCTTGCCTCATGTAATGTATTAGTTTCATTACAATCAAGAGAATCTAGGAATTTTTGTGATGGGAATCTAGAAAGACATTGTGCCAAGTTCCTTGTTGAAGGGCACCTGAACTCCAGGAGCAGAGATGTGACAATGTACCAAGATGGACATGAAGTCTAGGATTACAAATTGCAAAGGAATGGCCTATTGTGGTTTCAAAGAGAATTTGGATGAGTCAGAAATAAATCTTGAACATGAGGTCACAGAAAGTCATAACTATTTTTGAACCAGCCACAAGTCTTCAGGGGGAAGTCCTTAGTCATTGAGAATTACAGAAAAAACATAATGCATAGCTAATTTCCTTTTTTTAAAATCAATTTATACAGAGAATCACTCTGGGTGGCAAACAATAAAAATAACAGCAATCCAGAAAACCAAAGTTGCCCTTAGAGGCAGAGTACAGGATCCTTCATGGAGAAGCACAAAGTCAAGTTTTTAGGGCTTTACCAAAGACCAGTTGACCCGGGGCCATCTTAGTCTCTAGACTGAGAATGTTCCATAGAGTGGGTACTACGGCTAGGAAATTCTGGGAGCTGATGTCCCCTCATCTTAAAGCTGCCAAGTTTGACCTAAGTGAATGGTTAATCCCTTAGTTTCAGAGGCAGTATTCAGCCGGTTTTGACCGGTTCTGGCAAACCGTTAGCATAAATTTTGAGTAGTTCAGAGAACTGGCAAATACCACCTCTGGCTGGCCCCGCCCCATCTATTCTCTGCCTCCCAAGTCCCAGCTGGTCAGCTTGGTCTTTTTTTGTTGTCCTGCACAGGAGAACAGAGCTGGAAAGCAGATTAGTGGGGTGGGGAGAGAATGGGGTTTTTGCATATACTTCCCCTGCCACCCCCACCAAGCCCCACCAGCCCACACTCACTAGGCCACGCCCACAGAACCGGTAGTAAAAATGTTTGAATCTCACCACTCCTTAGTTTTGAGAGCAAATCACTATAATGGCCTTGCCTGCATCTACATCAAGAACTACTGTCAGCAAACTACAGTAAAAAAAAGTTAAGAGGGCAGCCATGACTGTGCCATTGTAATTTTGCCAAATTTTTATAGGTGGTGAACATAAGGCTCACACACAAAAACTCATATAAAGCTTTAATCATACCATAATGGCCACCATTAAAAAAAACCTCACTTTTTGAATACCCCAACTTTAGAGAGAAAAAGAATTTCTTGTTTCCTCTGTAAAGCATTTCAGTTAAAAACTCAGAAGAATTATTTCAATCTCTGGGAAGGAAGTCTGTTGTATACAAAGCTTCAGGCTGGCTACAAATGAACGGAAACACATGGCAGGCATAATCCTTCCAAGATGACTCTGCCTTAGACCCTGTTCCAGGATAAGTATGCATTTAATATATGTGTGTGTGTGTATCTTTGTGTGTGCGTGTGTGTGTGTGTGTGTGTGCGTGTGCGTGTGCGTGCGTGCGTGCGCTTTTTGGGCCATGCATTTTAAAAAAAGAATTGGCAGAAGGTGCAGTTGCTGCAATGATTCTAAAAATCAGGATTGTTTTTTTTTAAAAAATCAGAAGTTGTTATCTGTATTTCCTAGGCACCCAATGAATAAACTAGCTATGAATTAAGATGAATCAGTGTTTTCTTTTTCAGATAAATTTTGAGTTGGACAGTACTGGCTCTCGGAATTCTCCATCAGAGTCCAGGCAGCGAAACCGAAAAATATTGAGAGCAAGTTCTTTCTCGTGAAATGCAATGAGAACCGGTAGAAACAAACAAACAAAACAAAAATCCAATAGAAGAAATCTTTAAAGCAAAAAACACACACTTTGCTGAGTATCTGTACATGCTTGTATTATATCATTTGAACTTTTGAAATGTACTTTAAAGTGTCCTGGGAACTGATATTTAATAAAGTTTGTTTTTGACTTCTACATTTTCCAGGTTTCCTCGGGCAAAATAATTAGATTAGTTTATATGTAAAATGGAGTTAGTTTGGCTCATTTTGCAAAATGGATGTTATAAATTCCAGATTAAAAGCAGCTTTCTTCAAAGCAGTAGCCATGTTCACTTGCTGGTTTGTTTGGGTATCATATGCAGACCAGCATTTAAAAAAAAAAAAACCTATGGGGAGGGGAACCTTATAGGAATAATATGTAGGATTCATTATGGTGCAGAAACTCTTGGGTGATTAAATTCCATAGCTTTTTTAGATTAATTAGAGACAATTAAACGAGAACACTGAGGCCTTAGGTGGTCTGTCACTCACAAGACAAAGTCTCCAAGATCCCTTCCAGCTCTGTTATTCTATTCTATTCTATTCTATTCTATTCTATTCTATTCTATTCTATTCTATTCTATTCTACTCTACTCTACTCTACTCTACTCTACTCTACTCTACTCTACTCTACTCTACTCTATTCATCTGAAGGAAGTTGCAACTCTAGACTACAGGTAGTCCTTGATTTACGACCACAATTGAACCCAATTTTTTGTTGGTAAGTGAGGCATTTGATATCTGAATTTTGTCCCATTTTATGACCTTTCTTGTTACAGTTGTTAAATTAGTAACACAGTTGTGAATCTGGCTTTCCCATTGACTTTGCTTTTCAGAAGCTTACAATGAACCTGGGGACACTGCTACAGTCATAAATGTGAATCAGTTGCCAAGCATCTGAAATTTGTTCACGTGACCATGGGGATGCTGCAATGGTCATAAGGGTGAAAAACAGCCATTGCTCACTTTTTTCAATGCTGTTGTAGCTTCAAACAGTCACTAAGTGAGATGATGTAAGTCCAGGACTACCTGGATAGTCTTGAAGATAATTGAGCACCCCAAACTCTACGTGGAATGACTACCACTAAAATAGCATGAAAGCCTTCAGGACTGAGCTATTTTATAGCTCAAATATACAAATATTTGTTGGAGATGCAAGAAAGAGGTTGGAACATACATAAACATATGTGGTGGGATTGTGATAGTGCACAAAAACATGGGATATGGTGTTTAGATAAATTAGAGCCCATTTGAATGTAAATGTAGATATGTCACAGAGAATTGCATTACTGTTGCTGGTGGAAAAACGGGATATAAATGAAGCAAAAAAGGAATTGATTGTAAATTTGATAATGATAGCAATAGCAATAGCAGTAGACTTATATACCGCTTCATAGGGCTTTCAGCCCTCTCTAAGCGGTTTACAGAGAGTCAGCATATTGCCCCCAACAATCTGGGTCCTCATTTTACCCACCTCGGAAGGATGGAAGGCTGAGTCAACCCTGAGCCGGTGAGATTTGAACCACTGAACTGCTGATCTAGCAGTAGCCTGCAGTGCTGCATTTAACCACTGCGCCACCTTGGCTCATATTGGGGCTAAATATTGGGGACAAAACTGGAATATTCAAAGAAATAAGTGGTATAATGTAATTTGGAGTATGGCCACAAATGATAAATTAACAACAGAAATTAAATTTTAAAAAGGGATTTATTATAATGAAATATGGGGGGATTTTATAAAAAACTGTGGGTGGAAGGCAAAGGGAATGAATCTACTCAAGTATATATGTTGTTTTGGAGGGGATAAGGGCACAATTGGAATATATTATATATCTTTCAATTGTTATAGAAGAAGAAATATAAGGGGAAAAAATGGTCTCGGTGGGTGTGTGAGCGCTGTAATATTTGTATTCCCCCCCTTTTTTGTATTTAGATGTATGTGTACTATGTTGATATTATTTGTATTTAAAATAAAAAAATATTTTAAAAAAAGACTGAGCTATTTTAGAGTGAAAACTCAGGAGTTAAGGATTTCTTTTGAGTGGAATATATTACCTTCTGGCTAATTAGCACCAGCTGAGTTTGAGTGGAAGCTCACTGATGCAAAGCCAGTCAGTTTCACCTGTTAATTTAGGTTCTTATTGTGCTGTCTGAATGTTGCATTTATTTCTTTATTTCTTTACTTTCTTCTGGATGTTTGAACTGCCTCTACTCTTTTGACCCCAGATTGGACTTTGAACCTGCTGTAAGTGGCTATTTTTTATTCCTAAATTTGGTTTCTTGGACTTTGTGTCTCCTCAGAAAAGCTGAACTTTGGGCTGTTAGTAAAATGTGAGGTGAATGTACTGCTATGTATCAGTATTTTCTTCTATGAATTGTAAGACCAAATAGTCATTTTTTTTAAAAAAAAAGAGACTATAATAACAACAATGCTTTCCTCAAGAAAAAAACTGAAACATTGTTAAGAGCAACAATAGCAAGTGGGGCAGAGCTTATCTTCAAATGACAAACTGAAACTCTTTGCTCTTTGCAATCCATATTTGGTGCGTGATAATGAAGTAATTAAATAACTTCCTTTCTTTGGAGCCATAAAAAGCAAGCTGTAGGAAAGTTGGAGGGGGGGCGATGGAAAGTTGGAGGGGGGCGAAAGAAAGGGTGTATGGAGGGTCGAAGAGGTACATTGGGTTTCTATTTTGGGGGGTATTGTTGACAAGAGGAATGGCTGTGTTTATTGTTTAATGTTATATGGCCCCGGTTATGCACAGTATATATGTGACTGTATGAAATGAAAATGGAAAATAAAAACACATTTACAAAAAAAAAAAAGAAAAGAAAAAAAAAGCAAGCTGTAGGAGATTGAGTGAAATAATGTGCAGTTTCTAGGACCTTAAAATCTCAACGAAAGCATTGGGATGATAGGCCTGGCTTCAGTTTTGTTGAACTTTACCTCAAGGCGACTCCGCCCAGGGTGACCTTGAGGTAAGATGGACGGCCTATAAGTGTTATAAATAAATAATACACTTTAATTGATAGCTTCATTCAAACCTCTCTTTATTTTTTCTGACTTCCCTCATTATTTTCAGCAGAAGTCTAAGAAAAGCAATCTTAAATAATTTAGGGAGTCTTTTCTTCTTATTCGTATCAGTAGAATTACTGGGTGCGCGGGCTGAGGAATTCTGGGAGTTGAAGTCCACAAGCCTGAAAGTTGCCAAGGTTGGAGACCCCCCTGAGTGAGAGCATCTTTTCATTTCAATTAGGGTGGGCAAGCTGGTGCCTTCTACATCTTTTCTGCTATAATTCCACATTTTCTTGCCATGGCCGGGACAGTTGTAAATTCAAAATACCTGCTTACTTATTCTGGTTTAACTTTTAATCTTTACATCCCGCGTGTATCGTTTTGCCCTTTTGATAGCGCAGTACATGAAACAAATGGAGTGGATCAGAACCCCAAGATAGAAAGTGTGAAATAACCTTATTTAAAGTTTAATACTTGAATATTGAGAGGATGTTCATTCAAATGCACTAAGGCTGTGATGGCGAACTTCTGGCACGCGTGCCAGAAGTGGCACACAGAGCCATCTCTCCAGGCACATCAGACATCGCCTGTTGCTCTTCCGGGTTCTGGCACGCACATGCGTGTTGGCCAGCTGGTCTTCATGCGTGCAGGAGCACTGGAAACTGGAACAGCAGCTCTCTTGTGCGCATGTGTGCACCGGGAAGCTGAGCATCCGGTTTCTGGCATGCGCGTTCACACCGGTGAGCTGATCTTCGTTGAAGTCTACACATCTTAAAGTTGCTAAGGTTGGGATCTTGTTCTAGATCTTGCAATTCTTAGCTCAATCTACTTGGTTTTAGTTCAGTAACAGCTGCAGAGCCTTAAGTTGCGTTTCAATCACTGCCGTTTTAACGGTCTATTAAGACGTTAGGAATTGCGGCCACAGCTTTAAATTGCTTTGGATGAATCTACACAGCATCATGTATTGTTCAAAGCTCAGTTCTGTCAGAGACTTTAATCATTTAATATGATTGTAATTTATAGATGGGTTGAATTTTGGATTGTTTATGTAACTGGATATATTCAACACAGATTTGGCTTTGAATGATGAAGATTTAAAGGAAACACATGGAAAGTCGCAAGATGCTAATTCAAAATAATGAAGTTTTTATCTTGTAGACTTTAAAGGTGTCTTCTTTTTCTTTTTTAAAAAAAGTTGTGTCTTCAAAGCACAGATGGAAAGCAATTTTCTGGAAATCCTTTCCTGTTGTTTGCTTTTTCTCTCTGGCTGCAGATGTACCATTGTTCCTTCGTGTGAAAGAAATATAGTTTTGATTGCTGACATCCAAAGTGTCGGTGGGCTTTGACTGTATATATTTAATTTTAAATATCCAAATTGTGGCCCTTGGAAGAAAATAGCTGAACAGGTCTGTTTGCTTGAATGGATTAATTTTATTTCCGCACAATCAGAATCTGCTTAATTAGTTTAGAAAGTGGTGTGGTTAGGAGTAAATTGCCTGAAATCTGCAGAAATTATAAATATCTTGAAACCGCGGATGTAGTTCAACAACATGTTTTGTAAATTTGCAAGGCCTGAGGAAATGAAATTACACCAATTCTATATCTTATAGCTTTCCGTATGACTGAGCAGTTGAGTTGTAAATTAGGACATAATCTTGCCCCTAATTCTTCTGGGGTTGCCTGAGGCAAACTGTTTTAATTTTATTTTAGCTTCTTTCTCCTCCATCTGTGAGGTAAAGATGTAATACCTAAGCAAGGCTTGGGATTAGGAGAGACGTAATAGCAGTGTTTTGATATTTGAGGGGCTACCGCAAAGAAGAGGGGCTCAACCTGTTTTCCAAAGAACCAGAAGTCAGGACAAGAAGCAATGGATGGAAACTAATCAAGAAGAGAAGCAACCTAGAACTAAGGAGAACATTCCTGACAGAATAATTAACCAGTGGAATGACTTGCCTTTAGAACAGTGGTTCCCAACATGGGGCCTATGCCCTAAAGGGGGGCAATTTGTTTTTTAATGGGGGCAATTTAAACTTTGTTTAAACCAAATTAATGGCCTCTTAGGCTTCCTCCATGTGAGTAAAGTTCACTTTTTGAGTAAAGTAAGAGTTATATTTGGGAGTGGATCAGGATTTTAAAGATGCTTAGGTGGGACATGGCCAGAAAAGGTTGGGAACCACTGCTGTAGAAGTTGTGGGGCTCCATCACTGGAGGCTTTTAAGAAGAGACTAGACAACCATTTGTCTGAAATCATATAGGGTCTTCTGTTTGAGCAGGAGGTTGGAAGGTCCCTTCCAACTCTGTTATTTTATGTTCTATGTTCAGTACCAAAGGCATTTTAAGGGTGGACTGAAATAGCTAGTCTTTGCCAACATAAAGCAACTGCTATGACAGGAAGCCTATTTCGTTAAGTCTATTTCGAAGTTCATCCTACATATGATAAGTGTTTCCCATCTCAAAATGGTAGGAAATTAGGTCTTCAATTTTTGGCAATGTATCAGATGTATCAGATCTTGAACATCAGACCCTGGAAGAGTAGTCTGATTATGAAAATGAGTCACCAACCATAGATTAAAAGATTAAAACTGAGTAGGGAGCAAGGATTTCTAATAAGGAGAATATTTGCATCTCAAAGATGAGTCCTTGGTGATCTCTGAGCTTGGCTGTTTTCTTGCACATGTTTCATTACCCAGCTAGCTAACATCATTAATGCTGTTACAACTGATGATGTTACCCTGTTGGGTAATGAAATGTCTGCAAGGAAACTACTAAGCTCAGAGAGCACTAAGGATCCCACAGTAAGAATTCTGGTGTGTTCCAAGATACATGTGGCACGTTTGCTTCTTTGGTATCATTTTAGCCTCTCCAGTTCTCATTAAATATACAGTGTCCTCAGCCACAGTCATAAGAGGCGTATTTGTAGTGATTTGTTGGTCTCCTTTATTTCAGGAAATATGTGATTTACAATATTTGAAAGTGTGGATGGAGGACTATAGTTAGCAATTTAGGGTTTTTTTGATATTGTTTTGGGCTAAAGTAAGTGCAATTTAATGGGAAAAGTCTTGTAAAAAAAAGACAATTCCTTTGTGCTAACTCTTGTCTAAAAATAAATAAACAAATACTTGAATATATGAGCTGAGCATACAAATTGAAATAAATGTATGTATATGAATGTTTCTTGTTCATAAAAGATTCATCCAAAATTAAGAGATAGCTTCTCTTGCAATGCATCCTTTGAAAGCTTGCAATCACTTGCATTGGAAACTGCATTTTCTTCCCACTACAGTATCCAACTTGCAAAACTCTTAATGCTGTAGAAAACTCACTATTATCTATTTTAGCCCCATCTGCTGACTGAAAATATACTACAAGCTTCCAAAAGCATTGTTTCTATTAATGTAGAGCCCCTGAGGCTATTGGGAGGGTAGGTGACAGATGCCATTCAAACATTTTTGCATTTCAGCTGCTATCAGCACTATCTGCAATAGTTAATGACAAAATATTGCAAATTAAAACTCTAAACATCTGGACAATATCAGGCTGTGGATTGCTCTGCTATTGAATCAGGACCACATAACAAGTTCCAATTAAACTGATTTATTGCTCATGCCTGTACACAAGAATGTAGTCAACTAATGGTCAACAATAAATTGGTGTTAGATAAGAGTTAACAGAATTGAAGAGCTTGGTTTTAAGTCCAGGTTGGACTTAAACAGCTTGTGGGAACATAACCAATCCAGGTTGATTCATCTCTTGATTCCATCCCTAGGCTCAGCCTGTCCTTCTATGACTTCTATTTCTAAGTAGCAACTGCCTTAAATGATGATGTATGTAATATATAGCCAAGAAAAGGCCTCTAACCTTTTGATAATGCTGTTAGGTACCAGGATGGACCTTAGTCATCTGGTACATATTGATGTTAAAATTAGAATACACTGATCAAAGTAAAAATCCATTTGCACAGCAAAAGCAGGAAGGGGGAACAAGTAAAAATCTTAGAAGTATTTGTTTTCAGGCTTGCTAGTTAATAAAAACAACATAATGTTAGCTTTTCTGTTGTGGCCTGGCAGGAGCCGTTGGAGCTGCCACCAGACTCCGACAGCGAGGGGCCCTATGAGTCGGCCCTGGAGGATGTGGAGGACCCTGGACAGGGTTCCAATTTCGAGCAGGGCACAGAGAGATTGGTTGGCCACCAGGTGGCACCTGAGCCTTGGATCAGTGGGGAGGAGACAAGAGAGAGTGATCCAGAAACCAACAGTGAGTTGTTCCGGGATGCACGCCGTCGAAGGGCTACATGGCGTCAAGAACAACTACGTAATTACAGGAGGTAATTACGCTCAGCTGATGGTCATTAAGCTCCACTAGCGCCACGTAATGGAGTGAGCTCCCGTTACTTGTCCCAGCTTCTGCCAACCTAGCAGTTCGAAAGCACGTAAAAAATGCAAGTAGAAAAATAGGGACCACCTTTGGTGGGAAGGAAACAGTGTTCCAAGCGCCTTCAGTTTAGTCATGCCAGCCACATGCCACGGAGACGTCTTCGGACCGCGCTGGCTCTTCGGCTTTGAAACAGAAATGACTAGCACATCTGTGCGAGGGGAACCTTTACCTTATAGAGTATGCTTGCATCTGGATTAATACCTTTATCCAAGTAGCTGTTTAAACACACACCATCTTTTAAATCCCGTCAAGCAGTTTCCACAATGCCCTGTGTAATTATTATGAAGAATGAAGGTGATCTTTCCTCTGCCTTAACTGTTTTTCCCATGATAATTGAAAAAGGTAGAATGTTAAGAGATTTAGCATAACTTGGCATCTTATTAAGGAAGCAAGCAAAGTAGAACCAATCAGGAATGAAACGTGGAGTAATTTTGCTACTTTATGAACTGCAGAGGATGGTAACACTTGGCTGATCTCTTTTTTTTTAATCTTTATTTTGGTTATAGGAGAGCATAAAATGACATCAGTAAGAATTACCACTACTTCGGTGAAGTCTGTAGACATATCTAAAAGCTAGTGTTACTAATACAATATAATTTTAAAATACTAAGATCTGAATATACATGTTCTTAATATTAAGACTATAAATTAAATGGGGGAAGCATAATGTACAATATAAGATAGAATAGTGGTAAAAATAATTTACATGATCAAGCAGACAAATGCATGGAAACTTTTCTAATCTAATTATTAATCTGAACAATTAAACTAAAACCATGAATGCAAATATTAAGGGTAGCAGCATCCAGAGCTGTTTGCTGTAGATTTTGTCTTATTGCTTCCTCCATTGCTATAGTAACCTTCAGGATCAATGTTTCTGCACTGAACATTGGAGAAAGTTGCCAACCACTTGTCCCAAAGATGCTTTTTCAAGAGGCAACTGGATTTTCTTCTTTTTCCATGAAGACATTTCACTTCTCATCTAAGAAGCTTCTCCAGTTCTGATTGAATGGTAAAGAACGGAAGGATTTATATTCCTTACAGTTATCTGGTTGTTAGCACTCTCTCTGAGAGTTGTTGAGACCACTTAGAGGTTTAACTGTGCACTCGGGGCAGTGGTGGGTTTCAAAAATTGTTGGAACCTACTCTGTGGGTGTGGCCTCCTTTGTGGGAGTGGCTTGCCACCCATGTGACCGAATGGGAGTGGCTTGCCACCCATGTGACCGGATATGAAATTGTGAATTAGTACTTAGGTCGGTCCAAGTAGCTATTCAGAAACTCTGGCATTGAAGCATGCAAGTCTTAAAGCTGTCAAGTTATAAGATCCTTGCCAGTGGTGGGTTTCAAAATTTTATGGAACCTCTTCTGTAGGTGTGGCCTGCTTTCCGTTTCCACTGGTGGAACCTCTTCTAAACCGGTTCGGTAGATTTGATGAACTGGTTCTACCGAATAGGTGCGAACTGGTAGGAACACACCTCTGACTCAGGGTCACCTGAATCATGCAAATAGGCATGGGACCTTCTTGGAACTGTTGAAAGGGCTGTGTGGTAAACAGAAGATGGGTGGTGATGACTGCAAGGAATGACTTGCAGATGACTGCAAGGAATATAAATCTTTCCATTCTCCACCATTCAGTCAGAACTGAAGAAGCTTCTTGGAGGAGAAGCAAAATGTCTTCAAGCAAAAAACAAAGAAAGTTCAGTTTCCTCTTGAAAAAGCAAGTCTTTGTGACAATCATGTCCTGGATGAGTGAGAATCTCTATAGACATTGTCCACCACTTCTTTCTCCATTGAGAAACATTCATGGAGAAACATTCTCATAGCAACTGAAGGTAGGATAAGAAGCAATGGGTGGAAGCTTATCAGAAGAAGATCCACCCTAAAGAGGAAATTCCTGACATTGAGTGTTATTAAGCAGTGAACAGCTTGAGTTCTGAGGCTCCATCACTGGAGGCTATCTGGATTTCATATTTTTATTGTTTTTTCCATCTATAACAATTTACAATCATCACATTAACATTGTTGTGTCATCATACCCGTATATATCAATCTTATATTGCTTCTATACTTCTATACATTCATCTATAGTTCTATACAGTTCTCTATTGTTTCTTGGCTAGATTAACTTTATTTCTGTTATGCAACAATTTATACCAATTATCCCAAATTTCATAGTATTCAGATTCTTCTTTGTCCTTTAATCTTAATGTTAACTTGTCCATTTCTGCGCAATCTAGGATTTTCTGAATCATTAATTCCTCTGGAGGAATATTACTCTGTTTCCAACATTGGGCAAACATTATTCTGTCTGTAGTCAACAGGTGTATTAGTATTCATTTACTTTTCTTTCTATATTTCCCCTTGGTTATTCCCAGCAGAAAGAGTTCTGGTTTATATTCTATTCTATTAGAGCCGAGGTGGCGCAGTGGTTAAAATGCAGCACTGCAGTTCAGCAGTTTGGCTGTTCAAATCCCACCAGGCTCAAGGTTGACTCAGCCTTCCATCCTTCCGAGGTGGGTAAAATGAGGACCCAGATTGTTGTTGGGGGCAATATGCTGACTCTGTAAACCGCTTAGAGAGGGCTGAAAGCCCTATGAAGCGGTATATAAGCCTAACTATTGCTATTGCTATTTGTTCCTCTGTAATTTGTTGTAGCCACTTCCAAATTTTAATCCAATACTTTTTAAGTTTCCAGGTAGGTCCACCATATATATGATAGAAAGTCCCTTGTGTTTTTCTTTGCACCATTGGAGGCTTTCAAGAAAAGATTGGATAGTCATTTGCCTGAGATCGTCTGCAGGTAGTCAAATAGCAGGGCTCCACATCTTCTCCCTCTGTGAACCATCTAAGCAACTCCTTCAAGAGGATGAATCTCAGAACTTCAATAATGTCTTCAGCAGTTTTATCTTGTTTTCAATGGAGAACGCGGAAGTAATGCTTCGTACTTGCGTTCCTTCAGTTCATTGGTGATGAACTACTACACTGAAAACCAGGACATTCTTGTCTGTACTTCTTAGTGCAGAAGGCCACAACATCTTTCATTGCCTGAAAATTCCTTTTTGGGAAACAGAATGAGAACTTAAGAAACCATGCAAGAAGAAAAAAAGTTCTTATCATAGTCCTTGCACCACCCAAATGGTGCAATCTGCCTATTGGGGGATTCACTGTCATGAAAGAAGCTTGGTCATCTGAGATCTTAAATCAGGACATTGGAGGCTGTGATATCATGTTGCAGTTCTCACTGATCTTTGCCTACTGCTAAAAATCATTTTAAAACTTTTTTTAAAAAAAAATACAGATCATCGCTTATCCTGTGTTGAGAGGCAAGTCATTACATCAGATCATATTTGAATGATGTGTTTTAAACAGAATTTTAAAATGCATGATGTTCCAATCAATAAAGATTGATCCATTCATTCCTCAAAGAAAGAACGGATTGTAAAGCTTAGGAATAAATTAACGCTGCTGCTTTCTAAGGCAAGCAGCAAAAGGAGTATTCACGGACCAGAGATTTTGTGAGTGTGCATTTCTTTGCACCAAGGTTCCCCCCCCCCCCCGGTGTTAAAGATTATGACACAGATCTGAAGGAGAACTGAATTTTGTATACTCTATATTTCTGTAATTGTCAGAGGAGCTTTGGCTGAAGGAATCTATTATTGCTGACTGTTGTATTAAACTCATGATTTTTTTCCAAAGGTTTTTAGTTTTTTTAAGAAAATATAAATATAGGTTCCAGGTTTTCCATTATATCCCTACAGAATTTCACAGAAACTATTGAATTTGCGTCCTTCCAGATTCCTTAAGAGGAAAGTTTAACAATACTTTTATTATTAAAATTTGGGTTTATGATTGAACGTGAGCATACTGCACATATTTGTGTCATTAGGGCTTATGGAAAGAATTCTGTAGCATTCTTGGTCGATTGTGGCTCTTTCTTAAGGTAAAAGCTGTATGATATGTTGTTTGACTTTTAAGGAAACTAGAGAGTTTCAAGAAAATATTGGACAGCCATTTGTCCAGAATGGTATAGAGCAGGGGTGGGCTTCAAAATTTTTAGCAATGGGTTCTCTGCCCAGTTGGTGGGTGGGCATGGCCATGGTGGGCACCACGGCAGGAGGGGGCGTTTTTGCCCTCCCTGCCTCTGGAAGGGCAAAAATGGCCTCCCCAGGTTCTGGAGGCCCTCTGGAGGCCAGGAAGCGGCCGTTTCTGGCCTTCCTGAATTTCCAGTAGGCCATTTTTCACCCTCCCTGAGCCTCTGCGCATGCCCTGTACTTACTTGCATCCAAAACGGACCTCCTGGGAGGGTCAGAGTGGGCAGATCCAGCCAGGAGTGGGATTTGGGGGTTCTCCAAACTGCACAGAATCTTACCTAGATGTTCTCCCAAACCCCTGCAAACCCCCAGCATCCCACCCCTGGATATAGTCTCTTAGTTGATCAGGGGGTTGGAATAGAAGACCTCCAAGGTCCCTTCCACCCCTGTTATTCTATATTCAGTGTTCTTTGGTGTAGCCAAGGAAGAGAAACAGTCATCAGGCTTGTTTCAATCTTGCTTAATTGTTTTTCTAACTAAGTAGATTTTTAACTCAATTCTACAATACTTTGGGAATTCCAAACAAATGTGTACAAAAACAAAATATCATGTAGGTATGGGGTTTTCCCAGTAGACACATTTTAATAAAGTGTGGTGCATTGGTGTGCCCATGGGGATTTCAGTTCCCAGAATTCCCTAACCCATTCATGCTGACCCACAAATTTTAAAGTTGTCAAGGTTCAATGCCCCTACCCATGACCAAGTCAGCTTCTATTATTTCTGAAATAGAGGCAAGGATGGCAAACAGACTAATACACACCAGTTTGCAAAGCAGAAAACTGTGGTTCATCTTTGATGTTTCAGCATTTTCATGTACACTATAATGAGCCCACTAATGGCATAGATAAACCATCAATCATTTTGAGTATATCGTCTTATTAGAGGCCCAGGAGTGCTTGCTAACTTCTACTAGATTGGAACATTTGACCTTTCTTAATTTCAAAAGTCACATTTAAGCTGCTTTGAGGATTTTAAAATAAAATACATTATCCATAGCACAGCTCTGTATTAATATATATATTTGGAGAAGTCAGAACGAACTGTAGGAATTGTCTAACAATGACACTTACCACAATCTTGTAAGGTTGGACTTCGGGAAAACAAAATCCTTATAGAACATAGGAACACATAAGGGAATATCGCTCCCGCTGCCTTGAGTCTGGAAGCAGTTCCACAGGTGGAGGGTGTAGACATTTTAGTGAGGCACCAGCGTTTAGTACTGTAAGGAGCCCCAGATCGCTCCTGAGTGAAGGAATTTGAACTGAGGTAATGGAATATGAGGCAACTGGCAGTTAGAACAGAGTTCTTTTCAGGTGGGGAGGTGGAGTAGAACGTCTAACTCCTTAGCATCAGAGTGTGTTAATTACTGTATAAGAAATACTAATGATCTGATGGTCATTTTGACAAATCTTTTCTTAGAAGCCAAGTGGGACATACATGCCAAATTTCAAGTTTGTAGGCTTTAGAGTTCTGGAGATTTCGTAATGAGTGAGTTGTATTTGCCTTTTAGATATATAGATAGATTTCACAGATCATTCTGATAAGGAGTATAGTTTAAGAGGATACAACTGTTGAATATCTCCACAAAAGGAAAGTTTCTTTCTTTTCCTGAGCATTGAACATAAACCATGGATTTTGGAGGCCAAGTAGATCAATACTCCCATTCCTCAATGCCATTTCAAAGAGGCAGAATGCAACGATGTCACTCTTGATCAATAGCCACTCAACTCCTTGCTGAACTCCCTTGGAGAGAGACCATTGTTGAACCACTCATTCTATAAGGATATATTTTTTGTAAATGTTTTTCCAACATCAACTTCCCTGCAAGGACAAGGGAAGCAAGAACAAGGCCACTTCACTTTCTCCCTGCAAACCCTCAAATATGTAATACTGTTGCTAGGGGTTGAATCTTCACAACTATTGTGCTTCAGAAGCAGTCAATTCTACTATACAAGTCCTCATAATAGACTCGTTCACCTTATGAAAAGGATTATTAGTAGTGTAGCCTCCAATGACTCCTCTAGAAGTTGCTGCCAAATTATAATACCTAGTGGAACAGAGCAGAATTGTTAATATATGGTGTAAAGTAAAAGTAAAGGTTTTCCCTGCTCAGTTGTGTCTTACTGTAGGAGGCGGGGGTGTTCTCCAGTCCTTAGACCTGGCATGGTCTGAGGACACTCCTATGATCATGTAGCCAGCATGACTATACACAGAGGCACATGGAATGCTGTTACCTTCCCACTGAAATGGTACCTATTTATCTACTTGCATTTGCGTGCTTCGGAATTGCTAGGTGGGCAGGAGCTGAGGGAAGTAATGGGAACTCATCCCATCATGCAGCATTCAGATCTTGAAACTGGGCTGTCAGTTTTCCAGCTGACAAGCTCAGTGTCTTTAACCAATGAGCTATTGTGCCCCCTCCTGCTCAGAATAAAAAAAAAAGCCCTTAAATCACAATTCAGCTCTAACAATCAAATACCATCCCTTCAGGCCCCGTCAAATTCTTTACCCTGATTCTGGTTGGTCTTTGTGTTGAGACTTTTTACAAGCACTGGTTCTTTGGTTAGCAAAATGAAAGTGTTAGTATCAGCTCTTGATGGTCAAAGATAAACTGTGTTCTGTTTGTGGGTTTATAGATTGCCCAGGACTCATGGCATTTCAGATGTTGGTGGCTTAACAGGCAAAGTAGTGGCTACTCTGTTTTGCAAAGTTATGAAAACCAGTAATCTACTGGTCTAATTGTCTTACTTGCATCCACAATAAGCAGGTCTTACGCAATGGTGGGATGCCTTTGGTTTAACAACTGGTTTGGTGAGTGCGTGCTTTGCGTGCACATCAGAGGTGGGTTCCTATCAATTCGCACCTATTCGGTAGAACCGGTTCGTCAAATCTACCGAACCGGTTAGAAGAGGTTCCACCAGTTGACCCGGAAAGCAGGCCACACCTACAGAAGAGGTCCCAAAATTTTTTGAAACCCACCACTGGTCCTTGGATATGATTATTCTACACTATCATGCTCATATTTATAAAACTCAGTGCCTCTGTGAAAGGTAAGGATGACTACTGCGTTTGTGGTGCAATCAGAACATTGCGTGTGTTGAAGTTGTTTTAACACAAACCAAAGATGCCTTTTAAAAAACAAGTTTACATCATATTCTTATGCATGCCAGTGCTGTGTGTGAGGTAATTTAAGGTGGTTCTGACAAGTGTCGTCGGCATCTTCATATCCGGTCACATGGGCGGCAAGCCCCTCCCATCCAGTCACATGGGTGGCAAGCCACTCCCACAAAGGAGGCCACACCCACAGAGTAGGTTCGAACAATTTTTGAAACCCACCACTGGTGCACATGTGCACAGAACTGAAAATGAAGCATTTAGAAGCTCAGTTGCTTACCTTCCAAGTCAGCAACAGTATGTAAACTAGCTGGGGGAGAGGGAGAATCAGCTGTGCTGTGCAACTGAGGTGAGCTAGAAAGCAGGAAATAAAGAACAGGATAGAGCAGGGGTGGGTGGGGAGGGCCAACTGATTGTCGGAGCTACCGGTTCACCCGAACAGGTCTGAACCAACTGAATACCACCTCTGGTCTTAGGGGTAAAGAGGCAGGCAACTCAAGCAAATGATGCATATAGCCTCCATAGGAAACATGAAACAGAAGACTCAATGGTGCTAATGTATTCCACATTTTGCCTTTTTAAAAAAAAAAAAGATTGGCAGGAAGCCAAGGTAATTCAGACGATGAGAGGCTGCAGAGTTTCTAAACCTCAAGAAGGATTTAGCGACATGGTTTCCACTGATTTCAAGAGCTCATTGAAAATGGATCTACGGTGTCAGCCATGAGCAAATCCATAACACTTACTCCCTTCATTTAACACTGCTAAAGACAGTCAAAATTAGAACAGCTTGGCAGATCTGGCCTACTGAGATAAATAAAGCTAGTTCCTGGAGAATTTTTTTTAGAACAGATGGCTTGATCAGTCCTTTGTTTGGAGAGATGGACAGTGGAGGCAGTAGTGGGATTCAGCCAGTTTGCACCTATTTGGGAGAACCGGTTGTTAACTTTCTAAGCAGTTCAGAGAACTGGTTGTTAAAAGAAATCTCATTTTCTTTTTTTCCACTTTTTAGGGCTAATCCTGTAAGGAAGGCAGGAAGGAAACATTCTGGTGTTGTTTCTAGCCTAATCTTTATTGCCGTACTTCAGGGGTGGGTTTCTCGCCCCGTTCCAACCGGTTCGGTTGGAACGAGGCCGGCGGCGTCCTTGCGCATGCAGGCGGTGCGCACGTGCGTGCACGTGGCACGCGCATGCGTGCACGTGGCGCGCGCATGCGTACTAGCATCTGCGCGATGCTCCAGCTGCTCCTGGAGGATCACGCAGGCGCTGTATGCGTGGAAGCGCAGAATTCGTAAAAACCGGGTAAGGAGCGGGTGCGGGTGTGCGGGCGCGCACGGGCGCGGGGGGGGGGGCTTCGCCGTTCCCGGAAGTTACTTACTTCCGGGTTCGGCGACCAACCGGATCGCAGGGACCGGTGCGAACCGGTCGAAACCCACCCCTGCCGTACTTACAGAATCTGCCTCTCTGGTTAACCCTTATTGCATTGTAACAGCTAAGGCGAAGCGCTCATCAACCTAAGTGATGTTGAGTTGGCCATGCCCACCTGGTCACATGACCACCGAGCCACACCTACCCAGCTAGTCAATAGGGCAGAGAATGAGCTGTTAAATTATTTGAATCCCACCACTGAGGGCAGATGTAGCCTGCAGTACTGCGTTCCAACCACTGTGCCACCATGGCTCATTAGCTCATTGTTGAGGTGAGATTGCAAGCTGCAAATTGACATTATCTTTTGTAAGCAATCTTGGGTTTAATTTACTGTTCCGTCCCCTAATGCATGTTTGTGTTAATGTATTTTTAAGTGCTAATGTATGTTTAAGTACAAACTGCTGCTAATCAGTGATTTGTAAACAGAAAGCCCCAAGCTCAAAGTCCAGATAAGAATGGGGAAAGACTTAAACCTCAGAAAGCCAATTACAGGTAGTCCTCAATTTACCACCACAACCGAGCCCAAAATTTACAGTATGTTGTTAAGTTAGACATGTGTTAAGTCTCTTCCAGCTTATTCTATTCTATTCTGTTCTGTTCTATGTTCTGTTCTGTTCTATTCTATTCTATCCCATCCCATCCCAACTCATTCATAAAAAAGTAAAGGTTCTCCTGGCACATATGTGCTAGTCATTCCCGACTCTAGGGGGTGGGATTCAAAAATTTTTACTACCAGTTTTGTGGGCATGGCTTTGTGGGCATGGCATGGGAAGGATACTGCAAAATCCCCATTCCCTCCCCACTCTCAAAATTTCCACTACCGATTCTCCAGAACCTGTCAGAACTGGCTGAATACCAGCTCTGGGGTGGTGCTCATCTCCCTTTCAAAGCCGAAGAGCCAGTGCTATCCGAAGACGTCTCCATGGCCATGTGGCTGGCATGACTAAATGCTGAAGGCACACAGAACACTGTTACCTTCCCACCAAAGATGGTCCCTCTTTTTCTACTTGCATTTTTACATGCTTTCATAAAGTGATAAAAATATCATTTCTTTATAAGATTTTCCATCATCTGTCAAAACTGGAGAAATTTTAATATCTTGTTGGCAGGAAGGAAATAAACTTAAGAAGCTTCTTGGATGAAAAGCAAACTATTTTCAAAGAACTCCCCTCCCTCCCCCAGGAAAGTCCAGTTGCCGTTTGTAAAAGGAAGGAAACGGAAGTGGTAATACTGGGAAGGAATATTTCTTGAAAGATGTTAGTATCTATCTATCTATCTATCTATCTATCTATCTATCTATCTATCTATCTATCTATCTATCTATCTATCTATCTACCTACCTACCTACCTACCTACCTACCTACCTACCTACCTACCTACCTACCTACCTATCTAAAATGATGTGTTTCTGCCCAGGTTGGGCATGTCAGGAGTAACAGCGCCAGTTGAATGCAATGGGAACACAAGTGTCTTTTGTAAAAACAAGAGGGTCACAAATAGGTGTTGAATGAAGGTAATTTGAATATGAAAGTGGGTGATTAGTATGAAAGGAGTATGCTGTTGTGGTTTGATCATGTGGAGAGAATGAAAGAGGCTGGGATTGCAAAACAAATATGCCAAGGAGAGGGAACGCGGTCAAGGGGGTGAGGAATATTGAACAAATAGTGTTTGAACAGAGTTGATGAGATCCTTAAAAAGGGGAAAGTGAACAAGAGTTAATGTGTGAAGTAGTGAATGGGTGTGGTGGAAACAAGGATAGAAAAACACAGGGGGCTAGAACCATCCTTAACCATATTTCTTTTTGTTACACTTTTGTTACATCCCTGCGCCTTGTCCCTCTTTTTACCACCTTTTACATAATGTGGCTTAACTCAGAAGGGAATAGCACCAAGGGCATGCATGTTGCTTTAATTCTAATTTGCTGAACACCCTTTGTGAGGAAGTTAGCATCCACCTCTCTCCCAGAAGAATGAAATATTTTGAGGCAGGATAAAATAGTTCCTCTAAAAGACAAATGAAGATCTTAAGGGAGACAGAAACTCAGAGTTCCAGCAGATATTTTGTACCCATTGAGAAAGATTGGGCCTTCAGCTCTAGAGTGATGGGATTAAGACATGACCCTTCAGAACATAATAGGATATACCCATTACTATCTAGCAGCAGAGCTCACCACATTGCACAATCTCCTAAGGACATAGCATCTCCCTCCAAACTTCAACCAAACTTAGCTCAGACAACCTACAGATCCAGCTATGAGCCCCTCACCCAACAGCCAACAGGATACATGTTCTTGCACAGGAACTGGAAGTTCAAATGCAAAGCCCAAGAGAAGGTATAAAAGCCACCTACTCTCAACTCCATGTGGTCAACTGCCCAGAATCACACGTGTTCTTCATCAATAAAGGGACCCTGTTTCCAATCAGCTTCCAGCCTTCATTTTGTCTCCAGTACAATAGTACTTCTGGCTTGGAACCAGTTGGATATTTCTTCCAACATACATGTTAATATCGTTCACACATTTATATTGTACATTTTACTAGCTTCAGTTCATGGGACAGAATAAGGCCAAATTAAATATTTATCTGCAGTCTCAATTCTTTGCAGACTTCAGGTAATTTAAAGGTTCTGAAATATATATGTCAATAACAAAACGATTGCAAGTTGCATCAAGTCATAAAAATTAAATGAATATATAAATAGGTACATTGTTGTTTAGCGCCCGTCTTCTCATGTCTCTTCCTAACTTGCGAGCATCGTTTCCTTTCACAGCCCTTTTTGGTTCTACATTTATGAGACAAGTTCCCTGAATAACAGAGAAATGTGCAGAGATAGTGATTAAAACAAAACAATCTGTAGGATTTATAAAACTGTCAGGAAAGGCTGGATTTCTAAAAGGAGAAAACAATAACTGTTTGAAGCACCATGTTTTGTACTCTGCCTAGTGGCTGTATGGTGGCAGTTAATTAACAAACCCAGTTCTTAGATATGTGTTGACATTAATCATTGTTGCCTATGCACACAGAGAGATGTTATTCGCATAAAAAGTGCTTTGAAAGTTTATGTTATGTTGCGGTGGCTGCTTACATTAATTTCCTGGCTTTTCCCAAATGCAGTGGGGGGGAAAAAGATTGGTGTAGAGAAAAGTCACATGCACATAAAGCTTACGATAAATCTGAATTAAACATGGACATTTTGGAGTGCAGTTGTGAAGTAACTACTCTAGATAGCACAGGTGGTCCTTGACTTACAACAGTTCACTGTGTCTGTTCCAAGTTACAACTGCACTGAAAAAAAAAGACTTATGACCATTTTTCACACCATTGCAGCACCCCCCCCATGGTCATGTGATCAACATCCAGACCCTTGCCAAGTGATTCATAGTTATGACGGTTGCAGTGTCCTGGGGTCACGTGATCACCTTTTGCAACCTTCTTATAAGCAAAGAGAATGGGGGAAACCAAGGTTCATTTAACACCTGTATTATTAACAACTGCAGTGATTCACTTAACGACTGTGGCAAGAAAGGTCGTAAAATGGGACAAATTCACTTAACAAATGTTTCACTTAGCAACAGAAATGTTGGACTCAATCGTGGTCATAAGTCGAGGACTGCCTGTATAGTGGCATAAAGTAGGCTGAAGAAGGGGCAATTATTTTTTTTTAGAAAGCAGTAATAGCAGAAAGCAATGATAAAACTAGACAAGATCGTGAAGGATTAAGGATATTATTATGCCAGCCAAGTTCAGAGCAGTCAAAACAATGTTGTTTTCCCCCCAGTGGTAATTTTCAGGTATAAAACCTGGACAGTGAGAAAAAGAAGACAAATGCCTTTGAATCATGGATTTGGAGACAGTTACTTAGAGTGCCGTGAACTGGAAAAGAGCCACTCAATCCACTCTGGATCAAATAAAGATTAATTGCTCCCTTGAGAGGATCCACAACCTGCAACCCAAACACTTTGGGCCTATGATGTAAACAGCTGATGGACTAGCAAAAAATGGCTGCGGGTGACAAGATTGAAGGAAGCAGAAGAAGAGGAAGACAATGGGTAAGAAAGATGGATGAGCTCGAGAAACTTACTTGGAAGCGCTATTGATTATTACTATTGAGTCAGGCTGAGTTAGTGCCTGCATTTGTCCATACAATCAGCAGAGATCAGGTTTAATCCGGTGGCATCTAGTTAAGAGGGTAAGCGGAGGCTGTACTTTGAATGATTAATAAATAGTTTTTAAAAAACCAAATAAATAAGCCCAACACTTTTATTTTAAGAGTGTTGTGGCACCTCCTTCAACTGCAGCCACTTTTTGGATGATGGCTAGGTTGCTAATTTTTCCTCAAAGCATTCTGCGCATTTGCAGGCATTAATTTGAAGTGTCACCTTTTAAAAATGGTTCCTGCGGTTTGACAGTGCTGTCCCTATTGTGCTAATATGTGTGGGAGAAAAAAGCCTGCCACATTTACTTTCAAACTGGAAGTTTGAAAAAAAATATAGAATGTAGAAATCAGGATGAATGAATTAATGTTGCTTGCCGAGGTTTTATTCACACAACACAATGGGAGATGGACTAACCAATCTTACTTTAGCCTAGCACGTTCTGGGAACTTATCTTGAATGTTTCTGTTGAGTTATACCAGTGGTGGGTTTCAAAAATTGTTCGAACCTACTCTGTGGGTGTGGCCTCCTTTGTGGGAGTGGCTTGCCACCCATGTGACCGGATGGGAGTGGCTTGACGCCCATGTGACCGGATATGAAGATGCCGACGACACTTGTCAGAACCACCTTAAATTACCACACACACAGCACTGGCATGCATAAGAATATGACGTAAACTTGTTTTTTAAAAGGCATTTTTGGTTTGCGTTAAAACAACTTCAACACACGCGATGTTCTGATTGCACCACAAACGCAGTAGTCATCCTTACCTTTCACAGAGGCACTGAGCTTTATAAATATGAGCATGATAGTGTAGAATAATCATATTCAAGGACCAGTGCTGGGTTTCAAAAAATTTGGAACCTCTTCTGTAGGTGTGGCCTGCTTTCCGGGTCCACTGGTGGAACCTCTTCTAACCGGTTCGGTAGATTTGATGAACCGGTTCTACCGAATAGGTGCGAACTGGTAGGAACCCACCTCTGAGTTATACATTTCTGCTGGACAATTACTCTCAGGCCAATCTACTTCACCTGAGTTGTGATGGGGAAAATCAAAGGAGAGAGTTCAATGAAAGTGGCCCTGAGATCCTAGAAGAAGATGGAGAATAAATATATTAATCATGAGTGAACACAACCTATGTGTAACAGTTTTCAACTTGTGACCACAATTGGCACCACAATTTCCAAGATGGTGGTGAAGTGTGAGTCACACAACATTTTATGACCTTTTTTGTTACATGAAACACTTAATGGTTGTGAAGTGAATCACTGCAGTTGTTATGTGAACCGCATAGCCCAGTAAGGGCGAACCTTTTCAGCACCAAGTGCCCAAACCGGAATGCGTGCATGCATGCAGGCTGGAGTGCTGGAAACTGAAGATCAGCTAGCCAGCATGTGCATGCCAGGTTTTTTTTGGCCATTTTTGGCTGCTTTGGGGGCCATTTTCAGGCCATTTTTCAGGCTGTGCCATACAGAATTATATGCTATCGAGCCAACCTTAGCAGTCACATAGACAAACTTTCTCTTGGATAGTCTGTCCTCAATCTAGGCCTTCAGGTCTTCTAATGACACAGTTATTGCCACTGTAATTAAGGTCATCCTCTTGTTGCTGGTTGCTCTCTCCATTTTTTCTCAATCAACACTAGACCAATGATCAAGTAAACAATATTCCAATCAAGAACTATCAACTCAGACAAGTAAAGATAATCAAGGAACCACCAAGGCCACTCCCACCAACACTGACAGGGCAAGCCAACCAGAGCAAATCCCATTCTCCCTTCTAGCATTGATGATGTTACCTATTTGGGTAATGAAACATCTGTAAGGAAACCAGTAGAGTCTCTGTATTTCCTTCCATCTTTGACAGCATGATGATCTTCTTAAGGGCTCTCGGTTTTTGCACAAGGTTTAAACAGAAACCCTTATATTAAGATAGACGGTATGCTGTAAAATGTAATTGATAAATTAGAAATAATATTAGGATTAAAATCAAATGGAAGTTGATTCAATTTCCAAGCCATCTTGGCCATGAAATAATGCATATTGTTTTGAATTTTTCACCATTGCAAGCTTCCCATTCTGCAGAGCGGCATTCAGATCTATCTCTGAATATTTCTCACTACTTAAAGGCCAGGGCCTTAGAGCATGTTGGTATATTTTTGTAAATAAGCTTTCATTTTTGATTTTCATTTGGATGCCCCCTCCCCCCAACCCCAATCCCAGGTGCTGGGATGAGAAAAAAAGCCAGTCATGGGAATTAATTAAGAAAAATAATTTGCAGAAGTGCCAAAGCATGAAATTAACCAGCAGAGGGCAGTAGAGTTCTAGTCTTCACATTTTATTGTTGCAACACTAGCTGGGAAAATATTGAAAAGCAAAAAGTCTTGAGAATCTTTTCTTCAATTTATCAGCCTTCAAATTTCCAAACGTATGACAGTGTCAAACTGTAGCATTTTATAAATGGGAACAAAATGCAGTTTAACAATCTGATTTTCACTCCACCCCTACCCCGTCACCAAAATGCTTGCCGACAGATATCCCCTCCCCACCCCCAATAAAATGTTTCTGAATCCACTTTGGTGGGTTTTGATTTAGGTAGTGTGTATACATAACAGAGATTTTCAGTCAGGAAAAACAAAAAAAACGTATGTCTGTAGCGTGTGAGCTAAAATGACAGATAAATTGTTTTATGCCCTTTGAGTATGATTTATCGTAATGGAATACCGTGCAAATGGCAAGGAACATGTTGATTGGTGAAGGAAAACAATTTTGCCTTTTCTGAAGGTTTGGAAAAAAGACTGGTGTGTATGTAGAACATAAAAAAAGATGATAGATACTCACAACATCTAAGAAGAAGAGGCCCCCTCCTCCCCACCCGGCCGCCTAGAGTGATTGACGTGATCACAAGGTCAACTGTTAGGTGATTACTAAGTTGCACAAACAGCCCATTCTGGTTGGTGGGCTGCCTGCATTTTCCGCCTGCATTCAGTGCCTGTATTCAGATGGGAATTGCTTATTTTTTTTTCCAATCATCCTTTGTGTTATGATTTCAGATTACAGGGAGGTTCAGGACACAAAAGGCCTTTTCGCTGGTCTGCAGCTGGGAAATTCTTTTCTGATTTCTTCACTCGTGTATACTCCCCCCTCCCCCTTTGATAGCTGTAAGGCTTTCGGAGCTGGATCATGTTCCTCGTTTTAATTACAGCTTTCTGGAGTGTGCTTATTTGATCATCCTCTGATACCTGGAGAGTTTTTATATGCTGAGGCTGCTTTTAAGTGAGATCAAATATGACTGCTGGTCATTTGGTTCCTGGCTGATTGAATGTATGATTTATATTAACGTTGGGGGAAAAAAGCAGCAGCAAGGATAAGTTAAGAATTCAACTGTAGTGAACCTGGTGGAATAGGGGTAGAAGTTTTGCAATGCACTTTCTGATAAATTGGTAGAAGGGTGTGGTGTAGAATACATATAGACTGACGTGTTCTAATAATTAAGTTGGATACTGTTGTGCAGACAGGACTGTAGCAACATTTGGGCAATGGAGAAAACACAAAGTATTCAGTTGAAACTTGCGTGACCCGTCAAAACCGCGGAAGACAAAATCGCACTCGACGAAAGCGCGCATGTGACGTCATCACAGCGCGATGAAAAAAATTAAAAATTGAAATAAAATTAAAAATAAAGCAAGCCGATTCACATAAAGGTAAGGGTTAGGTTTAGGGTTAGGGTTAGGGTTAGGTTAAGGGTTAGGGTTAGGTTTAGAGCGTTAGCGTTACGTTTAGCGTTAGGTTAAGGGTTAGCGTTAGGTTTAGCGTTACGTTAACGGTTAGGTTTAGGGTTAGATTTAGGGTTAGGTTAAGGGTTAGGTTTAGGGTTAGGTTTAGGGTTAGGTTTGGGGGGGTTAGGGTAAGGTTTTCGCTTTATTTTTACATTTTTCCATCACAGCGCGATGTTTTCGTCGCACTGTGATGACGTCAAACGCGCGCTTTCGTCGAGCGCGATTTTGTACTCCGCGGTTTTGTGGTGGAACCGAAACTTGACGTCTGTAGATCAGGTGTGGTATTCAGCCACTTCTCTCCGGTTCGGGTGAACCGGTAGCGGCTCTAGCCCCCCGCCATAATGCATGAGCACTGCGCATGCGCAAAAGGTGGTGCACATACAAAGACGTGTTGTGTGCGCTCACATTTGCGAACCAGTAAGGAAGGTAAGTGAATCCCACCACTGCTGTAGATGCACCCAACCTTTTTTCTCTGAAAATCATCATAGGATTATAATACATCTATATAAAGCCAATCTAGCTAATTTACCTGGTTAGCTATCAACAATTAAAGGTTTGAGACCTCTATCTTCTTATCTGAACGAGCCAATTGGATGCTGAGTACCAACTGTTAGACTTTTATGTGCTAAGCAGACTTACTTCTACCAAGCTATGATTGCTTCCCTAAATTTAGCACTGTGGGTTTGCTGGAGAAGTTTCCATTGACTGGAAAGCTAATTCATAATTCATAAGCTAATTTCATTGTAGAGTTTTCTTAGCTTTGGTCGACCATATTATGAGAATCTGTCAGGGTCTCTTTGAATGGCAAAGTTTTGGGGACTACTTGTCTGGAAGGCCAGACAAGGAATAATGGATAGAAACTGACCGAGGAGAGATTCAACCTAAAAATAAGGATAATTTTTCTCACTGTGAGAACAATCAACCAATAGAACAGAAGTTGCCTTCGGAAGTTGTGGGAATTTCATCACTGGGAGCTTTCAAGAAGAGACTGGATTGCCAGCTGTCAGAAATGGTGCAGGGTCTGCTGCTTGGGTGGGGGTGGGGGGTTGGACTAGATGATCCACAACTCTGTTATTCTGTTCTGTTACACTTCTACTGGCATAACTTACATACTACTGGATAATATGAATGACATATGTTTCTGCTCCACCTGGAAATCTTAGAGATTAATGACTGTATTAGATTAAAATCTTCTGCTTGGCTTCCAGTTCAGCTCCCCTCCAAGTAGAACTAGATATTTTTGGGTAGCAGCAACAGCTCTTCTTCTCTTGGATCTTGGATCTTGCCCATGATGGTTGGATATGTATAATGATCACATAATGACGGCACTCTTATGACAAAAATGAAACCTCTCAATGGAAGTTAAGCAGAAACATGCTGGCTGTTGGGATTCCAAGAAACACCCCCAACAAAGGAAGACTCCGAGGCTTGAATTTTCTCAAAGTTCCATTTTGTTAGAGATGTCATATTGGCACATCTGGGAAAACCCGAATCTGAAGCCCCCCCGGGTTTTCCCCACCCCAAAGGAAATCCAAGTCCCTTCCCCTGCACCCACATGTCCATCACATGGTCCAATCAGACCACTATCCTAACTGGAGTATCTTCCCAGTCACCCCTCTCCAGGTGCAGGTTGAACATTCTTGACTCCCAGTGAAAGAATGTTGTTGTTGTTGTTGTTGTTGTTGTTACGGCTGTACATCTCACCTTGTTGCCATCCAACCCCCCTCCCAGTTCCCAAGGCACGCCCATCCACTTACTTCAGGGTTGCTGTAGCAGCATTCAAAGAAAAAGATGGCCTCCAGGACTGACACTGGAGTTTAGCGAAATTATGAGAGACGTTCAATCTTTGCATTCTGCTTTCCTGTTTTCTGGATCAGGTTCATTATTTATTTTACTTTCTAGTTATGCTGCAGGGACATGGTGGCTCAGTGGCTAAGACGCTGAGCTTGTTGATCAGAAGGTCAGCAGTTTAGCGATTTGAATCCCTAGCGCCACGTAACCGAGTGAGTGCCCATTACTTGTCCCAGCTTCTGCCAACCTAGCAGTTCAAAAGCACGCAAAAAATGAAAATAGAAAAATAGGGACCATTTTGGGGGGAAGGTCACAGCACTCCGTGCGCATTTGGCGTTTAGTCATGCCGGCCACATGACCACGGAGATGTCTTCGGACAGCGCTGGCTCTTCGGCTTTGAAATGAAGATGAGCACCACCCTCTAGAGTCGGGAATGACTAGCACATATGTGTGAGGGGAAGCTTTACCTTAGTTATGCTGCTATTCTACATGAAGAAGCCCAGGAGACAAAACTTATTTTTTCCCAGTAAAACAAACAAATAATAGCATTCAGCCATGCTGCAAAATACACACATATATGTATGTTCCTATCGCTCCATCCCTTATTGTCTTTACATCAAGAGCTCTCTTGTCTTGTGGGCTATTCACTGTTGCTCTGATCCCTGCTGGAATTGAGTAGAAAGTACCCAGCAATGGTGGGCAATATATTACTCTAAGAATACCAATGACCTGATTATTTGACAGATTTGATCCTCCGCTCACACTGACATGCACGCTTGGGGTTCTCCGTTCTAACATCTAACACAGAGAATAGTTCCGTTGTGTAAAAAGAATTGGCTGTTTTGTTTTTGAAATGTGCCAGTTTGGCAGAAACTTGCTTAGCACCTGGAGAGTGTAGCAAATCTATGCAATCATACTCTGTTTCTTGCTCTCTGGAATAGCATACATTGCTGTTTCCCCCCCCTTTTGTCTCATTTTAGCAAGGTAGGCTTATGCATCGGGGTTTGCTGGTTTTCGCTGCAGTGTGTTTTACCCACAGAGAAATTTCGTATCTGGTCGGATCTGGGGAAAAAAGGGAGGGACAATTCAATGCAGGTGTGGGACACAGATATAGCTTCCTGAAACATGGGTGACCTTTGTGAGGCTTGCTACAAATTTAATTGGCTCTGATAGTCCAATGGGAGTAAAGCAAGTTGCAGAAAATATTTTTTTTAATCTGAATATTTAATTTACACTGACAGCATATATTCAAGGATCACCTTCATTTTACTGTATTTTTAAGGAACTATATAACATTTCCCCTACAGCTTCATCATAGCTCTTGACTGCACTGGAGTTAAACAACCTCATACGGTGTAATGCATTTAGATTCACAGCCTTGCATCAAAAATGAAGTGCATGGTGAGGTTGAGCCAATCGGGAGAATCATCTCTAAGACAGAGAAAGGATTTCATAATGTCAACATCAATCCTTGTTTTTACCGGGGGTGGAGATAGGAAAGGTCCTAGTTTAGGCTGTCACCTCTGCAGTATATCAAAGCATTGACACCTTGTGTTAAATTTAAATTTACCAACAAAGAAATACTGCCTCCGAAGGCTCCTGGATTGGGGCTGAAAGACGAAAGCGGAAGCAGTATGCTTCGTCCCATATTTGGGTAGACCAGATTGCCTTTGATAGACTGGTCTCCCCCCCAAAAAAACCCATTTCATTGACATCTTGGGGTTCTCTATATTTTAAGTCCAGAAATTTCCAGAGTTCGGAAAGTTTCCAGAGTTGAGATCTCCTAATTACGGTGTAGGATATCTGGCAATTATCGGTAAAGAGATTTTCTCCTGGAGCATGACTGAAGATTTTTGCTTAGTTTCAAGAAACAAAACAAAACAAAAAATAAGCAGCCAAAGGAGGAAAATAGATAGAAACTGATAAGACAGGAGCATGTAAAGAATGAGATCTTAAGGGACTACTCAGATTCATCATTAATGATATATCTGCAAAAAAGAGAGAGAAAGAGCATCAAGGACTCCACAGCTCAAGCCTGAGCTACAAATATTGTCTGCTATCAGCACTACCCAACATTTGGAATGGGATGTTAACACATTAACAGAGTTGGAAGGGACCTTGCAGATCATCTAGTCCAACCCCCGCCCCCCATCCAAGCAGGGGACTCTACATCTGCCTCTAACTAGGATCAAACTCACAGCCTCCTGATAGTGAAGCGAGAGCTCCACTCTAGGCCACAGCAGCAAGTACTAGCAGCTTGGGAAGGATATGTATGGAATAAAGGAAGCAGAGATGAGGATTGACTGTAAGAGTAGTTTTTATTCTCTTGAAATCTGCATCTACCCTTTCTCCATCAACTGACTGTAGATTTCAAAGCACTCTTATCTAATTTGTAAGCAGAGAATTTTGGTAATGGATTTTCCCAGAGAGAGAAAGAAATATTTTAACTCCCAGGATGTTTGTAGCTGTCAAAGGATTCCCCTCTGGCTTTCGTTTCTTCTTCAACTCAATTGCCGCCTTCTCCCCCCCCCCCATAATGCTATGGAGGGAAAGGATTCCTCTCTTTCAAAACAGAAAACAGCAGGAGTTGAGCTCGTGACTTGGGTTGATGCTGTCCATTTTGTCTTTTATTGCTCCTTTGATTGGCCTGATCCTGGGCCTGTGATTTATGTCCAAGAACAGTACATGTTGCTAGACTGAATGAATATTCAAACTATTCTAATATTAATTGCAGTGGATTATGGCAAACACATTAATTGACATGGATTAGAAGGAAGATTCAAATTAGGGTAGTTGTCTTCAATACAGTGACTTCCAGATGTGTTGGATGACTTCCTGTAATCCTGGACCAACCAGCTATTGGACATGGGAGTGAAAGTCTAACTGATTTGGAACCATTTGTTTGGAGAAGCTGAAGAAGGCTAAAGTTCTCAACCTTGGAAACTTTAAGATGTGTGGAGTTCAATTCCCAGAATTCCCTGGTCAGCCAAAGCTGAGAAAGACCTTTCTCTTCTCTTCCCTTTACTGTAACACGCTCTACATGGGGTGCCCCTGAAGAGTGTTCAAAGACTACAGTTGGTCCAGAATGCAGCCGCGCGAGTGATAATGGGTGTACCTAGATACACCCATGTTACACCTATCCTCCGCGAGCTGCACTGGCTCCCCATTGGTCTCCGGACGCGCTTCAAGGTGCTAGTCGTTACTTTTAAAGCCCTACATGGTATAGGACCTGGCTACCTGAGAGACCGCCTCTTGCGATTCACCTCCCAACGACCAATAAGATCGCACAGGTTGGGCCTCCTCTGGGTGCCATCAACTGGACAATGCCGGCTGGTGGCCCCCCGAAGGAGGCCCTTCTCCCCTAGTTGCACCGGCCCTGTGGAACGATCTACCCGTAGAGATCCGGGCCCTAACCATTCTCCCGGCCTTCCGTAAAGCGACCAAGACCTGGCTGTTCCGGCAGGCCTGGGGCTGTTGATTATATCTAGCCCCACTTAGACTGAATGGATGGTGTATTATTTTAATAATTGTATCTTTTATTAATTTTTTAAATGCTTTTTATCTTGCTTGTGAGCCGCCCAGAGTCCCAATGGGAGTGGGCGGCATACAAATTTTATTAAACTTCCCTTCTCTTCCCTTCTCTTCCTTTCCCTTCTCCTCTCCTCTCTTCCCCCTCCCCCCTATTTAATATCTTACATCTACTTTTTATCTGTAGGGCATGTATTGGTTCCTCAGGTTATGTAAAGAAGGTTACATAAGCACTGAGGTACCGAATTGTGGAGAAAATAGCTGTTGCCTGGAGCTCATTCAGGCTGTGACAATTGCAGCTAAAGATGCACAGTCTTTGTTAACAGTGGCATACAGGATAATGATAGGTCATTGCCCTTTATGACTTTACAGTAGTTGTTTTATAGGAATACATATGCAGTAGGTTTTTTTTTATAGCAATGAAGGCCAACCAAGAAGCAAAGAGAAATAAACTTAGCTGGCATCTGAACGGTTGCATTTAACATGTAAGCCATTTGGAGGAACACATTTCAAACTGATGATAATTGCTTAAAAGAAATAACCAATAATATAAAATCTGCTAGGAAGATTGATGTGTGTATTTATGTACACTACATTCTAGAGTAAGTCCATAACCACTCTGGAGAGTATATAAGGCAAGAGAAACAGTAACAATTTAGATGTTGCTCGACTCCCAGTGACGCTGGGTGATTTACAAATGATTTAAACATTAAAAACAAGAAAACTGAAATAAAGAGGAAAAATGACAAAGACGACGAAGGATTCTCTGCCTCCTGAGTCCCATCTGGTAGGGAGGGAATGGGGATTTTACAGTATCCTTCCCCTGTCATGCCCACCAAGCCACGCCCACCAAGTCATGTCCCGTCCATGAAGCCACACACACAGAACTGGTAATAATTTTTTTTAATTCCACCATGATGGATACCCAAGAAAAGTGGCATATAAGTAAACAAGCAGTTGAAACAAAAATATATCATGGATCCAAGAATTTCCAAAGTCTTTTTAGAGGGCACTTTGGAAAGTGCACAGATTTAAAATAAGTTGATACTATCTAATATACAGATGTAATTCTTTTTTTTTTTTAAGAGAACTTTTTTATTTTTCTTTAAAAAAAACACAAATATGTCATCATTTGTCAATCATTAAGACATTGAAGTACAATTTTTTTTGTTGTGTGTACCCCTCCCTCCCTCCACCCCCCACCCCCCCTCCTCCTTCCCCCCCCCCGACTTCCCAGAACCCGTACACGGTATGGATTTTTAACTAACACAGTCTAAAATCTATTGAGAAAAAAGAAATAAAGAAATTAATGACATTCTAGATTGACCTTAGCTTCTTCTTACTGAACTGACTTTTAACAGTTTAAATCATTTCTGATCTTAAGCATAGGCTAACTGGAATTTCTTAGTCCCGTATTTATTTTGTATATAGTCAATCCATTTTTTCCAGTCTCGTTTATATCTCTCATTTGAATGATCTTTGAGATATGCCGATATTTTAGCCATTTCAGCTAAGTTTGTTACTTTCAATGTCCATTCTTGGATTGTAGGCAAGTCTTCCTTCTTCCAATATTGCGCCACCAACAGTCTTGCTGCAGTTATCAGGTGCAGAATCAAATTGGTCTCTACCACTGTAAAGTCAGTACATATACCTAGTAAAAATAACTGAGGAATAAACTTTATCCTTCTTTTAAAAACATTTTGCATGACCCACCATATTTTTATCCAAAATGCCTTAACCTTTTGGCAGGTCCACCATATATGATAATATGTAGCATCGAGAGAACCACACCTCCAACATTTAGGCTGTACATTCGGATACATAGAAGCCAACTTTTTAGGATCTAAATGCCATCTATAGAACATCTTGTAAAAATTTTCTCTCAGATTTTGAGCTTGTGTAAATTTCACATTTCTTACCCAGATTCTTTCCCATGTATCCAACATTATTGGTTCCTCAATATTTTGAGCCCATTTTATCATACAATCTTTAACTAATTCTGTTTCCGAATCCATCTGTATCAATACATTATATATCCTCTTTATATGCATTAAGCTTTGATCTCTTATTTGTTTAAACAAATTATCCTCAACTTGAATAAAACCAATTTTTTGATCTATTTTCCACCTAGCCTGTAATTGCCCATACTGGAACCATGTTTGAACTACCTTCTCCTCTTTTAATACCTCTAAAGATTTTAATTGTAATACCCCCCTTTCCGAGGTAAGAAGCTGTCTGTAAGTAATTCTGTCCTGTTTTTGTGCTGTATTCATATTTTCAATTGCATGTCTAGGAATTGCCCACATGGGTATCTTGTCATTTAATTTATATTGGTATTTCTTCCAAACCCGCAATAAAGCATTTCTTAAAATATGACTTTTAAAGTTCTTATCCAATTTTTTGTTGAATAACAGGTAAGCATGCCAACCAAATACCAGATCGTGTCCCTCAATGTTCAATATTCTATCATTGGTTAAATGAATCCAATCACTAATTACAGATAATGCCACTGCATCATAATATAGTTTTAAATTAGGTAGTTTCAATCCTCCTCTCTCACATACATCTTGCATTAGATACAGATGTAATTCTTAACACTGATAGAAGTGGTTTGATAGACTACAGCCGCCATCTTCCTTAAAAGGAGCAACCTTGCTAGCTGTATTCCTCACATCACTTCGGTTGTAATTAACATTTCTTGAAAGCAATGAAAAACATCGTGTTTTGTTATAAGTCTGCTTTCTTTAAATTGGCCCCTCAAAACTTACCTTTGTGGGATTTTGATTAAGCTTTAATTAAGGAATTAATTAATTTTAGGATTTTTTTCCCCTCTAAGACTTTTAAATATTCAATTCCCTAGTGCCGTTTCAAGACTATTCAGGTTGTTTTAATACACTTCAAGCTTGTTGCATAAATCTATGTAGCAAACATCTGATTATTATTATGATTATTTGCACACAGCCAGATGTCTAGATTGGAATTGGCTTTTTTTAACCCACCTTTTGCATTCTGGTTTATTCAATTTGTATGGCTGCCCATCTTGCTCTGACTGAGGCTTCCCAAGAGCATTTAGCAAATTCCTGGTCCTGACAAAAAAATCCCTTTTATTAATTTACTGTGAATTCTGCTCATTCACATCCAGCAAAGTCTTTCAAGGCAGGATTTACAGCCACAGACCTTATCTGGCTTGGAGAGCAGACAGGCCAATATCTGCAAAACTTGGCAAAGAGTCTCAGAGAGTCACAGGCCAATTAATCAAACTAATTGTCTCCTGCAAACTCCACTCCCCTTTTGCTCCCCTTTTATTTCCTCTGGGAGGGGCCCTTCATCATCCATTTGTGGCTTTACTTCCAAGTCGACCCCTGTTCTTCAGCTGTTCCTTTCATCTGGCAACTCTGCACATGCGCACACTGGGAACAGGCTCCAGCTGTTTGTCTGCCTCACTGATGTCTGACTCTGAAGGCAACTGAAAGCTGGCATACGGCTCTGGCCCCCTCTCTGCCTCCAACACAGAATCCTCATCAGAGCCTTCCTCAGACTCCAGGACTGGCCCATGTTCCTCCCCAACCTCCTCACTGTCCGAATCTGCTGCCAGCTCTGCTGGTGGGCCACAACAACATCTCTTCTAAGCAGCTCTGGGTTGCTCATAACAATATTTGTAGCACTGCCTGCTGATGAGAACATAAACCTATCAAAGATGGAAAAAAGAAGGATATAATTTTGAACAGACAGGCCTTAATTGGATGTCAGACCTACTTTGTAACTATGTCTATCTAGATGACATAAAAACGAACTGAACACAATGACCGCCTTTCTGTACTGTGGGGTGGGGACATTGTTGTTTTAATGTCAGAGTTGATTGCTTTTATCAAGGCAGGTGGTTTTATTTCCCTCAGACGTTTGTTGGAAAATTAAAATGGAAGACAGCATCAGCAAGGATCTTAGCAGTATGGATATCTTGGGACAATAAATAGCATCTTCTCCTGGCCCAAGGGTGGTGATAGTGGAGAACTTGAGATAATCTTAATCTTAATCTTTATTTTTTAGAAGCAAGCTCAGAAATCATGACTGGAAACTAAATACGGTACCAATATACAGATAGTCCTTGACTTACAAACCACAATTGAGTCCAAATTTTCTGTTGCTAAGTGAGACAGTTTGCTAATTGAACTCTGCCCCATTTTACAACCTTTCTTGCTGCAATTGTTAAGTGAATCGCTGCAGTGGTTTAATTAGTAACACGGTTGTTAAATGAATCTGGCTCCCCCATTGGCTGAAGGTCGCAAAAGATCACATGACATTGCAACTGTCATAAATATGAGTCACTTGCCAAGCATCAGAATTTTGATCACGTGACCATGGGGATGTTGCAACAGTCATAAGTGTGAAAAACAGTCATAAGTCACTTTTTCAGTCCTTTTTTTTTACTTCAGTCACTAAATGAATTTAAGGACTACCTCTACCAGAGGTGGGTTCCTACCAGTTCGCACCTATTCAGTAGAACCAGTTCATCAAATCTACCGAACCGGTTAGAAGAGGTTTCACCAGTGGACCCGGAAAGCAGGCCACACCTACAGAAGAGGTTCCAAATTTTTTTGAAGCTCACCACTGGTCCTTGGATATGATTATTCTACACTATCTTGCTCATATTTATAAAACTCAGGGCCTCTGTGAAAGGTAAGGATGACTACTGCGTTTGTGGTGCAATCAGAACATTGCGTGTGTTGAAGTTGTTTTAACGCAAACTAAAGATGCCTTTTAAAAAACAAGTTTCCATCATATTCTTATGCATGCCAGTGCTGTGTGTGAGGTAGTTTAAGGTGGTTCTGACAAGTGTCGTTGGCATCTTCATAACCGGTCACATGGGCGGCAAGCCACTCCCATCCGGTCACATGGGCGGCAAGCCACTCCCACAAAGGAGGCCACACCCATAGAGTAGGTTCGAACAATTTTTGAAACCCACCACTGACCTCTACCAAACGTTTGGCGACTGCTAAGCAGGGATCGATAGCTTCAAAATTGTTTCTTTCTTCTGACTCTTGAACTGTCAGCCACATCTTGACTGGGAAAGGCTATAAAGAGGAATAAATCTCTAGTGTCTTTCATAACCTGGGGCAATTCACACAGAGACTGACAGACCTAGAAAAACACACAGGTTTACTAGATAGCTGAAAAGGCAAAGAAATACGTGGGCAATTGGAAAGGAGGACATAACTGTTTAACTCTCTTGGTGACCATGGCAAAAGGTACAGGTGATAAAGCAGAACAGAGAGCTGGAAGAGACCTCAGAGCTCTTCTAGTCCAACTCCCTGATCAAGGAAGTGGACCATGTAATTCCCAGCTCCTGACCCACCAATCCATTTTAGCCTCATTAGAAAGATCACAAGAAAGCTCATTAGAAAGTACTTATGCCTCAGAGGTAGGTTTCTACCAGTTCGCACCTATTTGGTAGAACTGGTTCGTCAAATCTACCGAACCGGTTAGAAGAGGTTCCACCAGTGCACCCAGAAAGCAGGCCACACCCACAGAAGAGGTTCCAAACTTTTTTGAAATCCACCACTGTTATGCCTATATGAAATGGCAATAGCACTTAGACCTATATGCTACTTCACGGGGCTTTATAGCTCTAAGCAGTTTTCAGAGTCAGCGTATCTCCCCCAACAATTTGGTTTCTCATTTTACAGACCTCGGTGGGATGGAAGGCTGAGTCCGCCTTGAGCCGGTCAGGATTGAAGGAATCGAACTGCTGGCAATGTGTGCAGGGTTAGCCTGCAATACTGCATTCTAACCACTGAGCCACCATGGCTCTTTTCTTTTATACAGCATATGAAGTTACTTTTTCCAGAATCAGAAAAACTGGCTTTTCAATTGCGATTCTCTCCCACCCACCCCCAATAAATGTTTGGTTTTCAAGAACATGTGCTAGCAATAATCTAGTATTATGTGCTGGATATGAGGACAAAAAGAAGATCTTCTTTTGCAGGGTGTCTGGTAATACAATACACCCAGAAATAAAGCATTTCAAATAAGAAAAAAACATGGAAATGATAGAGTAAGAGTTAGAGTAGGCTTGATGCCGCTTTAAACACAGGGAAAAAAAATAGAGCCCTTCATTCTCTCAAATTTTGCTTCTTCTATATTGTCTGTCCTGGCCACTAAAGCCCTCAGTCTCTCCAAAGATTGGATCCTGGCCAGCAGAAGGTTATGCAAATCTGCAACAGAGGACATCCACAACTGGACAATCTACCTGCCAGACAGGTACAGATATGGAATCAATATCTCTACAAGGACTGTTTGCCACATAGAGGAGAGAGAGAGAGTTCAGTTCCTCCTTGGAGGTAGAAAGTTTGAGTCCTTCTTAAAATAAGAGGAAAATCCAATAAGCAAAGCTGGAGAAGAATCAAGAAACTGGACACCAGCATTGGGAAGAGGACTCAGAATTAATGGATTAAAATCTCAGGAATCAAGAGGCCCGGGAATAATAGAGATGCAGAGAATTTCTGTTTGGGGAAGCTGCTCTCTCTGGATAAATAAAAAAAAAGATAAATAAAAATCTTTAGCTAGGAATCTTGCTTGAGGTTTAATGTCTGTTTTATTGCATTGAGCTGAGATCTCTCATCTTTAGTTTACAGTACAAGGTAAAAGAATTGTAGCTTCCTGTAGCTATAATGTTTCTGTAATCTCTCTGTAATTCTATGTACAGAGATGGCTTTGAAGAAGAAATGTAACCACCATTATGAAAACATGATCTTAACCCAGAAAGACAAGAAGGGGTGAGGAAGAAACTCAATATTGCCTTGTCTTGATTCTCTTTGATCAAAGAGGGAAGGGAAAAAAATCTGACAGGCTTATGAGACTTGTTATTAAACAGTGTACACCATATAGCAGAATTATAATAATTCTTGTGGTGTCAAGTTTTCTTTAATTATTCTTTAATGCTGAAAAGAGCTGGAGTTGTGAGACCCCTAGTTGTGGGAAAGAGAATATGTAAGATGCTGAGCTTGTCGATCAGAACGGTCGGCAGTTTGGTGGTTTGAATCCCTAGTGCCACGTATCGGAGTGAGCTCCCGTTACTTGTCCCAGCTTCTGCCAACCTAGCAGTTTGAAAGCACGTAAAAAATGCAAGTAGAAAAATAGGAACCCCCTTTGGTGGGAAGGTAACAGCTGTTCCATGCGCCTTCAGTGTTTGGTCATGCTGGCCACATGATCACGGAGACATCTTTGGACAGCGCTGGCTGTGTGAAGACTGCAAGAAGAATCTGAGACCTCCAGATTTCCACCTTGTGAGCTTACCTGTTTCAACCAGGTAGAGAAAATCATGTTCAAATTTAAGATGATCCTTGCATAGCTTTTCTTATAATATCTACTGTAAAGTAGGATGCAGAATCCACCTTATTTGGAAGCAAATCCAACATGTGAATATAACAGTCAGGCTGTTGGAGTACAGAGCAGGATTCTTTGATTGATCTCAAATCCCTTTATGACCTCATGACTCCCAGATACTTTTACTACAACTCCCAGAATTCCCAGCTTGACATATTGCAGTAGAGGAATCTTCCGGCATGTAGGTATAGGCTAATATGAATGAAGATAGGAAGTAGGTGTCCTCCTGGTATTTTAATGCTCTCTAGGATTTCAGCCTCCCCTCCCAAATCCTATATCTTTGGATTGATTATAATTAATTATCATAAATAATTCTTATTTTTAGGATTACAATCTAAAAAGTCTAGCACAGAAGACTTTCTGTGTTAATGGGGGCGAGGGAGGGAAGATAAGTCAAACATGAGTTGTTAAAATTACGAAACCGATCCCAACTTTCTGGGATTCAGTTGAAGTAACATAATGGAATGGCTGTTAGCTAGATGGCAGTTGGAGAGATCTAAAATTTGGCTGATTCCACCTACCATATTTTTCAGAGTATAAGACACATCTTTTTCCCTCAAAAAAGAGGCTGAAAATCTGGGTGCATCTTATACACTGAATACAGCATTTTTTGCCTCCTGAAACCCCAATCCCTTCACCAAAATGGCCATGCAGAGCCTTTAGGAGGCTTTCAGAGTGCTCCTGGGGTCTGGGGAGGGCAGAAATGAGCAAAAAACTGGCCATATTTTGTTCAATTTTGCTCCCCAGCCCCCAGAAGCACTCTATAAGCCTTTTAAAGGCTATGCATGTCTTTTTTGGGGGGACAAAAATGGACTTGCTCATCCCCCCCCGGAGTACTCCACAAGCCTCCTAAAGGCTATTATTGCCCCCCCCTTTTTTTGGAAAAAAAGGATGTTTTTGGGATGTCTGCAGAGTGCAAATTTTTTTAAAAATTTTGCCTCTTCAAAATCTTGGTGGGTCTTATACTCCGAAAAATACGGTACTTTGTCTGTGGGATGTTTCTGTCATCTTCCAAGTCACAGCAAGATACTTGTTGCTAACAGTTCTAATCCCTGACATTTCCCCTTTGAGATTCATGCTTATTAATTCCCCTTCACAATATTAAAAATGTTAATTCAGTGTTTGCTAAGTTTCCAGTTTCCTGCTGAGAATAAGACAAGTTGTTTAATTGTTCTCTACAACCCATGTAATTTTTGAGAATTGCTATTGTATTGATTCCTCAGAAATGAACCTTCCAGGACAATTATGAACAACGGAAGTGGAAACTTTTGCGGTTATTTGTTTTCCAGAAAACTCACATTCTGCAGGACTGGTTTCTTTAAAAACCGACTCTGTTTTGGTGCTATTTCCAACGTTGCTTTGCTCTTTGTCTTGGGTGATTTAGAAGCTCCTGGAATCCTTTATGAAATTCAATTTCTCTGACAATCAACTATAATGAGTTCTTAGTGTCAAGCTCCTCTATACATTATCATCTTCTGGAGTACAGTATACGGTCAAAAGGATCTTATTCAATGGCAGTAGACCTATATATGGACTTTCTTGCCCCACAAACTCCTTTAAAACTGTTAAAAGAGTTTATTCTCAGCAGGAGGAGTAAAAAAAAAACATTTTCAGAAAAGCACCTCCCTCCCAGGGTCATTTAGCTGGGTGTTGGGTGGAGAAAATGGGCTGCAATGTGGATTCAGTTTTCTTCTTATTTTTTAATAGTTTGGAGTGAGCAATGAGTTTGTTCTTTACTTCTGGTAGATGGTTCAGATTTTCAATTTACAGTGAGGCAAACTTCTTTAGAAGTGACTTTTTAAAAGAACTGTCTCCTTACTCCAGTCTGGTGGAGAAATTGTTTTAATTCTCAAACAATAATGGGTGAAACCCTAATTTCACTCTTCACAAATAGCCAGGAAGAGAGGGGAAGAACCATTTTCTTGAAGTGTAATCTAAAAACAAAAGAGTTTTAAAGAGTATTTAAAGTCTTTATATTGATGGGAATGTGAAGATGAAAACAACGTTGGCATATTTGATATTCAGGACTCAGGTTTGTTAGATACAACCTGCATTTTATATTCAGAATTTCTCCATGATATGAAACTCAGTTACCCCCACAAAGCCTGGTTTTAAAAACACACACACACACACACACACACACACACACACACACACACACACACACACACACACACATGCACAGAAACACATACACATTCTTAATTCTCCAAATTCAACTTTCTCTGATGGATATTCTTTATTAAAATGTGATAATTTGGCATGCAACTTTTAGAAAGATTGTCTTTCAGATACAAATCACACAAAGAGTTTCTTTTGGGTAGCAATTTCAGCCAGTTTTTATAAATCTTGCAAATCCATTGAGATTTCTTTGATTCCAACAAATACGAAAATTGATCCTCTTAATACAAGAGTATCCAACTGTCATCATGGTGGTTTTAATATATAGATCTAAAAGGACTGAGAACTTTGGACAATGACTATGCTTTGGAGGCCTGCTGGAAGAAACACAACTTGATAGACACAGGAGTAAATTATTTTTCCAGCTCTCATTATTCTTCAACTCCTTTTGGTATAAACTTTGTCCCCTACATTTGAATATCTCTCTTCTATTTTTAGTTAAGTTATGGAAAGTCCCTTCACCTGCACTGGTCTGAAAGAGAAGTCTAAAATGTGATAATAACTTTGAGCTGACTGAGCTAAATAGAATTGCCTAAGTAACACAGAGGGAGAAAATTGCTCTAGCTTTCTTGTTGCTCTTGACTGATTTGTTGGTATAAGAGACTTCCTCTCCTTCACTCAAGTGCAGACCTCTGTAATATATTTGTAGCCAGTCGTTATTTAGATTCCAAGGATTTGAGATCTCAATTGGAAAAGACAAGGGGGTTGAAATGCTATTGGTTTGTCCTTTGGGGAGAGGGAAGGGAATGAAAGATGCACCGGCGAAGGTCATATCCTGCCAACAAAAAGAAAATTAATAGTGTAACGTTTAGCTTTTCCCCTTAATAGGTTGTGCTCTGTAGCATTCCTTGAGAGACATGTCACCCGGTGATGGTTCAGGAGCTGATTAATAGAACTTGTGGAAAAGATCCTTCTTTGATTAATGCCCGCCTGCTAGAGGTCTGATCCTGTGGTGCATCTGCTTTTTGAAATCAATATAAAATCTTGATTGTACAGGGAATATGGGATCCAGTTCATAATGAACATAGATTATATGCTATACCTCATTTTACCTCGGTGTGGACATACACTATATATAAACGAGGAGGAGAAGGAGCTGTGAGATCTCATTAAACTGGGGAGGAAATTGTGGCAGGCTGCTTTGGTAATGGGATGATTTCACAAGGTTAGTGAGTCTTGACTGATTAGCTGTTCTGTTTGGAACTGGAATTCATTCGTTCAAAATGTTAGACATGAGTGATACCTACCAACTCTGTGCGCCTTGCCATTTCTTAGAAGTTTCCTTTCCTTGAAAAGATTCAACGCCTCATATGTTTTTCTATCATCCTTCTGAAGTCCTTCTCACATTTTCTGTTCTGAAAAAGTCTTAGCGCAAAATGTATTCCATGGGGGTCCTTCATTGAGTTGAAGTAAATTAAAGGAAGCAAAGGGGGGGATGGGGTGGCTATTGTAGATAACCCAGCCAAGAGTGACTACTACAGATTGGGAAACACTTGAGCCAGATTAAAAATAAAGTTTGTACGTGATACCTGTCAGGATTGCCAAATACACAAAAGCAACCTGTTTAGAAATATACCTCTTTCTATATCGAAGACCGGAACAGTCGAAAAAGTCTGGTTTTATGCCTCTTAATTTTTAATCTACATTTGCAGCACCGATAATTCTACATTTTGATCAAAATACAAATGTATTGAAATGCTTCTTTTCTGGTATATTGAAAGAAATGAATCTCTTTTTCCTTGTAGGAAACAGTAGGTGGCACCACACCATATAGGCAACCTTAGATGGTATTAAGGAAAGAAAAAGCACTAGAGATAGGTTAGGCAAAGTTCATCCTTGGCATAGATCATTATCAAGAAATCCCTGAATATAATTATGGGTTAAACAAATCTCGGATGGGGACCTTGGCAAATGATTTCCAAATATTGCTGCCAAGAAGGCTACATTGGCTTGATTGTGTAACATCAAGTCATTTTTCATTCCTAGTGACTATAGAGTTTCTCCTTCATACATGGACTTTGAAGTTGAGTTTGGTGTAGTGGTTAAGACATCAGAAACTGGGAGACTGTTGGGGATGAAGTCACTTTCTCACCTGCCTGCCTGATAGTTTCATGGCATTTTTCTCCCTTTTCATTTGAATGTGAACTGTTGGTCTACCCTGTTAAGCAAATATTGTCTCTTCTCATAAGTGCTGACAAGGACGGGCTACAGGAAGAAGAAGGGACTACTTTGGTTTTGATTTATTCTATCAACTTTCGGATGATATACTTCTTTTTTGCCCCAAGCTCCTGAACTTACTCCCTTACCTGTAGAGAGATATCATATTTGTGTATACTCAAAGTTAAATCTGAATTAGGAGTGCCTCCTTCCGCAGTTGCATCAGGTGGAATCCAAAAGACCAAGGGCTTCTCTTCAGATTTCTTAGTAAAATAAGCTAGCAGGCTTCTATTTTTTTCCCTCTAGCAAAACACTGTGACAGTTTTATAACTGAGTTTTCTGGAAGATCAATATTGCAAAGTGTATTATTAACCTGAAGAAATAGTATATTATCTTCCTTTGCTTATGCAGCCACTTCCTTTTTGTCTCCTTCTTCTTCTCTAATTGATCATCATCTAACTTTTTGGACAGAATATACTAGATGCTGTGATTAATTCAAAAAGAAGGCGTATCTGAAAGAGAGTAGTAGTGGTAAAAATATCAAGATGGTAGCTGTGACCATAAGCTCCACTCCTTTTTTTGATGTGTCATGCATGCAATACAAATATTGCATGCATGATGCATCAAATTTACAACAGTTCATTTAGTGACTGTTCAAAGTTACAACAGCACTGAAAAAAACAACTTACAACTGTTTTTCACACAACCATTGCAGAATCTCCATCATCATGTGATCAAAATTGAGACACTTGGCAACTGACTCATAGTTATGACGGTCACAATGCCCCAGGGTCATGTGATAATCTTTTGTGACCTTCTGACAAGCACAGTCAATGGGGGAAATCAGATTCACTTAACAACTGGGATACTAACTTAACAGCTGCAGTGATTCACTTAGCAACTGCGGCAAGAAAGGTTGTAAAATAGGACAACACTCAATTTCTGTTTCGCTTAGCAACAGAAATTTTGGGTTCAATTGTGATTGTAAGTTGAGGATTACCTGTAATGTTTTATGTATAAATATGGTGGCAGAGAATACTTTAAATCCTCATAAACTCTCCTGGTTGCAGAATCAAAATGGAGAACTCTTGAGTATTCTTGAGTATTCCTGTGGCTTCCCAGAAAGGAAATAACATTTGTCAACCATCTTTCAGCCTTAATTCTTTTGTCTGGAGAAACAGTTAATGCGATATTTTAATGGTCCCCATAGTTAGCTTTAGAAGAGACCCACAGGACGTATTTTTGTATGGGTCTTTTGTATGTTCAGCACACTGTTAAGCAACCCTGCAGATTTAAGACATTTAAAAGAATTTAATACAGTTTTAATGCTTTGATCATTATTAAGTGGTTCCTTTGAATTTTGACCAGGTGTAATTTTTTTTCTTTTTAAAATCTATAACTAGAAATCCATCAACATTCTACACTGCAATGTGGAGATATCTGATGTCTAGATAAAAGGATTTTTTAAAAAAATTACTTCGTAGTGTTACACACAGTTGAATTTGGCTTTAAATTTGTGCTCCTGGCTGTGTGGTTGGGAAGGTATTCTGAAACTAAGTTATAATCATTATTACTAATTGTTTTAAACTGGAATTTTTACAAAGGCCCCAAACTCCTTTCTTTCTTTACAAGAATCTTGCTACCCCCTATTGGTTTGTTAATGTATTATTAGATTTTGAGTTTTGACAGATTTTCAAATTGGTTGACTCTGAAGCAAAACTTGAACAATGAAATTAATTCCTAACTAGAAGAAATAATAATAGTAATAACACAAGTGCTTGTGTTTCTGAAGGCATCTCTGTACTTATTATTTAAGCTGCTCCTCTCCTCCTCCCATGTCGGTTGAACTCTAAATTGGCTTAAGAAAGTCCTTTCTGGTTTGAAGTACTTTATTGTAAGGCATCAAGGCTGGGATTTTTAGGAGATTAACAGGCTGAGCTGGAAGGTGGAGTTAAATGTGTTATCAGTTTGGAGTCATTATGTTGCCACAGGAGACCAAGTCCAGTCCCTTGTGAATTCCTTTGATTCTTATTTAGCACCAATTTATCTTTGACTGTTAGGTGACCAGATTCTTGTATATAGTAGCAATAATAGAAAGCACTCTTCTGTGCTTTGAACTCAACAAATGCTCCTAGTTATTTGTGCCTGAAAGAACTTCAGGTTACCACCTCCTAGTGGAACATTCTCCTGCTATTGTGGCTTCTTCACTTTCTGTTCTGGAACAGCATCAGCAATCACTTTCCTTTTTTTGGGCAGGTCATACTGGACATAGACTTTCATCTGTGGGTATGTGAGAACAGATAACTATACAAAGTTCTTGAACATCTTGACACTACAGTATCTTCCTGGTTCCACACTAGAACAAAGATTGTTCTAGACCTTTAAATGTTGTGAGATTGCAACTCACGAAATTTCTTTAGACATACTATAGAAGATGGATGGGAGTGAAGCAAGCAACAAATATTGGATGAAGGAGCCTATATGCCCACACTTGGCCTAGAACCCTGGGTCAGGTGTAATTCAAAACTTGTGAACTTAAATGAAATAAAGAGAATTCGGCTTTAATGTAGAGGTAGCATTATATTCAGTTTTCAAGGAATCATGAAAAACAGAAGCAGCTCTTTGCCTTTGATTCTGTCTTTGGAATTGATACCAGTTCTGTTTACTTTTTTTATTCCACAAGATAAAGTGTTTGTCTTAGGGAACAAGATAGAAAGAGAACAAAATTTGTAGCAACTCACAATTATACATTATAGATCAGGAATGCAAGAAAGAGTTTTCATGAGGGTTTAATATTTTGCCTCAAACTTGAAAATGTACAAGCCAAGGAAAAACCCATAGGAATCCCCTCCTTCGATTTAAATTCCAGGAATTCTTTAGGATTTCTGTGATGTAATCATAAATGTCACAAGTGGAAAACAATGATTGGATGTAGGGGAATTGCTACCAGTTCTGTTTACTTTCTTTATTCCACAAGATAAAGTGTTTGTCTTAGGGAACAAGATAGAAAGAGAACAAAATTTGTAGCAACTCACAATTATACATTATAGATCAGGAATATAAGAAAGAGTTTTCACGGGGGTTTAATATTTTGCCTCAGATTTGAAAACGTACAAGCCAAGGTCTCAAAACTCATAGGAATCCCCTCTTTCAATTTAAATTCCAGGGATTCTTTAGGATTTCTGTGATGTCACTTGTGACATAAATGTCACAAGTGGAAAACAATGATTGGATATATGGGAAGTAATTGTTTGTTAACATTCAGTTTGATGAAATATACATTTAATGGAGAACCCGTATGGTTCAGAGGTGGGTTCTGGCAGTCACTACTACTGGTTTGCTCATGGGCGCTCTGCGCATGCACAGAAACAAAAAAAGGATGGTGCTGCCTATGGTGCCGCCAGGAGAACTGGTTTGGGGGCATGGCAGGCCTGGATCACTGCCGGTTCCAGCGACCCAGGCCGCCAAACCACTACTGGTTCGGTTGAACCGGCCCGAACCAGTAGGAACCCACCACTGGTATGGTTAAGACACCAGCCTAGAAACCAGGAGTTCTAGTCCTGTCTTAGGCATAAAGCCAACTGTGTGACTTTGGGCCAGTCAGTTTCTCTTAGCCCTCAGAAGGAGGCAATAGCACTTTGGGAAAAATCTTGCCAAAAAATTGCAGGAACATGTCCAGGCAGTCTCTGAGAATTGTACAAGACTGAATGGAAGAAAAGCAATAATAAAATGCAGATTTCATCCCAAATTTATTCACTTATTGGAGTGTACTCCAGCTTGCCATTGAAAGGAAAAAATCTGCCTGAAAAGATTATGCCCTCTGCATTTCACTAACATTTTAAATACTTTGTAAAAGGATCTCAAAAACTCTTTGAAAAGCAAGCAAGAATATGTTGCAGGTTGAAATACTGTCAGTGGAAAAATTCAATTTTTTTTACTACAGGTTCTGTGGGCGTGGCTTGGTGGGCATGGCAGGGGAAAGATACTGCAAAATCTCCTTTCCCATCCCACTCTGGGGCCAGCCAGAGATGGCATTTGCCAGTTCTCCGAACTACTCAAAATTTCCACTACCGGTTCTCCAGAACCGGTCAGAACCTGCTGAATTTCACCCCTGAATACCGTCCATGCTGATACTCTATGTATTGAAATGGGACACTGCTTAATTCAGCCATTGACTTCTTCCTGTCTGGGTTATATAAAGATCCATGGTTTAAGAGTAAGGCTTTGTTACTCCTATAACTCAGAGGAGAAAGGACTACCTGTGAATCCTTAGTGTAGCTCTTGGAATCTCTTCCAAAGCAGAGAAAATTATTAAAGGAAGAGAGGGTGCCATATTTACTGTATTTAATTTATTTCAAGTTATCATAAACGAAATATAGGTCATCTTTCAGGTGTGTGGCCCCTTCCCTGGAAGGAGGATCAATAGACTAGCCCAAAAGAAATAATGTAATATTTTGTTTATATGAATTGGCTGCTGACTCTCTGCTGTGCGAGTGATTTAGTAGCGGTTTATGCAATAATTGGTTGTAGTGCTTGGCTTGGAATAAATGATTTTAATGTGGTCCAATTATGATTAACAACCAAGTTTAGATTCACTGGAAAGCGTTACTTCTTTACATGTTGAGTCTCCAAGGAACTGAGATGACAAGAATAATTTCAATTTCATAATAAAGCCCAATGCTACATGATCTAACTATTTCCTTTCTTTAATTTTCCAACGTATACTCTTTCCTTCCTGTAAAATAATAACACCTATTCCTTTGTGCAAAGGCGAATACCTAATGGATTGCATGTTACAAAATAAGCCCTATATAATGGTCAATTTACCTGCCCAAATGCAGGTTATTAGAATCTGATTCTTTCTGAAGCTTTTCAAATACCAAATCCTCATAACCAGCCTTCCCGCTGTATCTCCTGGCATATTTTTCCATTGCTGTATAGGTCTTTATTGAAGATGCTGATTGGCATTGGTGATGATCATAATCTGTTTATTTAAAGCACATTGTAATTTTCACTTTACCGGTAGCTATCACAATCCAAAACCAGCTGAGTCTTAAAAGGTGTCATGCAATTCTCTTTCATTACTGTTTTGAAAAAAATAATAATTGAAAGCATGACTGTATAAAAAAACTACTTTGCAATATAAATGGATAATATGGAACGGTAAGAAACCGCACAATGAGACTACATTGTGGTTATTGTTGTTATTGATGATGATAGTGATATATTAAATTTACATGCCACCTGATTTCCAGATTGTTATAACTGCCTAATTCTTGCTAGTTCCAAAACTGATAATGAGAAGGAATAGCAAACTTTGAAACTTCCCAGTCCCACAATTAATACTGGAAGGTAAATTGACCAAGACATGAATTAACCTTCTGCTTTAATTTGCATAATTAATTCTGACTTGGCTTGATGCCTATAAATAACATATTGTACATACATTAAGAAGATCTGTCTCCTCCCGCCAATATATAAGGAGGAGAATATGTTGGTCATGTTGGCTAGGAATGAAAAGAACTGGATTTCAAAGTGCACCAGATTTGGAAAGACTGCAACAAAATGTTTAAACATTAAGTTGGGAAAGAAATGTTTCCTGCATTGTTTCCAGAGGTCTGATTCAATTTAATGGGGGAAAATTTGTTTCCAAGTTTTCTTCTTCAATGTGACGCTCTTGTTCTGAATTAATATAATGAGGTTAAGTATGATTTATATTGAACACTACCGTTTATAACCTCCTTGGCCTCCATTCAACCACCAAAGGTGTGAATCCTCCCCTGGCACTTTCCAACTATGACCAGTAAGGAAAACGTAAAGAAAATGGAAGGATGTGCCATAGGAAACCAAGAGCTTGAGCAATTACAGCTTCCTCCTCTTTTAAGAAACAAGACAAGAATAAGAAAATAACAGAATAGCAGAGTTGGAAAGGACATTAGATAGAGGCCCTATAGTTCTACTCCCTTCTCAAGCAGAAAGACCTTACACCTATTGAGACAAATGGTTGTCCAATCTCTTCTTGAAAAGCTCCAGTGATGGAGCACCCATAACTCCTGGTGGCAAGCTGTTCCACTGATTAATTTTTCTGTCAGGAAATCTCTCCTTATTTCTGAAGAAATTCTGATTTCTGAGAAATCAAGTAGAGCACGGGTGTCAAACTCACGGCATCACATTGCCGTCACATGACATATCACAATGTTTTTCCCCTTCTGGAGTGGGCGTGGCCTGCACATGACACATCTGGCCCATGGGCCGCCAGTTGGACACTCCAGAAGTAGAGGAACAGAAACTTTTTGTTGTTGTTGTCGAAGAATAAAGCTTCTGAGAAATCACAAGAACCCATTGAAGTTTGCTGAATATGGTACAGAACACAGACACAAAACTGTCTTTGATTTTCCCACCCAAAACTGTTTCACTGTACAAAATTAAACTCATAACTTATTCTATCTTCCTATTAATGTAAGTTTCCAACTATTCTATTCCCATTCTTATTTAATCTATCAATTTCTTTCTCGGTCTCGAAGCTCCATGGATTGAAGATTTTAAGTTTTTTTTTTTTTTTGGATCACTGCTGAGGTGATCTGTGCCGTTTCCCTTAATGACTTCAGTATTTGCTTAAGGACCTAGGGAAAAAATTGGATCTGGTCATGTGATGCCTCCATTTAAGACCGCAATAATTGATGACCATAAATCTGGGTGTGGATTTCTGGTTGCAAGAACTATCTGTAACACAAACTCTTCAATTAAGTGCAGGGGCTGTTTCATCCCTCCTTCTCAGCTAGTACCAAAACTCTGGCTCTTAGGAAAAAATTGAAATGCCTGCTCATTCCATGTAGTGTGTTCCCTCTTCCACAAAACCACACACACACACACACACACACACACACACACACACACACACACACACACAGAGCGGAGGTTCAACGTTTGATTGGTTAAATGAGAAGGGATTGAAGCTGTTGCTGCCTCTTGTACCAAAAGCAGAATTTGAAGGTCATCTTTCTCTCTCTCCCTCTTTTTGTTCCCTTCCTAACTCCCCCACCCCAAGTCCTCATCAGTCAGCCCAAAGAAATAAATATCTGTTAGGAAGAAGAAACCCAGGCCTCTGCTTTGTCTGCAGCTCTGAGCCACACATTTTTTTTTATTGAAATTGATTCTGAAAGGTTTCCGAATTGGGAAGCTCGGTGGCCTGGCTGGGGAAGATTGCAATTTAAATTGAGATGTCAGAAAGCCAGTGGAGTGCTATTGGGGCAGTTTCTTTATGTGATAACGGCTACTGCTTAATTCCTGGAAAGCAAAACTTCTTAGAGACCTTTTACAAACCAAAATAACAACCCTCATGTAAACAAGGCACCGATATGATCAGTCTTGACATTTTAATTTGCTACTTGTTAAAAGTCTATTTTCTCCACCCTGTCTAGGCTGAATTGGAAGTGAATTGGAACATCCCCACATGAAGTTGCTGAAAATAGTTTATGACATGGTCAAAATGTGCATCTTAAGAAAGATGAATGAATATGCAATTTTATCTCGGTTGCTGCAACTAGCCAGCCTATTTGTCTGCTTCATTTTCTCCCCCCCATTTACTCCACTGAGACCTTTTTAGTTAATCTGCATTTTGGATTACAATATTTCATTGTCCTTTGCAGATTATCGCCAGTAGTTTCCCAACTGGGAATGTGACTGAAAATGCAAATTCTTGTGACTGAAAAAGAATAAATCTTTCTGTCTGGCTATTTAGGCATTTAAGAATGTCAGAATCATAGAGTTAAAGGTTCCTTTAGGACTTTCTAACCAGAGGTGGTATTCAGCAGATTCTGACCGGTTCTGGAGAACCGGTAGCAGAAATTTTGAGTAGTTTGGAGAACTGGTAAATACCTAAATACCACCTCTGACTGGCCCCGCCCCCATCTGTTCTCTGCCAGTTGATCGGGAGGAAATGGGGATTTTGCAGTAACCTTCCCCTGCCAAGCCCGCCAAGCCCCACCCACCAAGCCATGTCATGCCTACCAAGCCACACCCACAGAACTGGTAGTAAGATTTTTTTGAATTCCACCACTGTTTCTAATGTAACACCCAGTCTCATGCAGAAAGTCCAGATTAAACATCTCCAAACAGGTATCTCTAATGGTTGATCTCTAATATAGGTAGTCCTCAACTTATGACCACAATTGAGCCCAAAATTTCTGTTGCAAAGTGAGGCATTTGTTAAGTGAGTTTTGCCCTGTTTTACAACCTTTCTTGCCACAGTGGTTAAGTGAATCACTGCAGTTTCCCTGGAGAATCACAATCTAATAATCGAACTAGAATGGAGTCTTCACAATGTTAGTGGAGGATCAAGCAAAATTATCATTTCAGAAGGACAATCTAAGAAAAGCAAATTTCAGGCTAGCAGAGATACCTTTTGAGAAATTACAGCTGTACTTCGAAGCTGAAAATAAATGAATGCACCTACCTCATACTGAGAGAGACTCCTGCTAAATCTGCAATTGATAGATCTGAATCTGTCTCGTCCAGAAAATACAGAAATATCAAAGTTATAGCCACTTTGTACCAGACTTTAGGTTCTGGTGTTTCATCTCTAGATTACATCTTATTTCACTTTTACAATTATTTAAGGAAGCCATATCCTCCTGTGCTCAGTTTATATGAGCTATGTGAGAGACATCTTAATCTTTTCAGCATTTGAAACCAGAATAACAGAAGGGGATTAATTATGCTCCCCTCTTTTTTTCTTCTTTAAGTAATAATTATATCTGATTGCCTTGGGTTCCTTTTTTTAAACTTTTTATATTTTCTCCTCTCCAACTCTCCTCCCCAGACCAGGGCAGGTATGATAGAATCCCAATAGTTGAGCTCACATGTACATGAGGCAATGGAGAAGTTCAAGACATCTTGCACAGTCGTGGGCTTCAAAATTTTTAGCAAGGGGTTCTCTGCCCGGTTGTTGGGTGGCTGTGGCCATGGTGGGCATGGCCTAATCCTCCTGCACCACAGTGGAGGGGGGTGTTTTTGCCCTCCCTGGGCTCCAGAGGCCCTCTGGGCCTGTTTCCAGCCTTCCCAAACTTTTTCACCCTCTCCGAGCCTCTGGGAGCACCCTGCACTTACCTGCATCCAAAATGGGCCATGTGGGGATTCCTGGGAGGGGTGGGGTGGATGAGGCCAGCCAGGAATAGGATTTGGGGGTTCTCCAAACTGCACATAATCTTAGCTAGAGGTTCTCCAAAACCCTTGTGAACCCCTAGCAGCCCACCTTGATTCTTGCATGAATGAAGACAAATATACGTGTCCCAAGATAATGTAGCAGGATACAATCTGGGTCGGTCACTGGGACCACAGGTTTAGTCTTCTTTCAGTTTTGTGTTGGAGCCCATCCTCAGCATGAGACCAAAAGCTTGGAACCAAAAGCTTGCAAGGTTAAACCTCTGGTCCTGGTGAGTGGCCTGTAACATCTCATATGTCTTATTGCGCTGCAAGTTCTACAGAGATACCAGATCAATGTCGACCCTCCCTCTATTACAGAGATTTCTAGGGAGATCAGATAATTTCTATGTAAACCATCTTCTCCAGGACTCAAATCAAGCCGCCACTCACACAGTGGCCAAATTTTGTGCTACTACAATGATAATAAGGCAAAAACAGGTTAAAGAACTAAAGACTTCTCATTTTTTAAATCAGCATCTTGCTTAGTTATTTCCAATAATTTTCAGAAGATATCTATTTTAGTGTGGGGGCAGCATGACGGGTCAGCAGTTAAGACACTGGTCTCAATGGCTGGAAAGCCAGCAGCCCAGGTTTGAGACCCAAGTGCCATGAGAAGGGATGAGCTTCCATCCTTGCCCTAGCTCTTGCCAAGCTAACAGTTGGAAAGCAAGTAAATGCGAGCAGATAAATAGATACCACTTCAGTGGGAAGTTAACAGTGCTCTGTGACATCATGCTGGCCATATGATCACAGGAATGTCTTTGGACAGCACTGGTTTAATGGGCTTGCAATGGAAATGAGCAGTGTCCTCTACAGTCAACAATGACCAACGGAATAAAAAATCTGCAAGGATTCTTTTTAATATATATTTTGATGTATAACTTCATTGGATTTATTAGTGTTAAGTAAATAAGCATGTTATTATTGTAATAGGGGTTCATAATATATAATGTTTGATTTATTTTATAGTTGTCAGTATATAAATTACACCCATTTTTCCATATAGATCCTGAATTGCAATTGTTGTCTTTTATTCTCTTTTTATTATTTTACCTTGCTGGTCATCAACTGAATAAATAAATCTGTTCCTCTCCCATTTTCCTTTGAAAAACAACTTTTATAGTTTTATATCATGTGTTAATACAAGTTGCCTTTTACAGCTTGATTTATATGGGAAAAGGAGACAACAGAGGGAAAAAAGATAAATGACTTTTCTCCTAGCTGCTGTTGACATGTGAAAAGCGTTTAGTCAGAGAGGCCATTTTGCTCCTCCATCTATTGCTCATTTGGAGCTAGCAAAGTCAACTTTGTTGAAATATGCTTTATATACCCTCTAAAAGGAGGAGTTTCTGTGATTGATGGGTGAGACTGGAGTGCATCAGTATCACTCAGATATCTTTGCTCTCCATTAGAATCAATAGTTCTTTAAACATGCACCACAATGGGTGATTTAACATCTGAGGCTCTTAGATGTTTTACCAGCATTTAAAAATAAATTTTTGTTTTAGAGATGCTGATGGCAAAATGATCTAGTTACCTGTAAGCTGGTCAGTATTGTGTTGTTGTTGTTGCTGTTGGGTTTTGTTTTGTTTTTATGTCCCTTTCAGAGCATTTTTGGATGGTTTGTCCAATCTGCCGTTTCAGGCTATTTAGCAGATCTTTTTGCAATATAGCATAAATTCAGCCATAAAAACTAATGGACTGGAAGACATCAAGACTTTTAAAGGCTTATGGCCAACACCATCCATTTTGTGGCATGAAAAAGGCGATCAGCCTAGGATTTGTCATTAAAAAAAAATGCACACAAGCTGAAAATTATGGGGGGGGGGAAAGAAAGCTCTGCTGAATTCCCCCCTCCCCCCTCTTCCTGGCAGTTGCAATCTGTCTTGAACCAAGAATGCATTGAGTTTTGATTGAAATGCGATACTTGCGTGCAAGGTCCTGTGAAGCAAAAACATGTGTGTATGTCAGGATGTGTGGTGCACAAATCTTGCTCTCGAGAGGCCCAGGAGGTAAAAGAGAGCCTCAAGTACCGTTTGCTTGGATGGAGAGAAAATCTCCAGCAAAAGAGGAACATCAACCAAATACTGAATAGGTTGAGGAGCGGGGGGGGGGGGGGGGGGAGGTCTTTTGCAAATCCCTGTAGATATGATCTGTAAATATTGTGGGATCTCAGACCCACTCCTCTTCTTTCTGACATGGTGCCTTTGACTGCAGATGCTGAACATTAAGGCCTTATCTCTGCTTTGAAATTCCATTTTCTGGCCTTGCCTTTATTCCAAGTGCCAAGAGAAATGGTACATGCAGATGAGTGAAATATTAGTCCGGCAGCCTTCCCCGCCCCTCCTTTTAATCTCAAACAGCTTTGAGGCTGGAAAGTGGGTATCGAATATGTTTGTGTGCTTAACTCTTCCTCCAATGCTTGTTTTTCCACCCCAAAGTCAGTTGCCACAAATCAGATGGCCCTTGGAGGGGCGGGGGCTTGAAATGTGTGTTTTTCTAAGAAGAAATCCCACCTATTTCTAGAGAGGATAGCGGTTGGTGGGCTGAGAGAGAGTAGAACACCAGGCAAAACAGAACCCCCCCCCCTGCAGGATCAATAAATCCAGTGCTTTGGGGTAGAAGGCTGGTTCTCATCAGCATTATAAACTGCTGAGTCAATGGGCAAATCTTGTAACACAGAGAAATATGCTTCACTATTCTTATAAGGGTGGCTCAGTGGCTAAGATGCTGAGCTCCTCGATCAGCAATGTCAGTGGTTCGGCAGTTCGAATCCCTAGTGCCGCATAACGGAGTGAGCTCCCATTGCATGTCCCAGCTTCTGCCAACCTAGCAGTTTAAAAGCGTGTAAAAATGCAAGTAGAACAACAGAGACCACCTTTGGTGGGAAGGTAACAGCGTTCCGTGCACCTTTGGAGTTTAGTCATGCCGGCCACATGACCATGTAGATGTCTTCAGACAGTGCTGGCTTTTCAGCTTTGAAATGGAGATGAGCACTGCCCACTAGAGTCAGGAACGACTATCACATACATGCAAGGGGAACCTTTACCTTTATCTTTCCTTATAGGATTACTGAAACCAGGCTATAAAATTACCCATTAGTTCAGTTGGATAAAGTAATTAGAGACTGTTTATTTCCTATTGATCTTACTTAAAGTACTTCTTGAACATCTAGCCATAGATTAATTTCACACAAAACATACTCTATATGCTATAAAGTTCTCAACTTACAACAGTTTAGTTTTAGTTTAGTTTAGTTTAGTTTTGGTTTATTTGTATGCCGCCCTTCTCCAGGAGGGACTCAGGGCGGCGAACAACTCAAAGGGGAAAGGGAACATAAACAACAGTACACATAATTAAAATACACGAAAATCACACAGCCATACCAGTCGAGAGGGGAGGGGAACTCATCAACCCCAGGCCTGCCGGCACATCCAGGTTTTGACGGCTTTCCGGAAGGCCTGGAGAGAGGTGAGGGTCCGGATCTCCGCGGGGAGTTCATTCCAACAGTTCATTTAATGACCGTTGAAAGTTACAAATGACACTGAAAAATGATTTATGACCGTTTTTCACACTTACGACTGTTGCATCATCCCCATGGTCATGTGATTTACATTTGATTGCCTGACAACAGGTTCGTATACGCTGGTTGCAGTTTTCCAGGGTCATGTGATCAGTTTTTGCAACCTTATGACCAGCAAAGTCAATGGGGAAGCCAGAATCACTTAACAACCGTGTTACTAAGTCAACAGCTGCAGTGATTCACCTAATAAATGTGGCAGGGAAAGTCGTAAAATGGGACAAAAGTCACCTAATAAATTTTACACTTAGCATCATAAATTCTGGGCTCAATTGTGCTTGCAGGTTGAGGGCTACCTGTAAATGAATGTGGGCTATTGAAGTCTCCCACAATACAATTCTGGACTGGGGAAAACTGTCTTAGTGAATAGTGTGCTAAACTGATGCATCCCCAACAAAAAGACATCACCTGGCTGATGCCCAAAAAGCTAAGCAAGGCTGAATATGGGTGGTACTTAATTGGGAGACCACCAAGATTAGGAAGATGAAAGAAGATCCCGGAAAGCAGTGGTATAAAACGTGTTGTTTTCTTGGCCTCTGATATGAAAGTATTTTGATGATATATATTTTTTTGGCCTTTTCACTGCAGCAGAACGATGCTAGTGCTTTAACATTTGGAAGGATCTATCACCCTGTTAATGGATAAATGAAGTGATAATGGTAAGGAGGGAGGATTCGGAGTGCAGATGAGATTAAGGCTGTGTGGGTAAATGATGCTTTTGATTGCAACTCCATTCCCTTTATGGATGGACAGCAATAAGTTAAATAGTCCGGCAATGTGGCTATTTTCTGAGAGCAGAAAAAAAATATAGCGGTAGATAAAGAAATGCAAGGAGGAGGCTGCTAATAATAGGCAAGAAAGCCAGAGCATCCACTGTGAGCTTCCAATTAGTAACTATCATAAAGAAAAATCACGTTACGGATGTATTGCTCTCACTTGGTTTCTTACCTTGGTGCATGTGTTCTGCAGGATATTAATACCCCAAAGTGAATTGTAACTGGCAAAAGAATTACATTTCTATCTTGTTTTTTTAATTAAGAACAGGTTGAGTTTAAGGTTGCTCAGACAAAGATATGGCGTACAGATTGGCAGTCGTCTTGGATTTTTTTTAACACTTTGGAAAAAACTACTTAAAGTACTAACAATTGAGGTGGAGGGAAGCCTTGCAGGCTAACTCTCTCCATTCTTATTTTTTTTTTTTTGTGAGGGGGAGTCTCTTTGAGTTCTTTGGCATTATTTCCAAGTAGAACTGCAAATTTTGTGGCTTGAGAGCAAGAACTATGGGAGCTTGCAATGCCTCTGATCTCTCTTAGGAGTCCTGGGGAAATTGCCTATACCAGCAGGCTAGGAATTATCTCCTAAGGCTCCGTGATTTCCTTGGGGTTTCCTCCGTCTGAGAGGAAAAAAGCAAAACCAAATGAGTTGAAATTGCAGGAAAGCAGATTTTGGGCTAAATTAACTGGAGAAACATCTAACAGTCAAAGCTATTTGACCATTAGATAGATTGCTTGGAGAAGGTGTTATTGGAAGGCATTTGAGTGATGGATGGCCTACTGTAAGGTTCCCTTATTGAACAAAGGATTTGATAGATGACCTCAAAAGTGCTTTCTACGTTTAACATTCAGAAGTTCTTTCAGTGATCAGAGTGAAAGAATATCTAGGGCCGTGGAGATACAGGTTGGGCCCAGAGAATTTGGAGAAAGTACTGCCAATTGTCGACTTGTGACCACTATTGAGCCCAAAATTTCTGTTGTTAAATGAAACAGTTGTTAAGTAAATCACTGCAGTTGTTAAGTTAGTATTGTGATTGTTAAGTGAATATGACTTTGCTTGTCAGAAGGTCCCAACAGGTGCTCACATGAATCCCAGTGGTGGGATTCAAGTTTTTTTTACTACCGGTTCTATGGGTGTGTCTTGGTAGGCATGTCATCTCTTGGTTGGAGTGCCTTGGTGGGCGTGGCAGGGGAAGGATACTGCAAAATCTCCATTCCCTCCCCACTCCTGAGGAAGGATCCTGCAAAATCTGCATTCCCTTCCCACCCCACTAACCTGCTTTCCAGCTCTGTTCTCCTGTGCCAATTAGCCGGGACTCAGAAGGCAGCGAATAGATTAGGGTGAGGCCAGCCAGAGGTGGTATTTGCCGGTTCTCTGAACTAATCAAAATTTCTGCTACCAGTTCACCAGAACTGGCTGAATACCACGTCTGACATGACCCCAGGACAGGGCAACCATCATAAATACGAGCCAGTAGCCAAGTTTCCAAATTTTGGTCACATGATCATGGAGAGGCTGCTATATTCATAAGTATGAAAAATGGTCATGTCACTTTTTTCAGTGTTGTTATAACTTCAAATGGTCACTAAATAGCTATAGCTCTTAGACTTATATAACTTATATACCATTCCATAGTGCTTTATAGCATTCTCTGAGCAGTTTACAAGGTCAGTATATTTGCCCCCAATGATCTAGACCCTCATTTTACTGACCTTGGAAAGATGGATGATTGAGTCAACCTTGATCTGTTTGGGATCAAACTCTAGGCTGTGGGCAGAGATAGCCTGCAACACTGCACATCTAGAGCTCTTACAATCTGAAAATCGCCTCCCCAGGATCCGGAGGTCCTCTGGAGGTCAGAAATGGGCCTGTTTCCGGCCTTCCTGAACTTCTGGTAGGGCCGTTTTTCACTCTCCGTGCGTGCCCTGCACTTACCTGCATCCAAAAAAGGCCATGTGGGGACTCCTGGGGTGAGTTTGGCCAGCCAGGAGTGGGATTTGGGGGCTCTCTGAACTGCACAGAATCTTAGTTAGAGGTTTTCCCGACCCGCTGTGAACCCCCAGCAGCCCACCCATAAGTGGAGGATTATCCATAAGAAAATTATGGGATTGTGAATGATGATCCTTCAATATTGTTTTTCTTTCTCTTGGCTCTACCTAGGATCTCTACTTCCACTCTTATTTAATCCAGTTAAATAATTTAATCCAGTTGGCAAACAGCATTCTTCAGACGGTCGTCAGGAGAAAATGGGACTGCTACCCGTGCTACCTAAGTAGCTGTTTCCTTATTGTTAATGATAATGGAAGATGTGGATGTTTGTACACAGGGACAACTGATTTCTTTTCCAAGCAATTGTGATGCTGAAAGACCTGTTTTTCCATGGACGGAAGGTCTACTTAACCTCCAAAAAAAAATTGAAAGCAACTACAACTTCCACCTCTTCTCCTTGATTTTTCCCCCTATAGTAAAGTAAAGTAAAGTAAAGTAGAGTAGAGTAGAGTAGAGTTGAGTTGAGTTGAGTTGAGTTTTGGGTTAGGAGAAGGTTACTGTGGTTGATCAAGCATGAGGAAAAACTTTCTAGGGCAGTTGAGCATGGAGAAACTAAGACCCAAAGACTTCAACTTTTACATAAATGGTCTTTCAAAATTTGGTTGGGCAACTTCTTTGAATCTCTCCCAGGGCAATGAGAATTTCTCTAGTTTCCTGGGAGTTTAGTAATTTCTCAAGGGCATAATTCTACTCTAGTCATGGCAGTATTGCTAAAATGTCTCATGAGAGAAATTCCTGCCTTGTGGTTTTCTCTTGAGATTAACTGGAAGGTGAGAAGCCAAGAAGGCTCTAGAATTCTGAAGAAATGGTTCTATCAGGAAAGAAATGATGTTCTTTCTCACTCTTTGACTTCCTCATCATTAAATAGAGGCTAAAAACACCACACTCAGTTCACGTGGATTATACTGATGTTCTATTCTCTTTTGAAAGAAATCTTGAAACAAATTATTTTTCACTGAATTGAATAAGAACTTTTAGCAAAGAAATAGAAGATAATAAAACTGCCCAGCATTAATTTCAACTCTTATTGTTCCATTTTCTTTTCTGTAGGAAATTTGGTATCTTCTACTTTTGTACAAATGAGTCAGATAAGTGTAAAAATGATCTTGGTACTTATTCTACTACCTTAGAACTCTGCCACAATGCTTTGCAGAATTTAGCATGGAGACAATGGGATCTGTTAGAGAGATGGTGACGTCACCTGCTATTCTGCTACCCTCCTTCCTCCTTTCCTTCCTACAGAATATAGAATAATAGAGTTGGAAGGGACTTGGAGGTCTTCTAGTCCAACCTCCTGCTCAGGCAGGAAACCCTATATCACTTCAGACAAATGGTCGTCCAATCTCTTCTTAAAAACTTCCAGTGTTGGAGCATTTACAACTTCTGGAGGCAAGTTGTTCTACTGATTAATTGATCTAACTGTAATGAAATTTCTCCTTAGTTCTAGGTTGCTTCTCATTGATTAGTTTCCATCCATTGCTTCTTGTCCTGCTCTCAGGTTGACTCCCTCGTCTTTGTGGCAACTCCTCCCTCCCTCCCTCCCTCCCTCCCTCCCTCCCTCCCTCCCTCCCACTATTTACTTGAAATAGAGTAGTAATAAAATATTATCAGAGATCTATACCTAATAAAATATTCATGAATGGCAGATAATGATTTTAGGTTCTGAAGTCTCCCTAGTTTGGGGGAAGAGCTTTGCAATACAATTTGTTGTATGGTCTTGTTCTCTCTCTCTCTCTCTCTCTCTTTCTCTCTCTCTCTGTCTCTCTCTCTCATGCAAGCTTGAGGTTCTATTTGTAGTCTGTGATGCTTGTGCTGCAGAATAGCATCTTTGCAAGATCTTCTGTGTAGGAACATGAAGTTTGACATTCCATCAACTGAAAAAAAATTCAGCAGGGAAAGCCTGAGTGAAGAGAGAGTTTTTTTTTAAAAAAAAACTTTATTACCCTTTTTCTTTATCCCTACTGCTAACAAAAAAAAAAAGGAAATAAAGATTTTTGCTTTTAGAAACCATCCCTCTCTACCCAGGCTATCCCTACTGGTTCTTGTTTTTGTCTCAGTAGACTCTTAGCTGCACACTCTTGTGGAATATATTGAATTTGAGGCTGGTGGGAATCTTCCATCCAAATCTTCTTTAAAGTTAACTCAAACATGCATTATTATGTGTAGAGCAGGAAGGGATTTTTTTGGAGGGGGGATTATAATATTTAATTCTATATACAGTTTATATATCTCCCTTCTCTTTGTTAACGGGAGCGCTTTAAAGATGGAACAATGGGTTAAGTTGGCTGTGTATGTCCCAAGCCGTGGTTTGTTATTGAAAACAAACTAAAGGTAAAGGTAAAAGTTCCCCTCACACATATGTACTAGTTGTTCCCGACTCTAGGGAGCAGTGCTCATGTCTGTTTCAAAGCTGAAGAGTCAGCGCTGTCCGAAGACATCTCTGTGGTTGTATAGTCGGCATGACTAAATGCTGAAGGTGCACGGAATGCTGTTACCTTCCCACCAAAGATGGTTCCTATTTTTCTACTTTCATTTTTATGTGCTTTTGAACTGCTGGGTTGGCAGAAGCTGGGACAAGTAACAGGAGTTCACTCTGTTACACAGCACTAGGGATTCAAACTGCTGAATTGCTGACCTTCTGATCAACAAGCTCAGCTCAGGAAGCCATAAATGATTACAGATATGTAATCATTACAGATAGCTTCCATAGGAATAAATATTTTAATATTTGGGAGTTTTTTTAGCTTAAATGTAGGCAAAAAATTGTGTCTTGGACATAATGGACATAGTGTCAGACCTGCATTTATATTCCTTTTAGAATTTTGGCCTGCCACACTTTCTCTTATTTCATTATGCTGTTTCTTCAATATAGTCGATGGGAGGGGGGAATAGAAGGAGTAGGATTGTGGAATGTATTATTTTCATTCTTTACTAGAAGCCAAGGTCATCCTTTGTCTCCGCACTTTCACACCTGACTGGAAGAAGCTGGGGGGAGACGCCAGCATGGAAGAAGAAGATTGGACCATGTGATGGATTGTGGGTGTGGGGACAAGATCAGGAACTTTTAACTAGGTGGGATTCTGATGTAACTTCCAGAGTTGGAATCCCATAGCACGATGTCAACATGCCTGTCTTATTAAACTGGAACTTTAAGCATAGTTTTGCCTTCAACTCTGATTTAATTCTGCATGGTATTTGGAACGCTGAGACATAGTCTCGGAGATTATGGCCCTACCCACCTGGTACTTAGAGGAAGAATAATGAAAATTCTTTTAATTACAAAAGATAATGCATAGGAAACTGGCATGCAGCAAAGCACTGGCCTCACGCATAGCCTATATTTCTCACAATGTTATTGGCCCCTCATGACTCCAGAGAGGAGATGCTTAGGGAAAAAAAATCTAAAGAGATCTAGTTGAAAATATATCACTTGTGCTCAAACAAAAAAGACAGATGGCTACTGGCCATTAAGGAGGAGTTTCTTACTATTGATTTTGTATGGATGAACATCCCAACTGGATGCCCTTCAAATATTCTTCCATAATTCTTAGCCAGCAGAACTGGGCAGTGTAGTCCAACGTATCTGAAAGAATTAGATAACAGAAGGAAGGTGAATTCCTGTGCAGTGTCAACATGCATCCCTTTCTCTCTCTCATACACATATTGTGTTTGTCCAAACTACTCTTTTTATATTCAAATTTTCACATTGGCGGCTGGAAATGTATCCTAGGATAAAATTGTAGACACAGTGGGTGGCCAGTCATCAAAGATTAAGGAGTACCAAGCTGTAGCAACCTGGCACGTCTTGTTGAAGAAATCTATTTGAAGCCAGGAATGGGTGCCCAGGACATAGGTTCATTTGACATTTGCATAATTGTTACTCAGTTTGGTAAAGGTTCCCCTCGCACATATGTGCTAGTTGATACCGATTCTAGGGGGCAGTGCTCATCTCCGCTTCAAATCCGAAGAGCCAGCGCTGTCCGAAGACGTCTCCTTGGTCATGTGGCTGGCATGACTAAATGCCGAAGGCACACAGAACACTGTTACCTTCCGATTAAAGGTGGCCCCAATTTTTCTACTTGCATTTTTTATGTGCTTTCCAACTGCTAGGCTGGCAGAAGCTGGGAGAAGTAATGGGAGCTCATTCGGTTACGCGACGCTAAGGATTCGAACTGCTGAACTGCCGACCTTTCTGATCAATAAGCTCAGTGTCTTAGCCACTGAGCCACTGCATCCCTTTCAGTTTGTGTATACAATTTATTAGCCAGATCTTCCTGTTGGGGAAAAAAAGCCACACACAAAACTGAGGGAGGTTTCGAGTCGACCCTCATTAGCCGTTATGTGACTGGATAAAGGCTTTCCTGTAAATACAGTTTGTATGGAGGGAAGCAACACCACCCTTTGACATTTGTTTGGATTGTGTAGCCCAGAATTTTCTTTGGGAAGCATAATTACAGCTGCTTGGGTCAGGAAGTGGGTGGGTAAGGGGAGGGTGCCACACAATTGATGTGTAGGTATAATGCACTCATAATGATACTTCAGTGGTTCTTGGTGTGAGGTCTTGTTTATCTTCAACATTACTCATTTACCATTGTAAATTGTTCATTTTTCCACTCTAGGCAGCAGGGGTATTTTAATTTTCTTTTTAATTTCTTCAACATTTTTAGTAAGAGGTTCTGTGTCCAGTTGCTGGGCGGGCATGTCCTAGGCTGTCTCCTGTACCACGGTGGGTGGGTGGAAGGGCGTTTTTGCCCTTCCTGGGCTCCAGAGGGGGAAAATGGCCTCTCCAGGCTCCAGAGGCCCTCTGGAGGCCAGAAATGGGCCCAAGACAGTGGGGAACTTGGGGAGGAACATGGGCCAGTTCTGGAGTCTGGGGAAGGCTCTGATGAGGGCTTTGTGTCAGAGGCAGAGAGGGGGCCAGGGCAGTATGACAGTTATCAGTTGCCTTTGGAGTCAGACATCATTGAGGAAGATGAACAGTTGGAACCTGTTCCCAGTGTGCACATGTGCAGAGTTGCCAGACAAAGGGGAACAGCTAAAGAAGTAAGGCCACAAGTGGACGATGAACGGCCCCTCCCAGAGGAAATAAAAGAGGTGTGAAAGGGGAGTGAAGTTTTCAGGAGACAATTAGTTCGCTTAATTAGCTCTTGACTCTCCGGTCTGTGACTGTAAATCTGTAAATCCTCTCTCATTCACATCCATCACGACTTTGATGGACATGAATGAGCAAATTTCACAGCAAATTAATAAAAGGTTTTTTTTTGTCAGGACCAGGAGTTTGCTTCCTGCTCTTGGGAAGCCTAGGTCAGAACAGAATGTGACTTTCATCCCAGACACTGCAAGGGTGTAAGATGAAATCGGGAAACATTACATTGAGTAAGGTGTTTCCTTTCAAATACTATTTAGAAAATAATAGCTGTACTGAAATTTTAAACTAAAGAATAACTTATGATCGCCAGTCTTTGGGGAAAGTCTTTATGATGCAATCATTTTGAATGCACTTATCTCGAAGAACATCTTATAGGATTCACAGTGACAGTGAAATAGTGTAGAGTCCCAAAGACTCATTAAAACGAGAGGCACTTGGCTATCCTTTCACATTTCATTACACTGTTACTTTAAACAACACAGGCAACAACTCTGAACAATAAATATTACTGTATGGTGTATTTTTCCCCTCTTCAGAAAACAATCTTTCAGTGAAAAAGACCAGAGATACAATTTGATGGCAAATTAGTCTGCCACACATAAAGGGGAGAGATTGCATTCTTGCTTTGTGCTTGTGTTGTTCTTTTCTGATGTTCATTGCCGCAGTATTTCATTGATTGGTTCAATAGAACGAATTAATTAAATGTTCTAGCCATAATAAATACACTTATTCATTGACAATATCAAGGTGATCCTCTCATCAGCTGAGAAAACAGATGGCTGGATGAAGTTAAGAAATAATGAGTCCAAATTCAGGGCCTACCTTCAGGTATGGAAGTTCAGCAGGCAACTGACTCAAGCTATCTTGCATGAGAGAATTAACTTGGAACATGGAATATTGTATATGATGTGCCGAACTCACGAAGAAAAGTTCAGGAGGTGAATCTCATGAATAAAAACGCAGCTATTAAAGCAGCGTGCCTTCTAAAATGATGAGTGTGACTCAAGTGAATATCTAAAAATAATAGTGCCCTTGTAGTCGAGAGTTTAAATTAAATTAAATTACTAAATTAAATTAAATTAGAGATTAATCTGAAAGGTGGGTGCAAAAGAGCAAGGTAGAGAGTTATCTCCTATAGAGTCATGTGAAGTATTAGTACTGCTTTATAAGACCTTAGTATGGCCACACTTAGAATATTGCATCCAGTTTTGGTCACCAAAAAATGTTGAGACTCTGGAAAGAGTACAGAGAAGACCAACAAAGATGATTAGGGGACCAGAGGCTAAAACATACAAAGAGCAGTTGCAGGAATTGTGTATGTCTAGTCTAGTGAAAAGAAAGACTCAGGTAGATATGATAACAGTGTTCCAGTATTTGAGGGGCTGCCACAAAGAAGTAGGGGCAGAAATATTTTCCAAAGGCAGAACAAGAAACAATGGATGGAAACTAATCAAGGAGAGAAGCAACCTGAATTAGAAAGAAACTTCCTGACAGCAAAAACAATTAACCAGTGGAATAGGTTGCATTCAGAAGTTGTGAGTGCTATAAGAAGAGATTGGACAGCCATTTGTCTGAAATAATATAAGGTCTCCTGTTTGAACAGAAGGTTAAACTAGAAGACCTCCAAGATCACTTCCAAGTGTATTATTCTGTATTTTGTACAAACCCTAAATTTGTAGGCTAAACTAGGAAATAACTACTCCCCACCAAAAAAACCCAGAAAAAAATGAAAGTCAAAGCATTTATCTATTGTTTCCCAGAAAGCTACACAGATGTGTGGTTATAGTCACCCGGAAAGAAGCTTGACCGGAGTCTTTTCTTTTAATAGCAATAGCACTTAGACTTATATACCGCTTCACAGTGTTTTTTACAGCCCTCTGTAAGCAGTTTTCAGAGGCAGCCTATTGCCCTCAACAGTCTGGGTAATCATTTTACCCACCTTGGAAGGATGGAAGGCTGAGTCAACCTTGAGCCTGGTGAGATTTGAACTGCCAAATTGCAGGCACCCGGCGGTCAGCAGAAGTAGCCTGCAGTACTGCACTCTAACCACTGCACCACTGTGGCTCTAATACTGATACATATTGCAAAACACAATTTCAATTCACACAGCCCTCCCCCTCTTTTTAAAAAGAAAATAAAATAGCATTGAAAATTCTCACAGGTCAAGTCAGTAGGCAATCTATATCTGCAGGAACTGTGTATATGGTTGGCTTGGGATGATCTGTTCTTAAACTTTGGGATGATGAGAGACGCTGAGAAGACATGAAGATTAGACCGCAATTTTCTTCATTGCCCAGATGAACAGATGGTGGAAAATTTACAGAAAGTTGGGTTTTATTGCAAAATATGGTCTTGCTTTGAAGCCCCCGACACCTGGCCTGCCTCACACTGTGAGAAAAACATCCTGGCTTTACACTAATGGACTGAACAATAGTCAAAAAGAGAACATCTTTTATTGCACAGAGAAGTCAGAAGAACTGTTATTTCTCAGACTTCCTGCTGTCATTCTATTTACTGTAGTCTGTTGGTGCTTAAATGGGGATCACTTGAGGCGATACATTAAGACTTGAAAGGAACAATATATTTTACAATTAGGTTAGCAGTAGTTTTTGCATCCCCAATGATAATTACAAATCAATTATGCTATTTTTTTTTAATGAGAACTCTTGCAGGGCTTTGCTAAGTCAATTGTCCCTCTGTGTGATGGAAACTCTCCAAGGCCAGGAATTAAGAGTATAGTTAGTAACAAGAATGTTTAATCCCCTTAGCAATTCTTTTGCAAAAAGATTAAATTAAGAGCAGTTGGAGGAAATATGGTTGCCGATTATGGCCAGTTTAAGATAGTTTGGGGGAATGGAAGGAAATGAATGTTATTGAATCTGTTATTTATACCATAAGAGGTGGAATATTATATTGTAATGAAGCACTAACACCTTTGAGGTACAGAGAAGTTATGGATACCGTAATTGACTGTGTTTTCAGTGTACCCTTAAACTGGTTATTGATTGAAATCTGCAAAAGCGGATTGAATTCGAGAAACAAAAACTTAATAAAAACAGCCAACCAGCTGCTGTACTCAACTACTGGATTTCCTTTAGTTGGTAAAGCAAATGGAGAAGACTCCTGTGAGTCTCTTGGACTGCAAGACGATCAAACTGGTCAGTCTTAGAGGAGATCAACCCTGACTGCTCTTTAGAAGGCCAGATCCTGAAGAGGAAACTCAAATACTTTGGCCACCTAATTAGAAGGAAGGACTCACTGAAGAAGAGCCTAATGCTGGGAACAATTAAGGGCAAAAGAAGAAGGGGACATCCGAGAATGAGGTGGCTTGATGGAGTCACTGAAGCAGCAGATGTGAGCTTAAATGGACTCCAGAGGATGGTAGAGGACAGGAAGGCTTGGAGGAATGCTGTCCATGGGGTTGCAATGGGTCGTACAAGACTTCACAACTAACCACAACAACAAATTGTTATAAAGAACTAGGGTTAAATTTGATTCGATCAGAATTCAGTGAGAAAAGAAGTGGAGTGTTTATCTTTGCAGGTATCTCTGAAGGTAAGAGAGACTTTCATAAGATTTTTAAAGGACCTTCAAGTTCAAGAATAAATATGAATGTGATTCAGATATATCTATTATCCTTATTCAAGTATTTCATCCATTCAATGACTCATCTTATTTCAATAGTGCTTGTGTCTTATTCGCATTAAGCTTTCCATACCCACTGTGTTCTAACAGTCTTCAGTCAAGGCGGGGATCTTAACATATGAGCCTGATTTTGAGGTGGATTATAGAAATTTGCATTCAGGATGGTGCCAGAGATTATATTGTCCACAGTGGACATAGATATACTGCCTGCTATTTCCACCACTAAATTTGAGTCTCCACTCAACTCAGTGGATAACTTTGGGCCAGTCATGGTCTCTCAGGCTTTGCATGATTTTTGCAAAGGAAAAACAGCAATAGCATTTAGGTTTATATACAACCCCGTAGTGATTTACAGCACTCTCTGGGTGGTTTACAAGATAGAAGCTTTATTTGCATATTACCCCCAATAATCTGGGTCCTCATTTTATAAACCTTTCAAAGGATGGAAGGCTGAGTCAACTTTGAGCCCTGTCAGGATGAAACTCCAGGCTGTGGCCAGAGTTTGGTGCAATAATGTACTTTAACCACTGCGCTACTAGGGCTTTTTATGTTAACCATTATGGACACTCAGAGAAAAAGGTAAATATCAATGCAATAAATCATAAGAAAGTCGTAGGACTCTCTGGAGCTTCCCCAAGTCTGCAAGAACTATGAATTATTTGACCTTAAATTGAAGTAAGGACTTGGAGTTTGCTTTGAATGTCTAAACCCAGTAGCATTGTCTACAACTGAGACTCCCAGAAGAGGGGGCCTAGTCATTTTTTCAGTCTTCAATTTGAGCAGACAGATGCTTGTTCTCTGCTGTCCATCGATATCCTCTCATTATGCCAGAAGAAAGCAGAAGACAAAACAAAAATGAATAGAAGGAGGCAGATGCTTCCCGTTTTCTTCAGAAGTCTTAAACACACATAGATACGCATAACTGGAAAATACTTGACAATAAATCAGCCAAAACAGGGAAAATATCAACTCATATTTTGACAGTTAAGGTGTTCTACAGTAGATTTGCTGGCACTCCAATTGATGATATGACTTGCTGATACTGCAGCTTTGTGGCACTCCTTATCAACTCTGACAGGTTTTATAGTGCCTCTAAATTGAAGTGTGGAAGCCTGCACGAGTTGTTAGAAAAAGAGATCAGGCTAGGCAATTGCTGTACAGCATGTTGTCAGTTTTTGTTTCAGGCAAGCTTAAATACTATATTATTGTCTGTCTTATTGACACCAAATGAAGCAGGGAGGGATCCAGCTTGGCAGCGGAAAAAGCAGATTTATTGGGCTGTGGATGCCCCGAAATGAGTGTAATTCCACAAATCTTTCTTCCAGAAGGATAAACAAGACCAACTTCCAACTACATAAATGAATTACTAGAAGGAAAGAATGGCCACAAGGATTAGTGAGTTTGTTTGGTTGCTTAGCCCATTCTGGCACTTTGTCAGAAATGGATTCTTAGTGCTTTTAATTTAAAACCTCAGGCTCAAAAGTGGGCCTTGTTCCCTTTTGCTTCAGGATACCTTTGTAGAAAATGCAGGATGAAGCTATTTGTGCCAACTGGGCTGTAGAGGATTAATCTTGGGGCAGATTTGCCAGGAAACCATGAGAAAGGGATGGATAGTTTCAAGTCAGTGGTTGTGCAGAAGTATTTTGCTTATCACAGGCCAGGCTCTTTTAAAAAAAAGTAGACTAAGTGGCAAGCAATTAAATTATTCTGGGATGGACTGAATTTCTTTAATTAAAGTGCAAGGCTGCCTTTTTAAAGCACGTTGCTTTGAAATGTGTGAGCTTGGATTTTGCTTAGGTTGGTTGCATAATATTATGGTCAAAGTGATGGATCAGGATCGAGAAGATGACAGTTTAGGATTACTTGAGCCTGGACACTTATTGAGTGACTTGAGGACAGTCCCTAGTTCTCACTGGAGTCTGGTTGTTGATGCGGGGAACAATTTCAGACAGCACACTGAAGGCTAGTTTCACTGGAGTAAGTGAAACAATTTATTTTACATGGTAGAATAAATTTGGATTTTCACCATAAGGTGTTGTTGAGGCCATCTGAAGGTTTTGGATAGAAGATGAAAAAGATTGTCCTACTCTACACAGGTTTTCTATACCAAGGACAAAAAGTATAACCCTTTAAGAATTAAACTCAATGCTTGCTTACTTCTATATTGCATAGTCAACCATTGTATAGGACGATACAGTTTCATATATGTAAAGAAAAAATGTTCCTCATCATTACTGTTAGGAATATAATCTAATGCAGTGTTTTTCAACCTTTTTTGTGCAAAGGCACACTTTTTTCATGGAAAAAATCACGAGGCACACCACCATTAGAAAATGTTAATTTTTTTTAACTCTGTGTCTATATTGACTATATATAAAGTAATTCTCCCACGGCACACCTTACACTATGTCACGGCACACTAGTGTGCCACGGCACAGTGGTTGAAAAACACTGATCTAATGGTTGAGTTGGCAATATATAAATCATGTAACAATGCTGTACCTGTTTCTTTAAATCAGTGGTAGTCAACCTGGTCTCTACCGCCCACTAGTGGGCATTCCAGCTTTCATGGTGGGCGGTAGGAGTTTGCTATAACTCTGCTTTATAAATTTTATAAAGTAAAATTACTTCCCTACTTTACAAATCACCATTAATATGGAACCGGTGGGCGGTTAGAAAATTTTACTCCTAACAGATACACAAAAGTGGGTGATAGGTATAAAAAGGTTGACTACCCCTGCTTTAAATCATACTGTAAATGTGATTGGTTGCTGTTTCCTCAATCGGCCATAAGATGGAGCCAGAATCACTGTTAGATGCTGATCTGATCTGATCTGATCTGAGGATTTTGGAAGCTGGCTGTTAGGAGTGCTGTATTGTGATCAGTGTGAACTATTGTAAGTTTTGCAACTGCTAGCAAACTTTGTGTACTGGACTGATTGTATGATTATGGACTATATTATTTGGATTATCCCTTAACTGAAAGACAATGCTTCTCTGAATGCACTTGCTCTTCCAACGGGGAGCTTACCTAACAATTACCTCCTTGTCAAACTTCTGTGGTGCCAATTCACATCTTGAACTCCTAGAGCAGGGGTGTCAAACTCAAGGCCCGGGGGCCGGATCTGGCCTGAGCGGTGCTTAGATTGAGCCTGCAGGGTTTCGTGGAAACAGTGAAGGACTGGCCCACAGTGTTGATCCCAGTGAAAAGGAGCTCAGGAGGGCTGCATGCAGCTCACCTGAGCTCCATTTTTGCTGGCAGAGGATCACAGGAGGTCGTCGCAGATGAAAAGAGGAGTCTGTTTTTGCTGGCAGAGTGCTTGGGCCACCACAGGTGCGGCTGACATAAGTGACATTGGGCTGGTCATGCCTACCCTGGCCACACCCACCCCAGCCCCCCAAGGTCAAACACAACCCTGATGTGGTCCTCAATGAAGTCGAGTTTGGCACCCCTGTCCTAGAGAAAAGGTGGAATAGAAATCTTAGTCCAAATATCAACTCACAACCAAATTCCACTGAAGTTAATGAGACTGAAGTTCGTCACCATGGCTAATAGTTCCACCGATTTCCTTGCTTCTTTAGGAGCAATACAGTCTGGGTGCTATCTTACACAGTGAATGTGAAAAAGCAAAATAATTTTGCAATGCAACGTTTTGTTTCTACGAAACCAAAACCAAATAATCTGTCACCTGATGGAGATGGTGGTGTTAGTTGCTCCTTTAGGGTTGTGGTGCCTAAATTGTAAAAAAAAAAAAAATCAGTATACCAATAACAATAACAAATTAATTTCCTTATTAACTTGAAAAAATGCACGGAGATTCCAGAGAAGGAACAATCCTTGCAAAGCAGAACCATTGGACAGACTTGCCAAGGATGGTTTGCTGACACAGTTCTGAAAGAGATCTTGATCTATCTCGGAGTAAAAAAAACAACAACATGACCTTTGAAGTGAAGTTTTCAGCTAGTGGCTGGTGGAAGTTGGCTAGGAAATCTACTGGACAAAAAAAAAATAGGTGAATGCTCGAAGAAATATAAAAGAGACATGATGGATGCCTGGCCTATGAGTTTGGCTTAGCTGCCATAGCCCATTGTGTTTGTTACATTTAAAAGCATTTAAGCTGAATATCAATAGCCTCGGTTAAATGCAGGAGAAACCTCATGGGGTTTCATAGTTCTCTTGCTGCTTGGCATTTCAATTTGGGGCAGGGTCAATGTCAATGAGCTCTAGAAAACAAAATAAAAAAATCCATGGAATGCTGACGAGACTTAAATAGCCCATTTCTGGAACAGAGAAACGTAAGCTGCTAAGTGAAGTGTGCTTTGTCTGTGATTTATATATTTCTTGGATTTATATATTGCCTTTCTACTCTGACAGACACACAATGTGGTTAACATTAACCCGAAATTAAGAACAAAAATCCTGGTGCAATAGGATTATATACTTTTTAGTATTTATTTGTTAGATTTTGGGAGGAGGGGCTGCATGGTGGCCCAGAGGTGGAGGTTTTGCCTCATAATCAGCAGGCTTTGACTTCAATCTTAGGTAGTGGCAGATATTTCTCTCTTTGGCTATGAACTCCGTGTAGACATCAGGAAGGGCATCCAGCCAGAAAACTCTCAAGCTATGTTAAGTCGCCCCAACTCCACCCTGATGCAAGGGATTACAGGGTTGCTAAAAGAAAAAAAAATGTTAGATTTTTTGGGAGGAGTTTTGCTCTGTCTTCAATCAGTGGAAGGGCTTTGATTAAGCAGAATTATTTCCATATTAAATGGGAATCAGATTGGCTCAATGTGAGCTAATCCAGAGAATTTTTCCTGGTGGTTAAGATGTGCATAGAGCAGCTTTTTGAATTTAGAATATAAAGTTTTCTTCCTGGTTATAAAATACATACCCTTTGGGTTGAATTGGCTTTCACACTTTTGAGGTTCAGAAAATCCATGAAATCAAATTTCTTTCATCAGGCTTTTAAAATTGTTAACGGAGTTCTAGTATTAGTTTTGTGTTAATGATAATGTGTATTTTTAAAAACTTTATTCTGTTTTTCTCTTTTAAATGCTGTTAGCTGCTTCCAGAGTAGGAAGAAAATGGCATAAAGTGAATAAATAAATGCAACCCTGGGGGAAGAGTAGTTGCTCTTAATTACATATAATAACAGTAGCCTAATATGGAGATACAAGGATAAAATATTAAACCCAAATAAAGATAGCTTTGTTAGTCTACTTATCACTTTTGTATGTTCCTACGCACAGAAATATGGCTGGCTTTGCTGTGATTGCAGCAAATTGCCCCATTTAAAAAGTTATGTGTTTATCAGCATCACTGAACAACTGTAAAAAGCTTCCTGACATGTTAGAAGCTAAAAAAAAAATCTAATATTGTATATGCTCTTGAGGATGATGGGGTAATAAATGATGACTAGCTTTTCGTTTTGTCCAAAGAAAGAGCTTAAAAAATCTTCTTCAAAATTCTGTATGAGAAATGAAGCATCCCTTTATTAATGAATAGAATGGGTCTATTAACTGATTAGTCTTACGACCTTACCAATAAAATAAAAATAAAACATGCAATCTGATTCCAGGGTAAAATAGATAAAAGGAAATGCAGTGATAAAATAGATGTATGGTGGTAATACAAGGTGTTGGCCATCAGATAAATGTGTTCCCTTACAGGGTACCTCAATTTGTTTGATGTAGATGTAGTCTCAACTTATGATCACAAATGAGCCTGACATTTCTGTTGCTAAACAAGGCAGTTGTTAAGTAGGTTTGCCCCAGTTTATGACCTTTCTTGCCACCGTTGTTAAGTGAATCACTGCAGTTGTTAAGTTAATAACACAGTTATTAATGGAATCTCGCTTCCCCATCGACTTTGCTTGTCAGAAGTTTGCAAAAGTGATTATTGGACAGTGCAACCGTCATAAATATGAGCCAATTGCCTAGCATCCAAATTTTGATCATGTGGCAGATGAAAAATAGTTATAAGTCACTTTTTCAGTGCTGTTGTAACTTCAAGTGGTCAATAAATGAATGATTGTAAGTTGAGGATTACCTGTATTGGGTCCTTAACTCAACTGCCTTAATTATAAACTTAACAGTTCTCCTTACAATAAGCCCAGGATGAAATAAGACAATCTATGATTCAGATTCCATTGGGCTGTTCTTTCCAATAGGGAATGATGAATGACATATACTTGGCAGTCCAACAAAAAAAGAACAATGTTTTTGATGGCTGGGGTATTGCATATTCTTGTCCTCCATTGATATGGTAAGTGGTATAAGTACCCGTATTTGGACAAATCTTGCCCTAGACTTCATTGACAACTCTTTCTAATATATATTTGAAATAATGACCCCCCCAACTTCTAGCATTCTTTTGTGAAATGCTTTCATGTTTTATTCAGGGGACATCACTGAGCCATCCTGGTGTCCAGCACCAATTTAGAAGAGGAGAATTCCAATAATTAAGAGCCGAGGTGGCACAGTGGTTAGAGTGCAGTACTGCAGACTATTTCTACTGACTGCCGGCTGCCTGCAATTTGGCAGTTCAAATCTCACCAGGCTCACGGTTGACTCAGCCTTCCATCCTTCCGAGGTGGATAAAAGGAGGACCCAGACTGTTGGGGGCAATAGGCTGACTTCGTAAACCACTTAGGGAGGGCTGTAAAAGCACTACGAGGCGGTATATAAGTTTAAGTGCTATTGTTATTGCTATAATTACTCTTCTCTACCTGGCAATAAATGAATGGAATTTGGTACATTTGATGATTAAATGTTTGGGTGTTCTGGAGTTCACCGATCTGATCCGCATTTCATGGTCAAAAATCTAAGTCATAACTTAGCTGTCTACCTGGTCTTATACTTGCCAAATGCAGATTTCTGCTCCCAAATAAGCCACAATATAGTATCAACACAATTGGGGAAGGTGGCTTTTGAAATCCATGGTTCAGATCAAAGGAGTCCTGTGGTTGAATGGGAAGGCAATTTGATTCACCTGTTTAAAACACAGCCTTCTTTCCCATCCCTCTCCTTTAGATAATGAACAGCATGAATGGAATCCCAATGAGCCTCCTATTCATGTCCGTTTGTTGCAAGATGAATGAAAATTGAACCAAATGGGTACCATGCAGTTCCATTTCCATTTGCCTTAAAATGAATGCACACTTTAGAAGCAAGCCAGCTCCGTTTTGAAAGAAAAGCGGGAAGAGAGAACATGATATAAAACAGCAAGCTCTGCGCAACTCTTTATGTCATTGAGAAATAGCTTGCTACTCACTATCAATGGGAGTCAGTCATTAGATAACAAGCAGGGTGAAGAATGGACTTGGCCAACTGTATCATTCCATAAATTTGTTATTCAATATACTTTATTGTAAGTTTCAGCCTGGATTTTTTCCCCTGTAGCCAGTGGTTTTGATTTATAGCGGAGGCAAATCACAGGAAATTTCATGATGAATCAAAAGTAGGTTTGGTAAGATTCACCTCCCTGGTACTACAGCTTCGCCCCGCTGTTATAATTGGAGATTGGGATTATGCTTCTGTTAGAGATAGACAAAAAACACTATGACTATACACTAGTGAGTTATGTAAAAGAGATAAAGGTAAAGGTTCCCCTCACACATATATATGCTAGTTGTTCCCGACTCTAGGGGGCGGTGCTCATCTCTGTTTCAAAGCCAAAGAGCTAGCGCTGTCCAAAGACATCTCCATGGTCATGTGGCCAGCATTGACTAAACTCCGAAGGCGCATGGAATGCTGTTACCTTCCCACCACAGGTGGCTCCTATTTTTCTACTTGCATTTTTTTTACATGCTTTTGAACTGCTAGGTTGGCAGAAGCTGGGAGAAGTAACGGGAGCTCCCTCCATTATGTGGTGCTAGGGATTCGAACCGCCGAAGTGCCGACCTTTCTGATCGACAAGCTCAGTGTCTTAGCCACTGAGCCACTGTGTCACTAATGTAAAGGAGGTACAAGAGTACAATGTTCAAAATCTTTGAAACATGAACATTGATGATGAGGAACTAATTTCTTTGTACTTAAATCAATATAGCCGTAAACCTTCTCACTTCATGATAGATGTCAGATCGGTGGGCAGACTGTTTCTGTTCTCTTGGAATTCACACTGAATTGAAATCAGCCTCTATTGGTGGATGTGTGGGCACTAAAACTGTTGTAATTTCTCCTTAAAAGGAGAGGGAATGTGAACAGAAAGCTCCTTATCATTAATTTTCAATTGCCCATGGATAGTTCATAATTTTTTTGACTTGTTTTGGCTTGTATGTGTCATAGCCTAAGATTCAGGGTTATTTCTTTTCTGCTTTCAACAAATAACACTGTTTTCCCCATCCTGTGCAGTCAATCAAGGCTGTAATTGTGTTAAGACAGCATTGCTGAAATGTGTTTACAGTTTACTGTCCACCCATCCAGAAACAAAAAAAACCCTGCATGGCAAAATGGCTGTTGAAGTCTAAATGGCTCCCTGCCAACCCTAATGATATAAGGGGCAGAACAGTTACATGCTGGTCACTATTAAAACTGTCAGTATTTAAACACAATTACAACACAATGTTCTCACAAGTAACAGCTCATGCCATACTGGGAAGAAGGAACATTAGATTGGCAAATGTCAATTTTTACTTGCAGATGTATGCCAGTGCCAAACAGGGTGGTTTTTTCTTTTTGTTCCTTTTCTAATAAAGAGGCCCTCGTGTCCTTATTTTTATACAACAGAAGAACATAAATGTATATTGAATGGTCATACTCTAACGCAGCTACTCATCTGTTACACCTATGAACGCAGAGAGGGAGGGAGGGAGGGAGGGAGGGAGGGAGGGAGGGAGGGAGAGAGAGAGAGAGAGAGAGAGAGAGAGAGAGAGAGAGAGAGAGAGAGAGAGAGAGAGACTGACTGACTCTAGTCATAGTTCTGTCCTGACTAAGTCTCCAAAGTTGAAAGCTGTTATTAAAAACTACTGTATTCCTGGTTTTATCTGGCTATCTAAATTTAGCATGGCTTTTAGACCTTTTAAATTCTCTCTCTCTCTCCCACTCTCTCTCTCGTACTTTTATTTGATTGAAATAAAATTCCATCTATGTAGAGAATGATTTTGTTTGTTAGAAAAATTGTTACCTTTGAGGGCTAGAATGGGGTACACACTAGGGATGATAAATGCTGGGGGGTTTTGTTGGTTTTTTTTTGTTTTTGATCAAAGTGAAATCTGAACATGTGTTTTTTTTTGAAGTGTTAAAATGCAAAAATATGTGTGACTGCAAGTGTGAGGTATCTCTGATAAAAGTCAATAGTTTCTTGTTTGAGAATTCTGATTGGCAGTTTGTTAGTTTACTTTAGAACAGGGGTATCAAACTTGTGGCCCAAGGGCTGGATGCATCATGTGCTGGCCAAGCCCACCCCCGTTTTAACGAATGGGAAAAAAGTCATGATATGTTGCATGAGGACAACGTGACTCTATGAGTTTAACACCCCTGCTTTAGAACCAATTAAATGGACCCCCAGTCTCTGAATCAGCCAACAGCTCCACTGATCATATTCTCTGAACAAAAATGTGTTGTTTACTTAAATGTAGTTGGGTGAAATTGGCCAAGTTAGATTAAAGTAGGTAATATCTCAGTAGGTAAGAGTCTCAGTGGTGCAGTGGTTAGAGTGCAGTACTGTAGGCTACTTCTGCAGACTGCCAGCTGACTACAATTTAGCAGTTCAAATCCCACCAGGCTCAAGGTTGACTCAGCCTTCCATCCTTCTGAGGTGGGTAAAATGAGGACGCAGATTGTTGCAGGCAAGAGGCTGACTCTGAAAACTACTTACAGAGGGCTGCAAAAGAACTGTGAAGTGGTATATAAGTCTAAGTGATATTGCTATTGTTATCTCTCCTTCCTAAGTAATAAAAAAACTGTTGGAAAACAGGTAGGCTGCCTGAGATTAAATAACCTGAATAGGAGTTTAATACTTCCAAGCTCTAAAAGTGATATTTTCTTCTTTGCAGTGAATGAACTTCAGCACATTTGGTCTTGACAAAGCCCCACCCTTCAAAGAATCTATAAAACACTGGTAGATTTAGACAGATATATATTTAAATAGCTTGCATATAAATGATCTATCTATTCAGCTGCATTTACTTTGTTTCTAAACCTGACATTATTTTTTTAAAAAAAGGGGGGGATGAACACTCACGTGCATTTTAAAAATGAATACTTAGCACAAAACAAAAGAATGTAATGGTAGCTTTTAAAAACCATTAAATGTATTATAAGGGGGGGAAAAAGAAGGTGTATAGGCACAACCATCGCTGAAGTTTACAGTGACCAGCGAAGCAGGTGTCAAACTTCAGAACATATTATTTTGTATCATAAACTGAAATGAAGGGTTTTGCTCTGAAGAGAGTCATTTTAAGACGATGGCATTTATTTAACAACTATTACAAAAGTTGACTCTGGTGGCAGGCTCTATTAGGACTAGCTATGTTGAAAAATGAAGCTTTCTGCTTTGCAAAGCAATCACCAGTTTCTAGAGTTGTATTTATTTGCAGTCATGTCTTTGGTTACACAAAAATCCCACTAAACCGGAAGACGATTATGATTTGTGACTGGATTGGCTGAGCATAGCGTATATATTATAAGTATTCAGGGTTGCCTTGTTGTGATGCATTCATCACATACTCTTCAAATTCCCCATATGTCTCCATCTCAAAATGTTTACCTCCATAAAATGCTACAGCATAATCACCTTTAAGTTTTCATAGATGAGTAATCATTTTATTTAAACTATAATGGATTAATCTATGACGGGGCATATTCTAGCACGATAACTATATTCCTGTTTGACACCCAATGAAAAGGCGTACATATATACATTTTTAACAACTGCTTATGAGTCATCATGTACTTTCAGTCTAAAAAGAGTGTTGCATGGGTGTTGACATTGGAGGAGGACATTGTGTTAGTCTGTGACAGCCAAAAATCAGGAGGAGTCTGGATGCACTAACAAATTTTATTAAAAGATATAACATTTCATGAACTACAGCTTGCTTCGTCAGATACAGAGAAGGACTAAACTGATGTAGATTTAAATTGGGATGAGAAGGGAGAAGGCAGGATTCTCCCTGGTATTGATTTGTCTACTTATCTCTTGACATGTGTATGTGGGTTAATGATCTTCAGTTCTAGCACTTGAGTGTCTCTGTCAAATGGATCAGAACAAATGCACTTGTAATGTTGTAAAACAGGAAACCTCAACTGGGCATCTCCTGGTAACAGTGATGTCACCAGTCCTTTTTAACCCAGAAGGTATTTGGCACTACTCATCATGAATGTAGTAGTAGTAGTCCAGGGATTCAGGAAAGGAACCAAGGGTCTTGGCAACATAATACTAATTGTGTAAATACACTGATGAAGTTACCTGGTTTGAGTAATGAAACGTCTGCAAGAAAACAACCAAGTTCAGAGAGCACCAAAGACCCCTTATTTCAACCCCGAGCCCCATATTTTCTCCTTTATTGCTGTCATGTCCCCATTAAGCTGCCCACTGAACCCATTTATCTACTCTTGTTTACCTGCTTTTGAACCTGCTGGGTTGGCAGAAGCTGGAACATATGGCAGGAGCTCACTCCACCTGTAGCAGTAACTGGGTCTCAAATGCAAGCCTGCTGGTTGTCAGCCTAATGACCTAATCTCAATGCGCTACTATGTTCTGATTCCCTGGACAGCATGGGATGCTGTGCTGAGGATCAGATTACTAAATTACTAAACATTATTTTTCAGGGACAAAGAAAGTTTCTGAATGATGCATTCTGCATGTAAGAATGCTGGTCCATCTATGCCTTTGAGGACCCTCCTATTGTAGAGTAAACAATCAGTTTGTTTATGTAGCGTTGATCTAGGATGAGCACTTAAGTGCCACTGTTCTTAGATGATGGGTTATCTTGGCAAAATTACGAATCTGAAGCACTCTCTCGATAATCAACAGATGACCCCAAAGTTTTTCTATTATTCCAGGAGAAGTGAAAACATATGATAAGAAGCACTAGTAGTCTGAAACACAATGGTGTAACTAGAATGAAGAGAGAAAAAGAATCCATTTAGAAAAATATCCATTGTGTCTTAAGGAGATTGTGAAAACTACTTTTACAATGCTGCTTTAGGTTTCACGATCTCATCCTGAATGGAAGGTTATTGTGTGTTCATGTATTAAAGGATCAGAGGAGTCTGCTTGAAAGCATAAGTAGAACTATGATAAGATGCAGCCTTATGACAACAAGGATTGTCCTACGTGTCTCACTTCTCTGTGAGGTTACTTTCTTTTCAGGTAGATATTTATGAAGTTGAGAGTGTATACTGAACATTGCAATCAAGGTTTGCTGAGAAAGTAAGACCTATTGGCTTATTATGAAGTAAGTCTGAGATGCCAGCCGCTGCTCTTTATAACACAGCCTTCCAGATATGTTTGAATACCTTTTGAGATGACCTTGGTTCCCACGAGATGATCAATTGTTGTTGTCTGATCTGACATTCCAGACTTCCCCCCCACTCCTATGCTGTGTGGCAATCTGAGAAACGGAGAGATGGCTGTGGCAGGCCTGATCCTTTTGACAGTTGGATCCCTTACACACTAAATAAATAGAAAATCTTGACCTGCCTATATGTATGACCTTATCACAGTCATTGCAAATCTTATTTTCTCCCAAAGTGTGGTCTCCTAGCATCAAACATCTGCTCACCTTTATTTTCTACTAGGATTTTCTGAATATGCTTGGAAGCCTAACTTATTTCTGTGCATGAAGGAAAGTCTAAAAAAAGTCACGGAGACCTTTTTTTCTGCAAGGGATCCTCCTGCCTTGAGATCCTCATCAATGTCAGTCTAAAAACAGATCACCTTTCCTCCCTCTGAGTGGGTTAATACGAACAGCGCAGAAGGCCGGGGACAAAGGAGGTGATTATTTCACATTTCCCCCACCCTCTTTTTTTTTTTAAAAGGAGCGAGTCATTTTGTTCTAAAACTAGTTTTACCCAATAATTCATGTGGGATGCAGAAAAGAAGATGACATATATATTTTTTTGAGTGGTGAGAAGCCGTAGCTTAGAGTTCTGCCACCTCCCACCCACTATTCCTTTCTTCCACATAACGGCTCAGCTGTAATTTAGCTCACTGTGGTTTTGGGTCAATACTGGAGCATTGTTTCAAATAAAGGACTACTATATGAAAAAATATAATATATTTTATATTATATTTGTGAAAATAATATATATATATATATATATATATATATATATATATATATATATGTGTGTGTGTGTGTGTGTGTGTGTGTGTGTGTGTGTGTGTGTGTGTGTGTGTGTGTATCTATATATCTCTATCTCTATCTCTATCTCTATCTCTATCTCTATCTCTATCTCTATCTCTATCTCTATCATCTCTATCTCTATCTCTATCTCTATCTCTATCTCTATCTCTATCTCTATCTCTATCTCTATCTCTATCTCTATCTCTATCTATATCTATATCTATATCTATATCTATATCTATATCATCTATATCTATATCCATATCTATACAGCTACAGTTATAGATAGCTCTATCTACAGTGTCTGTCTGTCTGTCTGTCTGTCTGTCTGTCTACCTACCTACCTACCTACCTACCTACCTACCTACCTACCTACCTACCTACCTCTCTATCTCTCTATCTCTCTCTCTCTCTCTCTCTCTCTCTCTCTCTCTCTCTCTCTCTCTCTCTCTCTCTCTCTCTACCTCTCTACCTCTCTACCTCTCTACCTCTCTACCTCTCTATCTCTCTATCTGTGAAACAAGTAAAGTTCCACATTTAGGCAAGAAAATCAAAATGCACAGGTACAGTATAGGTGGTACCCCGCTCAATAGTAGCAACTGTGAGAAGAATCTTGGAGTCCTAGTGGACAGTCTCTGAAATATGAGCCAGCAGTGTGCAGCAACTGCCAAAAAAGCCAACACAGTTCTAGGCTGCATAAACAGGGATAGAATCAAGATTACGTGAAGTGTTAATACTACTTTATAATGCCTTGGTAAGGCCACACTTGGAATACTGCATTCAGTTTTGGTCACCACGATGTAGAAAAGATGTGGAGACTCTAGAAAGAGTGCAGAGAAGAGCAACAAAGAGGATTAGGGGACTGGAGGTTAAAACATATGAAGAACAGTTGCAGGAACTGGGTAGGTCTAGTTTAATGAAAAGAAGGACTAGGATAGCATGATAGCAGTGTTCCAATATCTCAGGGGTTGCCACAAAGACGTCATGCTATTCTCCAAAGCACCTGAGAGCAGGACAAGAAGCAATGGGTGGAAACTAATCAAGGAGAGAACTAACTTAGAACTACGGAGAAATTTCCTGACAGTTAGAACAATTAATCAGTGGAACAGCTTGCCTCCAGAAGTTCTGAATGCCCCAACGCTGGAAGTCTTTAAGAAGATGTTGGATAGCCATTTGTCTGAAGTGGTGTAGGGTTTCCTGCCTAGGCAGGGCGGTTGGACTAGAAGACCTCCAACAACTCTGTTATTCTATTCTATTCTATTCTATTCTATTCTATTCTATTCTATTCTATTCTATTCTATTCTATTCTATTCTATTCTATTCTATTCTATTCTATTCTATTCTATTCTATTCTATTCTATTCTATTCTATTCTATTCTATTCTATTCTATTCTATTCTATTCTGACATTTTTAAAAGAGATAGCTCTTAGTCTCCCCATAGACCCATCCCGATCTCTGTTGATTATGGGGGGCAGATGGACATTGCTTTTCTCCTGCTAGATATGAGAACTTCTTGCATCCCTGCAGAGCAAGATGGAGTGTTTCAAAACTTTTCTTTTCTTTTCTAAAGATTACTTGTGGAGGGTTTTTTTGGCAGAACATGTTGGTGTTTTCATCTGTAATGTCTCTAAGCAAACCCGCATGGGCCTTTTTATTTTTGCTTTTGGCAGCCATTATTATTTCAATCCCACCCTGTGTTGAAGGGTTTTCTTTTTTTTTTCCTCTTGGAAAATCTGCTAATGACATGGAGGAAAGTACAGGGTAATGTGGTCATTTTTTTGGCAGTGCTCTCTCCTTGAAACTTTAAACACCAGAAAAGTGGCATTGGTTACATGCTGTGTAGCAGGGAAAGAATGCTTTTGTTGATAAATGGTGTGGAGTTAAAGGGTTTTGGCTAAATGCAGACAACTTTAGCTTTAAGGATTCCCCCCCCTTTTTTTGAGTTGTTCTCTTCTTGAAAAACTCAGAGGATTACAGAGAAAGCCATATTAGACAACCCCCCCCCCAAGGAAAGAAAAATCAGTATTTTATATATCAGATGCCTCAGACCAGTGATGACTAACCTTTTCGTCACCGAGTGCCAAAAGCGTGCATGCGCACACATCCATAATGCAATGCACGAGCAAACCATTTCCTGCCCCAGTGCATGCATGTGTGACCCCCGCCTCCGCCCCTCCTGCAGTGCATGCATGACTCCATGTGTGCATCCTGAGCATGCATGCACAACCCCCTGCATGTGCTCACCCCATGCATGCATGCACATTTCCCTCATGTGCCCTGCCCCCTGCGCATTGTGGCAAAGACCTGAAAACCAGCTGGCCCGGTGGAAGGCGTGCGCATATGCATGGTGGAGCTGAGCCGGGACTCTGCGTGCCACCTGTGGCACATGTGCCATAGGTTTGTCATCACAGCCTTAGACCATTGCTTTTATTCTCAGAGATTATGGTCATGAAATTATCTTCTTGACTCAATATGTTTACAGCTAACCATTTCAGATGCAGGTAGCTTTAATAACCCCATCTTTCCCAATCTGATTTGTTCCATAGACATATGCAGCAATCATATGTTTATGATAATATTTGCTGTTCAGGGTTGAAACGAGGGGTCCTTGGTGCTCTCTGAACTTGGTTGTTTTCTGGCAGATGATTCATTACCCAAACCAGGTAACTTTGCCAGTGCTGGATGGAGTAATTTTGGGCAGCACGGCCTCCAGTATCTTCTAATTTGGAATTCTGGAAATTGCATCCCAATGCAAGTCCCATTCAGCTACTACAGGGTTGTCAAACTCCCGGTCTGTGGGCTTGGATGCATCACGCACTGGCCACACCTGGTTTAGCGAAGGGGGGAAAAAGTCCCAATACAGCCGCCATGATGCTGTGAGTTTGACACCCCTGAGCTACTATGAATATGGAGTGCAGATTTGAGATAGAAACAAAGACTGGTCCTTCCACCTTCTTCTTTATCTACAGAGGTCGCATGCCACAGATTTCTTGTACAGAATAGCAGGTTCCACTAAGTCGCAGATGGGTACCTCAAGGTTTTAGAACAACAAGTAATGCCCATTCTCCTATTTTGTGACCACCGCTCTCCCAGCTAGAATTATTGACTACTGGAAGCACAGTTTTCTATCACTCTATGTTGGGAGAAAGATGGAAACTGTAGCATTAGGTGGGATTCAGCCAGTTTGGACCAGTTCAGGTGAACCAGTAGCTCTGACGATCAGCTGGGGAGCAAAACAGTTAGTTCTGATGGTCAGGTTGGCCCACCCACCTGCTCTGTGCTTTAGTTACCTATATCCTCTCAGCTGATTAGCATGGCAGAGTGGATTGCCGAGCCTCAGCTGTGTAACATGGAAGGTAAGTTTTGTTAAAACTGCTGATGTGCGTGGAGCATGCGCACGGAGCAAACAATCACTGAACTGGTTGTTAAATTGGCAGAATCCCACCACTGAACATTAGCCTATGTCTAAAAGAATTAAGACAATTCTCAGCCACTTCCTCCAACAAAAAAGCTCATCATGCCATATAAGACTGCACTGCCTGCTTTCCATTACCATCCCTATTTATATTATCACTTCGCTCAAGCACAGTTCAGAGCAATCAAAGCCAACTTCTTAGCCAACTTATAATTTTAAGCTCTGAAATGTCATGCTCATTACTTATTGCTCTTTTCAGAATTTGGTAGGAAACATAGTGAGCTTGGGAACATGTCCAGTAATTTGCACATATTTATCTATTTTGGAAAGTTGTATGCAAGATCTTACATCATAAAACCAGAAAAATGTCTTTGTCCATTTAAAATGAGAGAAGCAGAGCCAGCAGGGTTCCTTTTTAACTTGCTCTTTCATAGATAATTTCACCTTGCATAAATCTTAGCTGTCTTCATGAAAATGCCAGGCAGATTGGACAAACACGATGCATTATTTCTTTTAGCACTTTGGGATTTGTTTCCAGACTCTTTTAGGCAATTGCTATTTTGGTACATTAACAATTGTTTGAATCACAGGAATTTTACTGGCATTATTTTGGGACTTTGTTTTAAGTTAAGGCCACTAGTTTCATGGCTGAAATGAAATGGTGTTCTCTATGCTCAGAAAAAGATGAGCATTGGAGTAAAAAACTTGTAAATGTGCCCATAGTTTTGTAAGAGGCGTCTGTGGTTCCTTCGTTCCTCTTTTGTTTCCTATGGGAGGGGCCAAACACATCCAAGTTGTGGCTTCAGTCTTAAGTTGACCATGCTTTCTTAGTTGTTCTTGTCTTCTGGAAGCTCTGCGCATGCGCATATTGGGAACAGGCTCCAGTTGTTCCTCTGCCTCACTGCTGTCTAGCTCCCTCTCTGCCTCTGACACAGAGCCCTCATCTGAGCTTTCCTCAACCCCCAGGACTGGCCCATGTTCCTCCACAACCTCCTCACTGTTCGACTCTGCTGCCAGCTCCACTGGCCACTGCTGGGCCACAACAAAGACTCAGTATCTTGTTACAATGGACTCTCTCCGTATACTAGCACACTATATTTCATACTTTGTTCCCACACCCATGCAATTGTAGTAATTCGTGAGGTTATAAAAATTTTGTTCCCTTTCTAAAAAAAATAATCTATGAGAGTATGGAGGAGAGAAATGATATTCCATGTGATATGGGAGCACATTTTACAGGCAGTAAGATAAAATGACAGTGTGTTCTTGTAGAGAAGAAAGAACTGCACATTCAAAGAAAAGAGCCATTCTTCTTGAGTTATGCCTTGGTTACCTAAAGAGCTTTTATCTTGTAATTCACTTTTATTAAATCATATCATTTTCTCTAAATCACAGCCACCCTTGCTAATACAAAGGTATAATTGTCAAATGCACAAAGAGCATAGTGGGGATTAGTGGATGTGGGACAGGACCTTCCAAAGTGTACATTTGTACAGAGTCCCTCCAATCCAAAGAAGGCTTATAAAACACATACCTGAATGGAGAACAACTTTAGAAAGATTAATTTCGTGCATGTAGAGGGGGCAAACAGAAGGAGTTTCTTTAGGAGAGAACAGTAGGCTGCATTCAGTGCACAAAAAGCTTTTTTTTTTTTAGCCATTGAAATCAAAAGTCTGGGCAAAGAAGACAAAAAGAAATATGTTCAAGATTTATTCTGCTGCAAGCTTTCATTTGGAATAATTTCTAATGCCTTCATAAAATAACTTATTTTTGAATGTGGTGATCTATTATGGGTGATCAGTGGACAGGTGAACTTTGAAAATTCCTAACCAGCATATGCTAATCATGTTGGCTATGATGTCTTGACCCTGTAGTCCCAATATACCGTATGTGGAATACACTAATGGGAAGATGCTTGATTAAGCAAAAGAACTACATGTACAATATAGAGAGCTTTAAAAATATGAGATAGATTTATATGTTGATAGAAGCTTAGACTGATCTCCATCATGCTATTTTCAAGATGGAAAGCACTGATCTCAACAGATGAAGATATCTTTGGACAGAGAGTGTGTGTGCATACATGGAACAATTAGTGAAGTTTAGGAAAAAGTGGCAGTCTTAACATGGATAAAAGGTAAAGATGTTTGAGGAGGTTTCAGACTTCTCCATGTAGAGGTGGGGCATGGCATGGTAAAAATATAAACTCAGTTTGTTTTCAAGCTGCAGTTTGATCTCTAATCTAGTCTACATCCTTGAAATTCCTTGATAATCAGACCCAAATTTGCTTTGCTTCCCAATACCTTCAGTATTGAAGTACCCCAAACCTCTGGAGGCAAGTGTTCCACTGGTCAATTGTTCTCATTGTTAAGAAATTTCTCCTTAGTTCTAGATTGCTTCTCTCCTTAGTTAGTTTCCACCCTTTACTTCTTGTCTTCTTGTCAGGTGCTTTGAAAAACAAGTTGAACCCCTGGTCTTTTGACAGTCCCTCAAGACTGCTATCATGCAAAATATCTTTAAAAGAAGGATAAAGTTTACTCCTCAGTTATTCTTACTAGGTATATGTACTGACTTTACAGTGGTAGAGACTAACTTGATTCTGCACCTAATAACGGCAGCAAGACTGTTGGTGGCGCAATACTGGAAGAAGGAAGACTTGCCTACAACTCAAGAATGGACATTGAAAGTTACAAACTTAGCCGAGATGGCTAAAATATCGGCATATCTTAAAGATCACTCAAATGAGAGATATAAACGAGACTGGAAAAAATGGATTGACTATATACAAAATAAATACGGGACTAAGAAATTCCAGTTAGCCTATGCTTAAGATCAGAAATGATTTAAATTGTTTAAAGTTAGTTCAGCAAGAAGAAGCTAAGGTCAATGTAGAATGTCATTAATTTCTTTATTTCTTTTTTCTCAATAGATTTTAGACTGTGTTTATTAAAAATCCATACCGTGTATGGGTTCTGGGAAATCGGGGGGGGGAGGAGGAGGGGGGTTGGGGGGGAGGGTGGAAGGAGGGAGGGGTATACATTAGGCTAGACAAGAATTTGGTGGTAAACTAGAACTATTTTGACACACAAAAAATTGTACTTCGATGTCTTACTGATTGAGGAATGATGAAATATTTGTTTTAAAAGAAATAAAACTTTTGAACCGAAAAAAAAAAGACTCCTATCATGATACCCTATAGTCCTTCTCTTCATTAGACCAGACATACTCAGTTCCCACAGCCATTTATTGTATGCTTTATCTTCTTTGTTTCTCTTTTCTGCACTCTTTTTAGAGTTTCAACATCATTTTTGTAACGGGTGGTGAGCAAAACTGGATGCCGTATTCCAAGTGTGGCATTACCAGTGCAGTGGTACTAAGTACATCATGTACTCTTAACTTTAAAATAAATTTTAACAAATTAAACAGAGAGAACTAAGTGTTATTGTTGACATTTACAGAATTGCAGCAAATCTTTTGTTGGCCTGGAATTTAGACCTGTACCCCAAACAGTCCAAGGAACTGTAACATGGGCTAGGTGGCCACACAATGCAACATGTCTTTGGTGGCAGAAAAGCATGAAGTAGCTCAGGCAATACAAGTCAACTAGCCTGAAACTGTGGATGCCTTTAGCTCAGAAATGTTGCAGTACTTTTTATCATTATGGTTGTTATTGGTTGTAATGCTATTGATGAATTTTACTTTGTTCTTGGCTTCCATATTTGTTGAGCCATTTTGGATTTTAGATCGCCTGCTAACCACCAAAGCAAACTATTGATAAATGAAATGGTAATCAATAGTTTATGGTCGAGGGGCGGGGGGAAGAGAGAGAGATGAACTGATTGTAGATACAACTTTGGAAGAGAAAGAATCCTCTTGCCAAATGTCTTCTTAAAAAGCAGTTTTATGATGGAGGTGTCATCTAGTACACTTACTTAAACTGTCATACCTTAAGTGCTTGGGAGGCTTCCTTCCCACGCTTTCTGTCAGGTATAAAGTTATTGATAAATGATGACTTGGCCTTCCTTACTCCCTCTCTTTTCACTGTAGAAAACAGGATTACAAGAGAGGTCATTGTGATTTTAACACCTCATCCCTTTTGCACCTTGTAACCAAAGACATTTGTCTTTCTTGATTTCTGTCTTCCTGCAGATCCTTTTTTTCAGAATTTGCCAAAAAATTATATCTATAGGAGGGCTAAACAGCCTTAAACTCATCATTTTTGCGTGCACACAGGTCCTGATGAGAGGACTTTTAAATTTTGGAAAAACAAATCCAACTTTCTAAAAAAGGAAAGATTTCCTTGATTCAAGCTTGGTTCTTGGATGTTCTGTGGATAGGTTCAGGATCAGCTACCATTTCCAAATGCTCTTCCAAAGGCAACTCATGCACACTTGTTGTTAGTTGCGAAGTCATGTCTGACCCATCGTGACCCCATGACAATGCTTCTCCAGGCCATCCTGTCCTCTACCATCTCTTGGAGTCCATTTAAGCTCACACCTACTGCTTTGGTGTCTCCATCCAGCCACCTATATTCTCTGTCATCCCCTTCTTCTTTTGCCCTCAATCATTCCCAGCATTAGGCTCTTCTCCAGTGAGTCCTTCCTTCTCATTAGGTGGCCAAAGTGTTTGAGTTTCCTCTTCAGGATCTGGCCTTCTAAAGAGCAGTCAGGGTTGATCTTTTCTAGGACTGACTGGTTTGATCGCCTTGCAGTCCAAGGGACTCGCAGGAGTCTTCTACAGCACCCTAATTCAAAGGCCTCAATTCTTTGGCGTTCAGCCTTCCTTATGGTTCAACTTTCACAGCCATACATTGCAGTTGAAGAAAACCATAGCCTTCTCTATACACACTTTTGTTGGCAGGGTGATGTCTCTGCTTTTTAGTCTGCTGTCTACATTTGCCATAGCTTTCCTCCCCAGGAGCAAGCGTCTTTTAATTTCTTGGCTGCAGTCCCCATCTGCGATGATGCGGTGATCTTGGATCATACACACTAATTTCTAGTAATCCAAATGGGAGTTGACAAAGGTATGAGCCATTGTGAGGCTTTCTGTTCTGACCTGGCTCCCAAACACGACAAACCCTCTGTAGTTAACTAAATGTTTCCTTTATTAGGAGCGCCAACAGCCCTGGCAAAAAGTCTCTCTCTCTTACAGCAGGCTAACATGTCTATCCAGCGGAGAGATGAATAGATGTCTGCCACACCTATTAATCTCCACCCTCCTGCTTTTATCCTCAGGTGGGGCTTCGCTAGCAGCAGTGGTCCTTCTGTCCCAAGGACTGGCCCATAGATTTCCACTGCTCTCCTCTTCTCTGCTTCTGTGTATCCTTGCATCAGGTACTGGACCCAGCTGTTCCTACTCTTCCTCATCAGCCACCTCCAGACCTGGGGGGCTGTTGACTCTCCATCTGATGGATGGCCCAGGCTTTACCTCTGTCACTCTCTCTGCCAGCTCCATTTCCTCTCCCCACTAGGAGCTCTCAGATTGCCTTCACGCTGGCACTGACTCCCATGCTTCCTCCTCCTCTGATTCAGCTGCTGGAGGGGCTGGCAGCTGACAAACCACAACACTTTTCTGCTCAGAAATGGGTACATAAAAGCCATAGCAGACCCTGCACTTTGAGCAAGAATCATGAATCCAGAAGGACACTCAAGCTGATTAATCATTGCCAGTTCAGTCCTCATCAAGTCTGGATTTTTTATCCTTTGCACTTTTTTTTTTTTTTTAAGAGAACTTTTTTATTTTTCTTTAAAAAAAAAAACACAAATATGTCATCATTTGTCAAGACATTGAAGTACAATTTTTTTTTGTTGTGTATACCCCTCCCTCCCTCCACCCCCCCATCCCCCCTCCTCCTTCCCCCCCCCCCGACTTCCCAGAACCCGTACACGGTATGGATTTTTAACTAACACAGTCTAAAATCTATTGAGAAAAAAGAAATAAAGAAATAAAGAAATTAATGACATTCTAGATTGGACTTAGCTTCTTCTTACTGAACTGACTTTTAACAGTTTAAGTCATTTCTGATCTTAAGCATAGGCTAACTGGAATTTCTTAGTCCCGTATTTATTTTGTATATAGTCAATCCATTTTTTCCAGTCTCGTTTATATCTCTCATTTGAATGATCTTTGAGATATGCCGATATTTTAGCCATTTCAGCTAAGTTTGTTACTTTCAATGTCCATTCTTGGATTGTAGGCAAGTCTTCCTTCTTCCAATATTGCGCCACCAACAGTCTTGCTGCAGTTATCAGGTGCAGAATCAAATTGGTCTCTACCACTGTAAAATCAGTACATATACCTAGTAAAAATAACTGAGGAATAAACTTTATCCTTCTTTTAAAAACATTTTGCATGACCCACCATATTTTTATCCAAAATGCCTTAACCTTTTGGCAGGTCCACCATATATGATAATATGTAGCATCGAGAGAACCACACCTCCAACATTTAGGCTGTACATTCGGATACATAGAAGCCAACTTTTTAGGATCTAAATGCCATCTGTAGAACATCTTGTAAAAATTTTCTCTCAGATTTTGAGCTTGTGTAAATTTCACATTTCTTACCCAAATTCTTTCCCATGTATCCAACATTATTGGTTCCTCAATATTTTGAGCCCATTTTATCATACAATCTTTAACTAATTCTGTTTCCGAATCCATCTGTATTAATACATTATATATCCTCTTTATATGCATTAAGCTTTGATCTCTTATTTGTTTAAACAGATTATCCTCAACTTGAATAAAACCAATTTTTTGATCTATTTTCCACCTAGCCTGTAATTGCCCATACTGGAACCATGTTTGAACTACCTTCTCCTCTTTTAATACCTCTAAAGATTTTAATTGTAATACCCCCCTTTCCGAGGTAAGAAGCTGTCTGTAAGTAAATCTGTCCTGTTTTTGTGCTGTATTCATATTTTCAATTGCATGTCTAGGAATTGCCCACATGGGTATCTTGTCATTTAATTTATATTGGTATTTCTTCCAAACCCGCAATAAAGCATTTCTTAAAATATGACTTTTAAAGTTCTTATCCAATTTTTTGTTGAATAACAGGTAAGCGTGCCAACCAAATACCAGATCGTGTCCCTCAATGTTCAATATTCTATCATTGGTTAAATGAATCCAATAAAAATATGGAACGCTTCACGAATTTGCGTGTCATCCTTGCGCAGGGGCCATGCTAATCTTCTCTGTATCGTTCCAATTTTAGTATATGTGCTGCCGAAGCGAGCACTTTATCCTTTGCACTTGTTTGCATTGAATCTTATGTTAATCCCACTCATCCAGTTTAGAGAGATTGTCACTGCTCTTTTAATTTCAGTTCCCTGAACAGTTTGTGGTCATCTACAAATGTGCCCATGTTATGGCTCATCTATAAATCCTGATTGCTTATAAAGAAATAAAAAAAATATCAAGTCTTTGTGAGGACCCAATTGTGCATCTCTGCATAATTCCAAAAATCATTCATTCTTATTTTTCAGGTAGTTACAACTCACGTGAACCCTTATCCCTTTACTCCACAGTTGTTGAATTTGTCAACAACATTTTGAAAATCCAAGTATAAAAGAACCATTGGACCAAACTCTCCTTTAAGCCACAATGGAGAGTAGTCTATCCTATATTAAGAAAGAGGTACAATCTGGAAGCATTTCTGTAGAAAATGTGTGCCCTACCACTGAGTTACTTGTGAACCATTTACAAAAGGGAACAAATACTTCTGCCTCAGTTGAATCAACACCTGAGGAATTTGACCTTTGCTAGTTTCAATGAAACTGTACCTATTCTTTGACATTTCAGCTAAGGGTATGTGTGTGGGGTGTTTTTGCACTTTTTGAATGTTGCAACCCAGGACACAGTTCTATTGTCATCTTGATCCATCATAAGGAGAGTTTAATTTTAGATGGTTTGCTCAAAACAGCAGATGAATCCAACCTTGACAGGTAGCGTTTTGAACAAATTTAAGAACAAACATATGGCTAGGAAGACATATGGTTTCCATAACAACATTAAGATAGCCTGCTGGTGCATATGTGTACCTTTTCTAAGGACAGAAAAAAAACCCCACAGAACATGTGGGGGAGAACAAAGCACAGTGTGTGAAAAGCACTGAAAAACATCTCTTTATGCCTTTCTACGAAGAGTGAGTAGGAACATCTCTTGAAAAGCCCAAGAGTTTATTTTTGTTCCTGGTTCATTGACATTTTTGTTCCCACTATGTAGTTTTCTTTATACCGTGGATTGCAGTTGAAACTGCAGAGTTTCAGTAGAGTAGGAAGTATAACAATAGTGTGTTGAATTCCATCACTCTGCTAAACAACTAATTCCCATAACACTGTCAAATTATATATTAAGACTGTATTGCTGTTGTTGTTCTCTTCCTTCCTAGTATCTATCTCTTCCCACTTATGACTATAACCATGTTGCTTGTATCATTACAATTTATATTGTTTTATTTGTTTCCTGGTATAATTTGATTGCTTATTATTAACCTATGACTATTTATTGAAGTGTTGTATCTTATAATTCTTGATGAATGTTTTCTATTTTATTTTTCTGATGTACATTGAGAGCATTTGCCCTAAAGACAAATTCCTTGTGTGTCCAATCACACTTGGCCAATAAAGAATTCTATTCTATTCTATTCTATTCTATTCTATTCTATTCTATTCTATTCTATTCTATTCTATTCTACTCTACTCTACTCTACTCTACTCTACTCTACTCTACTCTACTCTACTCTACTCTACTCTATTCTATTCTATTCTAGTTTTCTTTATACCATGGATTGAAGTTCAAACCAGCAGGAAGTATAGCAATAATATGTTGGTAGTGGAAGATCAGGATTCATGTTTTATCTGTTGCATTTGTTTTTTTTTCTTTTCCCTACCTATCAATTCAAAATGATAATAACATTAGAAGAAATCATGTCTATTTTGGAATCTAGCTTTTCCAAACTTGATAACCTTCAGATTATCATGATTGGGAATAAGATTTCAGCATCACAGAATTTATTAGTTTAAGTAGAAGTTATTTTCTGATATTACTTGTTCAAGAGATGACTACATTGGATAGATAGAATCAATCTCAAGTCTGAAAGTATGGCTATGAGAAGGGCCACTTGCAATTGTATGTATATTAGACCAGACCTCCATGGATATTGAAACCAGACTTTAGTTTCTTGCATTTTCGGAGATCAGTCCTGCACCAAGAAACCCATTCACGTATTTACCTTTTGTAGACATTCTGTGGAGTCTTCAGGGAAAGAGATTGCATTAAAGAAGAGATTGGATTTAAGAAGAGATTGGACAATCATTTGTCTGAAATGATATAGGACTTCCTGCTTGAGCAGGGGATTGTACTAGAAGACCTCCAAGGTTCTTCCAACTCTATTATTATTATAGCTTTGTTGATTAGCCTATAGGCCATATCAAAGCACAAGATTCAAACACATATCACCAATAAAATCCTATACAAACAATTTAAAATTAGAGTAGGGTAAAATATAATAGTTATAGGATAAAATGCAATATAATTTAATACATAAGTAGGTTAAATAGAATAAAATTACATGAAATTATATTTCGGTGTCACCCTTACAATCTACGCCAATGTCCCACTTATGCAGATCTCAATCGAACCATTTTGTTTAAGTATTGTGCTGTGTTGAATGTTATTTTCAGGTTCTGGCTGCACATAAAGTAAGTTGTTTTGATATGGGGATCCCAATGGGTCATTCGTTTGGTATATGGACCAAGGTACCTGTCTCTCACCTCCTTATACAAGCAACAATCAAATAGGATGTGAACCAGGTCTTCTACCTCTATTAATCTATGTTCTAAAATTTTGTGGCTTCTCAGGATTCCAAATTCAACCCAATTGCTCAATGACATGATGGATGGTATGAAGAAAGTAAAATTTAACTGTTGTTTGGAATGCCAGGGACTATTAAAGTTAGTGAACATGGCCAAACTATGAACAGAAGTGTCGACTGCTGAGCTGATAAATAACTTTCTCTGTGTAATTAATAATCACAACAGCCTGTCCAGAAAATGGAAAATGAAAAGGTCAAGGAGGATGATTAATCCCAAATATCCCTTAATGTACTAGACTCCTGAAGCTATTTAAAATACAAGTTAAAAATTGAAATGATTTCATTTGGACCAGCAGTTGTGTTGAAAAAAAAAGGACTGAAGACCTTTGTAGCCTTTGACAAGGATAAGGATAAAGAAGTAATTAACTTGGTTTGCATTTTAATGCACCTGATGTTCATTTCCAGAATAACCGCTTAAGTGAAAATGCAGTTCTACTTCAATATTGATAGTGTAATTTTTCAATGAAAAGTATTTGAAAATGTAAGGGTAAGATGGTCTTTTAATGCTTATTCTTAAAAGATGCCATTTTGAAGTTTTATGCATGGATGTTGCATCCATTTAGGCACTGTTGTTGAAGAAATATATTTATTCTATCCTGCCTCTATAGTCCTACTAAGTCCTTTGCTGCAGTTCTCATATGAAAACCACAATTTATGTCCATTTGTTGATTGCTTTCATCAAACTACCTTTATAGAAGATAGCATTTATTGATTTCCTTGAACATCCTTCTGTTTGCCTTCAGAATGGAAAGATGGGGTAAAATATTATCACAATCACCTCCTTCATCATGGATAGAACAGGTCTTTCCAAGCGGCCTGGGATCACATCCCTGAAATTCAATCAAAATGATTAAATATTGATAATGTGATTTCAAGCAATAGTTCTGATTTTTGGATGAACTTAAGATGGAAATAGGACTCTGCCCCCCCCCCCAATTTTTAGCTTTAACCCTTTCAGTGATATCTCGTGGTTCTTCATAATGTCAGAAAACTACCAACTTTTCAAAATGCATCAGAGACAAATTCCTTGTGTGTCTGATCACACTTGACCGATAAAGAATTCCATTCCATTCTTTATTATTACTCATGTTGATACAGGGATATGACTTTGAGAAATGATTTGAGCCTTTTCCCATGAGTTCTTATTCTGGGTGTCTTTGAGGTCCATTAGTTTCAGGGAGGCTTAAATGGTGCCCATTAGAACCATTTCTTCACTGAACAGCAAAGAAGGTCCTGAAGATAACCTGACATTGCATGGGAATTAGAAGGTTTTAAAGATCTAAGAGAAGCATTCTCCATATTCCACCAGTCCTGCCAGACAAGACTGTTACACTTATTGCCTCTGTGTTTCAGGGGAGCAGTTTCAAATTAAACTCAGGATCAATTTTCCTATGGAATAAAGCTATTGCATTTTTTCAGCATTTAATTGACAAATATTTCTACTCATTGATAAGATTAATATGTATTTCTAGATATGTAAATAGTACTATAAACTTCATCATTCACTCTAATTCAACATTGGATTTAGTCCTGTCAAATCAGAGCTACATCAAAATGGTTTGATACCTGACATTAAAACAAACTAACATCCATTTGTTCTTTCTCTGTGTTGAGCCGCTAGTATACCATGACCATTTTAATTTTGTGTTTTTTTTGTTTTAGTTCTTTTATTTCTTTGTTATGATTTTATAACATGTTCTGAAAGCCTTGAGTTGCAAGGGGATAATTGATGATTAGTCAGACTTACAAATCCAATCAATACACAAGAGTCCACTGGAGCTGATCAATGTAAATTTGAGTAAATTGATTAAATAAAAAAAACAATAAAGCGAGAATTCTTTCTGGAACATTATCTGCCAAAGGAAGTGATGCATAGAATTCTTTCTACCTGGGGAGGAATTACAGCTTCAAGACATATCACCAACCCTAATGGAACCTGTCCTTGGCCAGCTCCCCTTTTTCATGAGTCTTGGCCACTGCTGGTGTGCAGTTTCTGAATGGATTCAGAGTAGGTGAGCCAGCCAATTCTCCATCAGTGATGCCCCTTGTTGCCTTGGTAACTGAACTGGTCTAGCTTCAGCCTTGGATCCTTTGCTCTTGCCAGTATTTGAAAGAAGAACACTACACAATGGTGTGCCTTTCTTACACGTCTTGGCTTGGCACACTCTGGCTATCTTGCTTTCCTCTCTCATGAAAGCTGTTAATCTAACTGCAAGGTGACCAATTGTGTTGGGAATTCAAAACTCTGCTTGAGGAGCAGAAAAAGAGATCTGTTGCAGCAATTTTCTTTTGATTGCTAAAGAGATCGCCAGAGAACTCAATCCCTGAAGGAAAGGAAAAAAAAATCCAGCTTCAGCCTCACTGTCCCTTTGTAGGGAAAATAAAAAGAAAATGACTTTGGTAATAAAAAGAGCATTCAGCTTGGTAGGTGGCCATGCTCAAAATTATAGCCGTTCTTGCAAATACTTTCCAATAATTAGCTGCATTACTCCTCCCTCATCAATTAAACAGGACACATATCTAAAACAAGGACTAAATGGGGCAGGTATTTGCATAAAAATGCAGGGGTTAATTGATAATTATTGATGCAGCCTGGAAATTACACCAATCATTTAAGGTCACAAATGAGCTGGTACTTCACTATCTATTCTCCAGAGAGGCAGGCAACCAACCTTCCTTCCTTCCTTCCTTCCTTCCTTCCTTCCTTCCTTCCTTCCTTCCTTCCTTCCTTCCTTCCTTCCTCCCTCCCTCCCTCCCTCCCTCCCTCCCTCCCTCCCTAGTATCTCAATCCTAATGGATTCTAAGTGTTTTCTAGATTTTTTCAGTTTTTATCTTTGAACTGCTCACACTTCAGATAATGGCCTCTAATGTTTCAGACAGAGTGGGTATAGAAAGGAAAATGTCACAATAACTGAAGCAGAAAATTATTCATCTATTGAATTTTTACAACAGCATAATCAAAATACCCTCAGCCATATGCAACATCTATGGTAAACATTAAGTAACTAAAAGCTGTATCCATTCTGAAATAATCAGAATGACATATCACAATCTAACAATGGGATAGTATCATCCTATTAAACTAAAAAAAAAAAAGCTCTTCAAAAGGTCTCTAATTCAACCAGCTTCCAGAAGGCAATCAACATTTGGACAAGTCTAATTTCTATTGAGGAATGCTGTGGCTCATTGGCTAAGATGCTGAGCTTGTTGATCGAAAGGTTGGCAGTTCAACCGTTTGAATCCCTAGTGCCGCATAACAGGGTGAGCTCCCATTACTTGTCTCAGCTTCTGCCAACCAATCAGTCCAAAAGCATGTAAAAATGCAAATAGAAAAATAGGGACCACCTTTGGTGTGAAGGTAACAGTGTTCTGTGCACCTTCGGTGTTTACTCATGCCAGCCATATGACCACGGAGATGTCTTCAGACAGTGCTGGCTCTTCAGCTTTGAAACGGAAATGAACACTGCCCCCTAGAGTCTGGAACGACTAGCACATATATGCGAGGGGAACCTTTACCTTAATTTCTATCGGAAGGCTATCCCCAAAATTCAGGGACCATGGTATCAGGCAACCAACCTCATGGAAATCAAGGACCACCTGCAAGATTTCTTGGGACATATGTATGAGATGATAAATTCTGGTTGGGGAAACAGATTCTGAAAATATCTCAGTGTCAAGCCATATAGGAGCTTATATGTTAAAACCAGTATTTTAAATGACACCTGGAAACCAACTGGCAGCCAACACAGGGCCTACAGCACAGATGTAATATATCCTTGTCACCTAGAGACAATGAATATGCATATGCCAATTTTAGCAGCTCGTATACTGCTGTAATAAAATTGTAATTAAAAATGATAGATGGAGACTTAATTCAGCCGCATTCGTTCTGAATATATTTATAGTTTTGGAAAGTATCTACACTGGGATCCTTGGTAAAGATGAAGTCAAGTGTGGTCATTTCATGGAGCAAATATAAGATCTTTGAAAGTAAAATCAAGAAAGTAGCTGAGCTAAAGGGAAAGCAAATTTCTGCCCTGTAGCAGAAATGATACAGAATGTTTAACTTTTCTCTGTTTTCTCTGTTTTTGACAGCAGACTTTTAAAAAGAGCAGCACATTTCTTTGTTCATGGCAAAGAGTCAGGCTATAATCAAATGTTTTACACCTTCTGGTGTGAATGTATTGATCTCCTAGATCACCTGATTCCTCCTGATTATAGGGTGTCTGATCTTTGGCCATAAACCAGCACTGGCTTCCACATGCAATTTTGAATGTTTTGAAAGGGAAGTCAGTCAATCAGTCTCTCTCTCTCCCTCCCTCCCTCCCTCCCTCCCTCCCTCTCTCTTTCCCTCCCTCCCTCCCTCCCTCCCTCTCTCTCATATCTATCTATCTATCTATCTATCTATCTATCTATCTATCTATCTATCTATCTATCTATCTATCTATCTATCTATCTATCCATCCATCCATCCATCCATCCATCCATCCATCCATCCATCCATCCATCCATCCATCCATCCATCCATCCATCCATCCATCCATCTATCTATCTATCTATCTATCTATCTATCTATCTATCTATCTATCTAATCACAGAGTTACTCTGGGCAGCATATAACAATTCAAACTATAAATATATAAAGACAGTCATTTATTTAAAAAAATGTAAAAAAAACCCATAGGCCAAAGAGAGGATGGATGTTAACCACAATAATGGAAATAATCTTGTACACATGAGAATTAATCACATCAACAGTATTTAGTTGATTAAATCAAAAATTAATGAAGGCACATTTAATAGTCTGATCCTAGGTCTGACTGTTTATGGTATTTTCTGTCTCCTGTTTTTGGAATTTGTCTTCCAGCACACCACTCAGAAGCCAATGCAGCCATTGGTCTGAAAAGCACTGTGCACTGTCATGGAGGGAATGGCAAAATTAAACTCGTGAGATGTCTATTGTTGTTATAGAAGATGATGGGCCATTTCTGTTGCCAGTTGCAGGTTTCTGTCAGCCCTTAAGAACTCTACTTTGCATTTGTGTCAGAAGCACCGAGACAAGAGTTGAAAGGATTAGATGGTGACATCACTGTTGCCCTAGGGACACCTAGTTGGGACTCATGTCATGTTCCTGGCAAGAGCTGGAGTGATGGATGGGAGCTCAGCCCTGCCCTATGGCAGTCTTGGGTCTCAAACATGAGCTTGCTAACCTCCTGCCCAACATTCCAACCACTTGAGCCCACCATGCTCCTAACAAGAAGCCTACTGAGTTGGGATAATGACAAACCTTGCATTGTATTTATTAGTTTGTCAAACATGTACAAGATATCAGGTATACTGTATATATAAACGTAGCTATGAATGAAAGAAATGAATACAAATAAATGGGGACAGTAGGACAGGGACGGTAGGCACACTGATGCACTTATGCACACCCCTTTATGGACCTCTTAGGAATGGGGTGAAATCCACAGTAGACAGTTTAAGGTTGAAGCTGTGAGGTTTGGGGCTATAACAACAGACAGGTAGAGCACTGACCACTCTGTTGCTGAAGTTGCATTTTCTGCAATCGAGTTTGGAGCAGTTTACTTTGAGTGTTTGTCCTTGTATTATTGAGGTTGAAGCTGAAGAACTCATTGACAGGTAAGAAGTTGTAGCAGACAATTTTGTGTACTGTGCTTAGATCATACTGCAGGTGGCGCAGTTCCAGATTGCCCAAGCCCAAAATTTCAAGTCTGGTGACATAAGGGATTCTATTTCGAGTAGAGGAGTGGAGTACTATTCTCATGAAGTACCTCTGGATCCACTCAATCATATTAATGTCCGATGTACAGTGTGGATTCCAGGCAGATGAGCTGTATTCGAGAATTGGTCCAGCAAACCTTCTTTGTCTCAACTAGGTAGATTTGCAAATCCGAAATGCCCCTCACATATGTGAGTGGTAAAACTTTTCTATAACCAGCCAGAAAGTTCTAAGACAAACAGGAACATGTAACAACTTCCACAGTTCTTCCCTAGCAGCAGCCTGTCTGATGCCCTGGTATATAGATGCACAGACACATCACATTTATTTCTAATGAGCAATTTGCTTGGAAAATTCAATCCTAGTGTTCTGTACGTGGGGAAACACCTCCCCATAATATAACATTGCAATTAGATTTAAATTATTGATTCCAGTCGTGCAGCATACATTATAGGTAGCAAATTAGATTGCATTAAATGTTTTCATGCTCATTTATCTCTAGGGCTGAAGGATCCTTCTGCATGTGTGTTTAATTTAAATAATTTACTGATTACTCTGTAGTCAGCTGCAAGTCCTTCCTTTAAACAGCCAAGCTCTCCCTCTCCCTCTCCCTCTCCCTCTCCCCCCCCCTCTCTCTCTTCCTGTGCTGCTGTTAGCTTTTCTCTTTTGTTCCATGTCACTGCCTTGCATCTGTTTGACTAACATGCTACCTTCAGGTGAAGTGGAGGATGTTGCCGTGACACACTTGCTAATTAGGCAAATTATGATTTGCAAGAATTCAGGAAGTCAGGCAGTCTCTTCAGGTGTTGACTGACCTCCGAGAAAGAGGTACAAGAGCACACACTTAGCCCTGTTCCCACTTCTTTTCAGGCTTTAGATTTATTTCAACATGACTGCAGCAGTCGGCAGTCATTCTGCTCCATATTGGATAGCAGGTAGCTTTTCTTTATTGTGGAAAGAGTGCACAGAGAGAGAAATACTAAATTAGGAGTCAAGCTTTTGTCAGAGTATTCTTGAGGTTGGTGCTTGCATGAAAGCTAATAAAGGCAAGCTTTGTTTGGAAAAGAATTTGATTATAGAAAAGACTAAAGTCTATTGCAGCTAAAATGGTATCTTCTGGAATGAGCTTAGCATGTAAGTAAGGCAAGTGAGAACCTAAATCACACAGGTTGGATTCAGAAGAGAAAAATGTTAATGATCAGAAAGAGGGAAGAAATGACAAAATCACTGAGGGGATCACTTCAGCCCATAAGGTACAGGTGGGGTCCTTGGTGCTCTCTAAACTTGTTTCCTTGTGGACATTAACCAAATGGGCAACTTGATTAGAGCTAGAAGGAAATAGGGCTTGCTATCTGTTTATATATAAGTGCCTTGCCCTATCAGTGTTGGCTGGAGTATTGTTTTCTTCTTGGTTAGGTTGTTTACTGTTGGATTGTTTGTTGGAGTTGGTAGTCCCTTGACTGGTTCCCTAGTTGGGTAATGAAACATCTGCAAGGAAACCACCAAACCAAAGGTGGTATTCAGCAGATTCTGACCAGTTCTGGAGAACCAGTAGTGGAAATTTTGAGTAGTTAGCCCCCATCTATTCTCTGCCTCCCGAGTCCCAGCTGATCGGGAGGAAATTGGAATTTTATAGTATCCTTCCCCTGCAACATGCCACCAAGCCACACTCACCAAGAACCGGTAGTAAAAATTTTTGAACCCCACCACTACACCAAACTCAGAGAGCACCAAGCACCCCACAGTTTAACCCTGAGCTACAAATATTCTCTTCTATTGGTGCCATATACATCTTATATAGAGGATTCAAAGGAAATCTTTTGGACAAGGGAAGGAGATAAAAGTGAATAGCCCTTCTGCTAACTATTTCAACATCTGTTGTGCCGGGTAGCTCATAGTTTAATGGGGCAGATTGTAGGTCCATGTGAAGTTGAAGGCTATCACTATTTAGAACAGGGATGTCAAACTCACATTGCCGCATCGTCGTCCCATGATGTAGCACAACTTTTTCACCTTTGCTAATCTGGGCATGGGTGTGGGCAGCACACGACACATCCGGCCAGCAAGTCATGAGTTTGACAGCCATGATTTAAAATCTGGATCCTGTTGGGATCTGTGCCCACATTCAAGACAACTGATAATGCTTCTCTTGGGGCCAACCGGAATGTAGACTGGAGAGAGCTAAGTGCATTTTCTCCTCTCTGCATTTAGGCGAATATACAATACTGTAGTAATCTCAAAGTTTCCTTTTTTTTTTTTAAAGGAGAACAAGGCCAAAGTTGATTCATATGGATGGTTTTATCTGGAAATATTATATTTTCAAGTTTTATGTTGTACTATGTATATGATTGGGGTGGCATATCCATTTTGTAGGGAGAAAAAAAGTCTCTATTTAAATCTCCCATAGTGCCCCAGAGTGACAATACATTGGGGGATGAAGGAAATTAAAATGGTGCAGTTCACTTTCGAGCAACAGAAATGCTTTTAATTGGCTCCCAAAGCATCCTGTAGGGTCAAGGGGGGTAAAGAACTGTCTAAATATGCCATACAACAAAAGTTAGGGATGAACACCATTGGAATCCTGAGTATACATAACTAAGAATCGCAGAACATACCAGTTCTGTGATTATAGGTGCGTTGCTTTTTTGCTTTTAAATGTTAACCATAAAAAGAAAGCAGATTCGGATAATCCTATCCCAATATGATTAATGTTGCTTAGTGATAATTAGATATTTTAAGTCCTGTGAGGAGGAACTATTAATATTTAACTTTATAACTCTATATCGAAATAGAAAATAAAAACATAATCCAGTTTTATTGTCACTTTCCTTGGCTCAATAAAGATGCCTAAGGAAAATGCAATAAAAGTGTTCTAGGAAATGTCTCCTAGTAATCCCTATGGGCCCTTTCAATGATCACAGTCAATTGTTCTTGGAGGGTAAGTAATATCTGGTAAATAGAATTACGGTTTCATTCATGGTTCTTGCATAAGCAAGTCCTTTCCTGCCATAGCAATGTATTTCCTTTAAAAAGGGATCATAGCAATGAAGAGATTCCCAAAGGTATTGGCAACCACCAGTAATAATATCATAGCCTGATAGGTACCCTGGCACTTTTCTAAAATAAATGGCCTACTCTATGGATGATAGCATTTCTAATTCAGAGAAGCCCTTAAGCAAATCTGCATTGTGTAGATGCTTTTAAATAGTTTCTTGTGTCAGACAAGTCAGAACATACTTAGAATATGCTAGTTTCCTGTCATAGGCTACAGGAGATGGTGTGGGGTAGTGATGAGCTTGTTCACTTAGGAGACCTCAGTTCAAGATCTCTCGCAGTGAAGGGTAAAGCATCATTTACAAATCTTCCAGGAGGCTTCAGTGAAATTTAACAGATTTAATAGATTAACAGAGTTGGAAGGGACCTTGTAGGTGATCTAGTCCAACTCCCACCCAAGCAGGAGACCCTACACAGTTTCTGACAATGGCAGTCCAGTCTCATCTCCAGGGATGAAGCTCCCACAACTTCCGAAGGGAACTTCTGTTCCATTTGTTGATTGTTCTCACTGTCAGAAAATGTTTCCTTATTTCTAGGTTGAATCTCTCCTTGGTAGGGTTTCCATCCATTACTCCTTGTCTGGCCTTCAGATGTTTTGGAAAATAGCTTGACCCCCTCCTCTCTGTGGGAGCCCCTCAAATATTGGAAGATGCTCTCATGTCTCCCCTGCTCTTTCCCTTCACTAGACTAGCCATTTAGCAAGGGTAGTTACAATTTAGGAGGCCTTATGTGATCCTGTTTCAACGACTGAACCATTGCACTACACTCAGGATATGAAGAGTTGGAAAACAAAAAATATATTATTTTCCTTTGTTTTGAGTGAAGGGCAGAATGGTGACGTTTATTGTTTCAGTGCTTTTATGTTAATAAATTTTGTATATTTCCAATAACTAGAATGGGTTTAATTTAACAGTCTACATGCAGATGTTTTAATACAGACACTGCCCCAAAGAGTCCTTCTTAACAGCATCACCCTCTCCTTCCCTAGCTCACCCTTGCCCTTCTGAGCTTGTTTTTAGCCCATGAAGATGAATAGAAAGAGGGAAAAATAATTATTTCCAGAGCTTCTTGGATTACAGCATTTTTGTCAAGCTATCCTTGCTGATGTCTGATCTGTCCTCCAAATGCTGCAAAGTCTTTTTCACCAGCCAGCCTTTTTCCCTTAGGCCCTGTGTGTTCCTGCTGAATCTTCAGCAGCAGATTCCTTCTCCACCTGTTCCTTGGACACACAATATTTTCAGTCCACCCTGCACAAATGCAGCATCAGCAGTAGCCAAGTGTCCTAGAATTTTTGCCCTTTATATATTTTTACTTTCCTGCATCCAGATGTTTTAACTAAACATAACTGTCATGTTGTCTGTATAATATTAATTCTGATTTTGGCACACAAGGAAATAAATCCCTTTAATAAAAAAACCACCATGCCTACCTTCATGTCTTTAGGGGCAAAGATACTACATACTACTTGGGAGGTTGTTTAGAATAGAATAGAATAGAATAGAATAGAATAGAATAACAGAGTTGAAAGGGACCTTGGAGGTCTTCTAGTCCAACCCCCTCCTTAGGCACTATACCACTTCAAATGAATGGCTATCCAACATCTTCTTAAAAACTTCCAGTGTTGGAGCATTCACAGCTTCTGGAGACAAGCTGTTCCACGGATTAATTGTTCTAACTGTCAGGAAATTTCTTCTTAGTTCTAGGTTGCTTCTATCCTTGATAAGTTTCCATCCATTGCTTCTTTTCTTGCCTTCAGGTGCTTTGGAGAAGAGCTTGACTCCCTCTTCTTTGTAGCAACCCCTTAAATATTAGAACACTGCTATCATGTCTCCCCTACTCCTTCTTTTCATTAAATTAGACATCCCCAGTTCTTGCAACTGTTCTTCATATGTTTTAGCCTCCTGTCCTTTAATCATCTTTGTTGCTCTTCTCTGCACTTGGGTGCTTCTAATGGACTATATGATCCAGAGTGAACCACTACTACCTTAAGGTTGAGCAGCTTCAGTCAGTAGAAAATGCAAAGCTTTGTGTTGTTTTTTTGTGAAGGCTTCTTTGTCTGGGTCAAAGTCTTTGGTTGCCTTCCTCTGTAAGATGTATTTGTGGTTGGGGAGAAGCCATAATTTCTGATAGAATCCTAGCTTTGTGTGCAGAAAATCCTATATTTTATGGAGTCCCCAAGCAACATTGGGAAAGATTTGTCTTAAAGTAGACCATGGCAAACAATCTTTGGATGGCTTTTATTGTAGGGAGTATGATGCTATCATGATGACATCACTAGAAGGCATACGTTAGGCATTTGCTTTGCACCAAAAAGAGCTTTGATGTTGATACTGATAGGTGCTTTAATCTTCTCAGATGTATAAAATACTTATTTTGACTTTCTGATGAAAAATGAATATGGGTGCTGCTGTTATTTGCCATCTTTGGTAGCTAGATCAGAAAGCTAAAAAATGATTAGGGAATGCAAATGATTTTAATCCTATATGTTGCCCATTGTGGAGCTAGAAAATACTGTGTTACATGAGATCAGTGCTGTTATCTATGCAACAGAAAAATTCCCCTGCCTTTCCCTGCTACTCTGCCTCTTTCAATTGACTAAATGAGAATTGGTTTAGAAATGCTTTTAAAACAGGAGAATCCCAGAAAAGTCTGTGTGGAGTATGGTATTCTTGCTAATAATTAGTGATGGGGCAGCTCATATGATGCTGAAGTGTGTCCACAATTCTCTCTCTAGCCATATGCAACATTCCTGGCTTCGTTCATATTTATCAAAGAAAACATTTGTAAAACATCATGAATCAACTCCTCGATTTATATTTATAATTTATATTTATATTGTTATACTCAATATATATTTGAGTATGCCAGAATAACTTGAGTGTTCAACAGGACTAAGTTGCAAATCTTTAAAGATCCTCACAGAATCAAAGTCAATCACTCATGGCTTTCAAGTGGATGGATTTTTAGCATGGGGGGAAAAAAATAGAACTGGAATTTAATTTTGCCTCTGGACACAGGGCCTATTCCCACGAAGGAAGTTTTTTCGGCATGGATAAAATGTGGGAAGCTATAAAACCAAATGAAGCAGGAATTTACTGTGCACTGCCCTCTCAGACAGTGGAAGTCTGGCTGGCTTTGTTTTACTGCTCAGCTCCAGAATATATGCTGTAAAACCAAGAGCGTTTTGTAATCGTATATGCTTTGCAGGCTGCAAATAAGCTGTGATTTATTAGCTAATTTGGGATACGAGTGACCATAGCTAATTTAAGTAATAGGTATCAAAGGACTGTGTAGAATCCATGCACACTTCAACATCTTCTTTGTTGTTATTATATCCACTCTGTAACCTAATTAGCAGTTAACATTCTTGTTATCCTCCTAACCAGCCAATGTTATTAGGAAATGAAAACTTCTGGTGCATCTGTCATCTGCATTCCTATGATTTACACATGGTGCAGTTGGAGAAAAGAGCCACTGTTGCTATTGCTATTATTTCTGAAAACTTGTCATGCTAGGCAAGAGTTTATAAATAGCTTCCTTAGGCAGTCCAAGCAATTTCTTTGACTTTAGAATACATAGTGTGGATCTTCCCATTTTACCGAAAGGCAAGTAAAGAACTGAGGATAAGATAGGACAACCTTTTACATGTAGATATGCTAAATTTCCTTTATAATGTAGACTAAGTAATTATAAGTTGTTATTTTTCCATTTCAGTAGTTCTTCCTAGAGCCTCTTTAGCCTCTTTATCTTAATAATGTTTTATTTTTTCTGGTTCCAACAAGTCACTATTGACTTTGGGTGGCTGCCTGAACAAGCCCCTGTAGTTTTTGTGTCAAGATTTCAAGAAATAGTTTGCCATTGCCTGCTTTCTAGGGCTGAGTGCGAGTGTCTGGACCAAGATCACCCAAGCTACCTTGGTTCATACATGGGAACTAGAACTCATGGCCTCCCAGTTTCTAGCCTGGTTCTTTAACCACTGTACCAAACTGTTTCTATTAATAAGGAATATCATCTGTGCTCTTAAAGATCTAACCTAGTGTTTCACCACCTGAGCAATGTGTGGCATTCAACTCCCAGAATTCTGAGAATTCATGCTGGCTGGGGAATTCTGGGAGTTGAAGTCCACAGATTGTGATGTATATTAGCCTGCTGGACTGGCCAAGCAGGACAAAGAAATCTGCCCTCCATTGTGCAGTCCTTTTTCCTTTCTAATAGAGGAGGACTTTATATGTAACAAATTGACAGCTGGCAAATTTTGCCATCATATAGGCAGTGCTATATTTTTATTCCCTGTCTAGCAGTGGCTATTTATAAGTCACTTGTAGAATGGTGATTGTGGATAAATGTGTCCCTTTCTGTACTCTCTTTCTCATTTTTCCCATTCTTCCAACCTTAAATCGGATACACCTCTTTATTTTTGAACTGTTTCATTTCTAATTTCTCTCTGTGACCCTTAAATAAGCTGCCTTTGTCTTTTCAATTGGTTGATTAGCCATTGATCCACATCAGAATTAAAAATTCAGAACAATAATAAGGTTAGGTGTTACAAAAATGGAGTAAGGGGCTTAAACGAAAAGAAAATGTAAGTCAGATTTCTGTGTCAACCTTACAATTCATCTCAATCTGATCCACTTATTTTTATTTATTGACAGGCTTAAAAATACAAAGCACAATATAACAACCCCCCCCCCCCAATAATCATTGAAATAATCAAAAACATGGCTTTAGACCATTAAAAATGTGAAGTTCCCTTTATCTTTGTGGAAATCTTATGGTTTTTAAAAGAGTTTTAAGGAGTTTATTTTATTTTATTTAGTTTACTGGGAATAGTGGAGAGTGGTGCAGTGGCCTAGAGGTGGTGCTCTCACCTCATGATCAGGAGGCTGTGAGTTCGATCCTAAGTAGAGGCTGATATTTTTTTTCTCTGGGCACCATGAGAATATATCTGCTGAACAAAACTCCATATTGGTGACAGGAAGGGCATCTGGTCAGTAAACACTCAGCTCCATTCAATTGCCCAGACTCCACAGCAAGGGATTATGGGGTTGTTAAAAGAAGGAGATAATTGGGGACTAATGTAGGATTAGGTTGCTTCATTGTAGTTTTATTTGACTGACCATCCCAGGATGACACATTTTAAATTATTGTGAATATATATTCACTCAGTTCTATCGCAGGACATTGTTTTAACTATACTGCATTATTTTTGTGTTGGTTGTTTTAGTGTGAATATTTGTTTACTGTGCTTTGAGCTAACTTTATTGGATTGATTTGTAATTATTCCACTTTGCTTAGCAGGCGCCTTGGGAAAGGCATGCAGCAATAATAACATAAGCAACTACACTAAAAAAAAAGTGGGATGCTAAACTATAGAATTGCAGATACCTAAAACACAACACACCAAACATCACTATTATTGAAAACTTTTTTTTAAAAAAGTGTTTCATAAATGTAGCAATCGAGTGAGACAGTTCAACTGATGAAAAACAAATGGGAAAAGTCTCAAAAGTCAGGAACAGCAAACTGAAGTGGAAAGATGTTGGAAGGAACAGTCAACTATAATACTAATAGTAGTCGTAGCAAAGGGATTCATCAAATATTTGGAAGTTTCAATTTTTTGGAGTTAATACCCTAGCAACAGAAGTAGTTTGACAGTGAAAAGGAGGTGTACAAGAGGATAAGGAAGAGATAAAGGTTCCCCTCGCACATATGTGCTAGTCATTCCTGATTCTAGAGGGTGGTGCTCATCTCCGTTTCAAAGCCAAAGAACCCGCGCTGCCCGAAAATGTCTCTGTGGTCACGTGGCTGGCATGACTAAACACCAAAGGTGCACGGAATGGTTCCTATTTTTTCTACTTGCATTTTTACATGCTTTCCCACTGCTAGGTTGGCAGAAGCTGGGACAAGTAACGGGAGCTCACTCTGTTACGTGGCGTTAGGGATTTGAACTGCTGACCTGCTGACCTTTCTGATCGACAAGCTCAGCATCTTAGCCACTGAGCCACCATGTCCCTATACAAGAGGATACTAGGGTCCATTTTACCTGGTATCTTCCATAAGATAGCAATAGCAATAGCACTTAGACTTATATACCACTTCGCAGTGATTTACAGCCCTCTCTTAATGGGTTAGAGAGTCAGCATATTGCCCTCAACAATCCTCATTTTACTGACCACAAAAGGATGGAAGATTGAGCCAAACCTGAGCTGGTGAGAATCAAACTGCTGGCAGTGGGCAGAGTTAGCCTGCAATACTGCATTCTAACCACTGTGCTCTGGGTGCTGGAAAGTAACCTTCCAGGATAGTTTAATCCTAGTTTAATTTAGATTCCTGCAATGAGGATGAGAAAAGGGAAAGAAAAAAAAAACCATCCTAGAATTCAGCCCTGGCAAACTGCCTCTTATCTGCTGCCAAGAAAACAGCATGGAGATGTCCGTGTGATTTCCAGGAATCAATCCACCTGAGAGAGACTTTTTTAAAAAAAAGTTTACTAAACAGAATGCTTGAGTCAGCTTAAATGATTCCCTCAAACTGTATGGTTATATCTGCACAGGCCATCCCTTCAGGATAGGCCAGGTCAAGAGTCAGATCTTCCAAGAAATACTGAAGCTCTCTTGATAGAGGCTATAACAGCAGAATTCTGAAAGCCTAGCAGGGTTTTCTCCTTCCTTCCTTATATCAAAGAGAATTAAGTTAGAATCATGTTACATTTCTTACCAATGTTCCTTTCTTGACCTTAATATTTTGCTAACTCTTACATTCCTTACCTAAGGTCATCTTTGTAGTTCTCTGTAGCACAATAGAATCCAGTCAAGAAGCTAGTGACTACATTTGCACAAAACTTGATTAGTTGTGACTGTTTTTCTGCCCTAGCTTGTTAATTTTCAGTTCATGTTAGAAACTGGCTTAACTCAATAATCAGTATACGAGTGTAATATGAACCCAAAATGTGATTCTCGGAGAGAGCTTATTTTTTCCCCTTGCTTCAGCAGAGGGCAGCACCGATGCTGTAAGTCATCTTTCCGTGTCCTAGGCATTTTTTGCTTTTCCTACAATTTTTAAAATACAACAGTATTCCAGGGATTGGAGGAAAAATGGCACTTATGCGGACATACATACATGCCTTGTTGGCGAATCTTATTGATCCTTGTTTTCTAAATTTAGTTTGAGGAATGACTCAGTGGTGATTGACACTTTATGAATGCATTTTCTTTTCTTTTTTTAAAAAATGCATTTATTCATTTGCTATCCAGAGAAACACAACTTTGTTTACTTTGTCTCTTGTAACGGAGCCTCTTCAGATCACTTCAAGCTGGCTGGAACCCTGGTTAAAGTGATGGTTCAATGGCTCCAGGGTGGAGAACAAGTAGTCCTTTAGCTTTTGATGAGCTGCTTTTCCCCACATCCTCCACTGTTGGCAGGTTGGGAGTTTCATTCAGGAACAGCCCATGATTCCTTCCTGCCAGAAATTTAACTATCTGGATCTAAATCTTGGATTGGATTGGTAAACGGATGTGCTTTAAGCAGTGTAGCAACTAGATACAAGGAGTCCTTGTTAAGCAACCACAATTGAGACCAGCATCTAAGTCATTAAGGGTCATTAAGTGAAACTCTGCTTCCTGGAGTTATGGATGATCCATCACTGGAGGCTTTCAAGAAATGATTGGACAACCGTTTAACTAGGATGGAATAATGACTCCTGTGAAGTAGAAGACCTCCAAAGTCCCTTCCAGACCTATGCATCTCTGATTCTAAACGATTTCCATTGCTAGTAAACAAAGTGAACCAATCAGTGTGAAAAGGTTTAGGGAGATGAACAGGAACATGCAACAATGAAAACAGAAGAAATCTTGTGGATTATTAGAATATTCCTTGAAACAGCCAAAAGGTTTCACGGGTTGTCTGAAAGTAATAAGAATTCATGTTTGGGAATATGCAGTAATAATACATTATATATCATAATAGTATATTGCAATTAATACTAGTATTTGTTGGCAAGACCGTGTCTCCAATCTGGTGGTCTTGGATTGTGTGGATTGAGTCCCTGATTGTCAGAGGCCAGATGAGATGGGTGGGATAAATGATTAGAATGGATGACTACCATGTATATTTCAATTTATTCTATACTGTATTGGATGTCAGGTTTCCGAAAGATGCCCTAATTAACTCATGAGCCTCGAGTTGACATTGGAGTCTGGGAAGAGACTTTGAGGTTGACCACTACACAGATGCTATGAGAGAAACTCTGACATCCAGCCAAGAGAACTGTAAGCTGTGGCTGCTGACAGGACCTGTGGGTGAGCCCTGTGCTATGAAGCCATCAGCCCTGAAGACAGGTGCCACCAAAAATTGACACCCCCCCCCCCAAATAGCAATAGCAATAGCAGTAGACTTATATACTGCTTCATAGGCCTTTCAGCCCTCTCTAAGCGGTTTACAGAGAGTCAGCATATTGCCCCCAACAATCTGGGTCCTCATTTTACCCACCTCGGAAGGATGGAAGGCATCAGTGAATAACAACCACAGTTTCTAAACAATGGATTTCCAGTGTACCAGACTCTGCACTTTCAGACTGGGACTGCAGATCTACCTCGGTGTCCATAGATGAACTGCACAACAAGTATGTCTTCTTTGAAGTCAAAGGATTCCCCTACACACACACACACACACACACACACACACACACACACACACACACACACACACACACAGGCATAACTTCCACCAAGTACAAATGCATAGGCCTGCAGTGCTATATATGATCTACAAACATGTTTACAATTAGATTAAAATATCTCATATCTATCAACCCACACAGCTCAGTCTCCGTGTCTTGTTTTCTTAAATTTTAGCTTTTCAAAGCTGCCAGGAACTCCCACCTACTTTTCTTCTTTACTAATATATGACCTTCCACGGTTGTTATTTTTGCCTCTTCTATACCGAGTTGTTTATTTGCAGCCGGGGGATTACTACAGCCATATACTGTTGGCCAGTCATGGTGTCTGTTTGGTGTCCCCTAGTCCCTCTGGCAGTTTAGCTGTCTAGCCAGAATTATGCTTAATATTCAATTAGTTACGCTGGGAACCTATTTTATGTGAGTTCAAGGAAGGGACACAGTTTTTGTCAGAGGCAGCTTAGAGAGCACTCGGCAACCAGCTTGTATTTAGAACATTGGATTCAGTTGTTAACTGAATCATGTGGCCATTAAGCAAATCCAACTTTCCCCATTGACTTTGCTTTTTGGAAGCCAATTGCAAAGGTTGCAGATAATGATCACATGACCACAGGATGCTGCAATCATCATCAATACAGGCTGGTTTTCGAATGCCTGAATTTTGTGAGGATGCTGGAATAGTTGTAAGTATGAAGGCTGGTTGTAAATCACTTTTTTTTAGTGTCATAACTTCAAATGGTTGCTAAATAGTTGTATGTCCAGGACTACCTGCGCATAAACAGGGCTGGGGACTGAAATATATTTTACCCATAGTTAGGATAATATTTTAAGTATGGCATTTGGTTCCAAAATGACTATTTCCCTGGAAAAAAAAATAAGACTGGACATAGCATGCTCCAAAAACAAAATTGTTTTAAAATACATACATTTCCTTACTTGCAGATTTCTTCTTTTTCTGCCATTTGTTTTCATTCAGGCTCCGTTAAAAAAGAATTATGGTAGTATTTGTTTTGAATGGCCTCAAAATCTGTCTGCTCTACTGGGAATGGGGTAGGGGATGAAGTGAAACCAAGATTAGTAAATTCTCCCAGGATAATCATAAACTACTTTTTGATAGATAGTACAGGCAATATTGTATTCTGACTCGTCAGCTTTTTAAAAGTGCAGATTTAGGATACGAGACATTCAGGTCTTGCAAATCTCTTTCTTGAAAAACACATCCCAAGATTTCTGTCAATACTGGTTGTGGGCCAACATTAAACTGACTAGTCAGCTGAGTTCATAGTTGAATAAATTGAAGAGCCTGGCTAATCTTCATTTGAATAATTTAAAAATGAACAGATTTGTCATGTGAAGCTCCAAAACACACATTCTTCTTATCTGCTACTGCACCTTTTGGCTGACTTGACATACAGCGAACCTGTAATATTATTGGAAGATTGCTTTGATGAAAGTGTGAGAGATTTTCTCCATTTTGTATAGCTAATTCTTGACAGATATTGGCAGATAATTTATCCTGTTCCTTTAAAGTGACATGATTGTAGCCAGTAACCATTTCTGGGCTGGTTTTCAGGAACTTTCATTTTCTAATTTTCAAGTTGCAAAGTGTGACTGCTTTCCATTTCTCTCCCTCTCTCTTTCTACCTTCCTTGCAGTCCTGTCTCCTCCTCCTCTTTGACAAGATGAGAAGGACAAATTCTGCTGGATTCCAATATTTCAAAATACCTCTGTAAAATACTTGATATCTTTGAAGTGATTCACCTGTTTATTTCCTCCAAATCTCTCTGAGGAAAAAAAAGAGTTTTCAATAATTTTTCAAAGGCAGGATCAGTGACTGTAACGATCATTAAAAAAATCAACTAATAGAACTTTTCTCTTAAGGTCTCCCCTCCTAAGGGGTCAGATTAAAGTTTTAGAGACAGTTGGAGTGAGAGATGGACAGTGAAATATATTCCTAACCACCTCATTCTTATTTTATTTATTAACTGAACTGATCAGTTTTTTTGGTGATTGCATTCACTTTCTTGATCCACAAACGGATCAAGTCAGTCTCAGTTCAGACAACATGCTAAACCAAAACACAAATTCACAAAACACAAACAAAAGTCCTAACTAAGTTTAAAAGTAGGCTTAACATAAGTGTAAATGCAGCATAGATGGGATAGGGAAATTGGTTAGCAAGTAACAACAACAACAATAATAAAAATATCATCTAGTTTCTGCAGCCATGGCTACTTCAGTCCAGCTAAGGATGCAATGGGTTGATGCTTAAATGGTTTATTTTACATTAAAAAATATTGGAAATTCAAATCTTGTGTGCTCTCTATACAACTTGAAATCCTGAAAAGCTAGTCACCGTTAAGATAATGCACACCAAAATGAAACTTAAGAAATCAGCTGACTTTTGAGAGAGAGAGAGAAAAAAGACGATTTTGTTTCTTCTTTGCCTCAAGCAGTAAAACAGGTTTGAAACATTTAAATCTTACAGTATTGCTAATGTTTGGAAAAGAAGAAAAATGTATGTTTTTATTTATTCATGAAATCACAAGAATCCAAGGGCCGATTTTTATTTTTGCTATTTCTATTGCTTTTTACCTGAATGTACAGTTTTCAGATAACAACATTATTGTTCTAACCAGTTAAGATTTTTCTTTTTGTAAAGCTTAGTCTAAAACTAAGGATGTCAGTAAGAAAGAATAGAAAAAACCTGCAAACAATGATTTGTCATAAAAATAGACAGATGAATTTTAAAAAGAAGAAAAGAAGAAAAGCTACAGCTGGAAGGGTTAATAATTCTAGATAGAATTACAAAATAAAAGTGGTTCAAACCACTTTTCTCAACCAGTCAGTAAGCAAACCAGTTGCATTATATTCAGGTAAGAGATGCCAACCAAGTCAATGATGCAGAAGTTTTGAATTTGTTTGAGAGAAATAGGCCTCCCCAAATTTCTTTGTTGGTTTTTATCTTCTTAATATATTGATAAAAATTATTAGATATTTAAAAATATCTAGAGCAGAAGCAAGACAGGGTTTTTTGCATATGGGGCAGAGACTATACTTTTAAAACTTTCTAAGGTTGGTGCGTGAAACTAAACCAGTCATATTATTAGATACAACATTGAGCCAAAATATCTACTGTAAAGATGTAAAATATTATATTTTGCTTGAAAGAAGCTTTTGCTTTCCTTCCTTTTTGTAGGACCATGAATTTCTTTTGTGGTGGATGCTGGCAGCAATATCATAAGAAGACTTGAGTCATTATATCTTTCATTGTAATTATCCTGGAGTGTGGGAAGCCAGAGAAAATGCAAAATATGATCTTCCAGGCAATTGTGGAGAATTGTCTGAAGGAGGAAGATTAAAGACTGAACTTGAACATAGTTCAAGGAACATAGTTAGAAGAGATTTACTGACTTGAATGTGTTCCAGTCTACAGGCTAGACAAACTACATCCTACATTGTTATTGATGATCTGACCAAATCTCTGTTTATTATCTTTAGGAATCTTGGAGAATAGATGCAGTATTATGAACCAAGATATGGAAGGCAGAGGTTAGCATGTATTTGCGAAGAAAAAATATTATTAAACTAATCTTATTTCTTGGTTTGATTTGGTAAACTTGCTTAGTGGTCTATGAGCTTGCTGGGAATAAAAAACTGTAAGAAAGCATTTGATGAAGTATCACATGACAGTAGGATCAACATGTCAGTTAGGTATGGGTTATATGGCATGTTGTGGATGACAGACCAATGACACACCTATGGTTCAAAAGTTGCATGTGGACAATACTAATTTGTAATTCCTTATCAAAATGTAGTGATGTCTACAATAGCAATAGCACTTAGACCTATATACTGCTTCATAGTGCTTTCACAGCCTTCTCTAAGTGGTTGGCAGAGTCAGCCTATTTCCCCCAACAATCTGGGTCCTTATTTTACCTACCTCAGAAGGATGGAAGGCTGAGTCAACCTTAAGCCTGGTGAGATTTGAACTGCCAAATTGCAGGCAGCCGGCAGTCAGCTGAAGTAGCCTGCAGTACTGCACTCTAACCACTGCACCACCATGGCTCTTAATAGGATTCTACAATAGAATTCTACAGGGTTGGGTCATAGACATTGCTGGTTTTCTCCAACCATGAATTAATGATTTGAAGGAAGAGGTGGAGATAAAACTTATTAAAAGTATAGATGACATATTGTATACCTGGATGGAATGTCTATGTCTCTGAAAGTTAGAAACAAAATCATCTTGAAACTTTAGAGAAGTAGACTGAAAATAACAGAATGGAAATATAAAGTTATGCACTTAAAAAAATAGGATTGGAATTCATGGCTTGCATGAATGGGAAGTAGGCATGGGACTCAATCCATGTTTACTTCTAGGCAACATAGTTTAAGAAAGGATAGAGCACTTAGAATAGATACATAGGGCAATGTGGATGATCTTGGGACCAGAAACTAAGCCTTGTTTTATGGAATTATTAAGGAGATGGTTGGGTTTATTTAAATAAAAATCACCAAGGAATAATATGAAAACTTATTCAAGTATCTGGAGGATGTTACATCCTGAGAAAGTCAAGATCTATTCACGATTACTCCAAAATGTTGCTCCAAAAAAAGAAGCCCTCTTTGAGGGAGATGAATTGCTTAGAAATATGAAGTACCGTACAAATAAATAAATAAATAAAATAAAATGCAGGGCAGGGAGTAACACCTTGAGGAAAACAAATTCCTGAAGTCTTCAGAGTAAGAGTGATTGATTAATGAAGCTAATTACCTCAAGAGGTTTTACACTCCCAGTTACCATATGTGCTCAAGCAAAAAACTAGACATACACTTATCTGGGATTCTTTAAACTTTAAACCTCCTGCCATGAGGAGGAAATTTGGAGTTGCCTGTGTCTGGTTTTCAGTAACAAAAAAGTGTTCAGCTGCTTTGGAACTGTTTGTTGTTGTTGTTAGTTGCAAAATCATGTTTGACCCATCGCAGCCCCATGGACAATGTTCTTCCAGGCCTTCCTGTGCTCTACCATCCTCTGGAGTCCATTTAAGCTCACACCTGATGCTTCAGTGACTCCATCAAGCCACCTCATTCTCTAATGTCTCCTTCTTCTTTTGCCCTCAATCTTTCCCAGCATTAGGCTCTTTTCCAGTGAGTCCTTCCTTGTCATTAGGTGGCCAAAGTATTTGAGTTTCCTCTTCAGGATCTGGCCTTCTAAAGAGCAATCAGGGTTCATCTTCTGTAGGACTGACCTTGCAGTCCAAGGGACTCGCAGGAGTCTTCTCCAGCACCAGAGTTGAAAGGCCTCAATTCTAAGTCATGATGGTATTAAACTAATTTGGATGAGATTCTGGTCTGTGCTGCTGAGAGTTGTTGCTCCACATGTCTGGACCCCACTGATAATCAACATCTTGGAAAAATGAATGACATAATTCATATATAGTGGTGGGGGGAAAAAGACATAATCCATATGCAATAGAACATCCTAATCACTCGATGTCATTGAGAAAAACTTCATTTCTCAAACTTCCCAATAGAGCCATCTATTAATTCTTTAACTTTTTCCCAGGAGTCTGCACAAAGAATGTTTTCCGTAAGAAATATCTTTCTCATTATAATCTCTAAATTTTTGTTCCTTTTGAATTGCCTTTGTTCGGTGGCTCTGGAATGATAAACACCTCAAACCAATTCCTCATAAAGGTCAGGAATTAGTTTATCTTCTCAGCATGCTTAATGATCTATGTAAGAGGAGAAGCTCAAACTGGTTAATTTCTCAAGCCACTTTTCAAAGAATGAACAAATGAATATTCAGGAAGGATATGTAAATCTATGGGCTCTCCAAATGTGTGCATTAAGAAAGAAAAAGAAAAGAAGAGAAAAAAAGAAAAACAACCCAAGCCCAATAAGCCAATATTTCATTTACATTGTAACCAACCCATAACAATATGGAATAATAATTTTAAAAAGCTCCTTGTCAGAAGCAGAACAGATTCTATTATTCAGAGCACATACTTAGTTCTGCTGAGTTACAAAACTCTTTGTGACTTTGGACTGTTGATTAACTACAGCCATTATCTAAGGAGAGTAATTCAGAACCCTTGATAATAATAATGATTAGCTTGGCTGCTGTCTATGGGTGAGAGTTGAGTTAATACAATGGAGAACAATAGCTGAAGTTGTTGAGGATCTCGATAGCTACCTTGTCTGATGGGATTACATTTATTTTGAAAGAAAAGAGCTTGAAGACTTCTGGAACAACAGGTGGCAATCATAGTCAAGAGGACCTTTTAACAACAACATTAGGTATATCAACTAGAACTTCTTCAGCAGGATTGATTTGCATTAGATTTTTTTTTAAGGTTGTAAGGAAGGAACAAAAACTCAAATTTTGCTTTGTGTGTGTGCATGCGTCTTCGAGTCAGCTTTTGATTCCTGATGACTGCCTCTATGAGTCTTTTGCAATTTTCTTAGCAAGATTTCAGAAATGGTTCACCACTGCATCTTTCTCAGGGCTGAGAGAGAGTGACTGGCCCAAGGTTCACCCTGCTGGCTTTGTTTTCTAAGCTGCGACTAGAACACATGATCTCCCAATTCTTAGCCTTAGCCATTACACCAAAATGGCTTGGCTTTGTATTTAATTAAAATTTGATTAATTAAAAAGCTGATTTAACAGAGAGATAGGCTCAAGACCACATGAATTATTAATACCACTTTTAGTTTATAATGCCTTAGTAAGACCACACTTGAAATACTGCATCCAATTTGGGTCACCATGATATAAAAAAGATGTTGAGACTCTAGAAAGAATGCAGAGAAGAGCAACAAAGATGATTACAGGCTAAACATATAAAGAACAGTTGCAGGAATTAAGTATGTCTAGTTTAATGAAAAGAAGGACTAGGGTTTAGGTTTAGGTTTAGGTTTATTAGATTTATATGCCGCCCTTCTCCCAAGGATTCAGGGAGGCGTACAACATTAAAAGAAACACATAATACAAAAGTTAAAAAAAAATTAAATAGAATATCCCAAACCCAATTAAAATTGACAATGACATTTTTTTTAAAAAAAAAATTGAATTAAAATTAACAGTGATCAATAATTTATCTTGTTTTGTTCAGGCCAGGCTGGCTTGCTGGAAAAGCCAACTTTTTAGGGTGTGTCGGAAGGACCGGTGGTCAGGGATTATACAAAGGGGTGACATGATAGCAGTGTTCCAATATCTCAGGGGTTGCCAAAAAGAAGAGGGAGTCAAGCTATTCTACAAAACCCCTTGAGGGCAGGACAAGAAGCAATGGATGGAAACTAATCAAGAGGAGAAGCAACCTGGAACTAAGAAGAAATTTCCTGACAGTTAGAACAATTAACAAGTGGAACAACTTGCCTCCAGAAGTTGTAAATGCTCCAACGCTAGGAGTTTTTAAGAAGAGAATGGACAGCCATTTGTCTGAAATGGTATAGGGTTTCCAGCCTGAATTGGACCTATTGGACCTATTCTGTTCCGTTCCGTTCCATTCCGTTCCATTCCGTTCCATTCCGTTCCATTCCGTTCCATTCCGTTCCATTCCGTTCCATTCCATTCCATTCCGTTCCATTCCGTTCCATTCCGTTCCATTCCATAATTAAAATTAAATATCTTCAATATAATCTTCATATAAAATAATCAGTAGCCTGCACCACTGGTATAGACACATCATTCACACAGAAAAGATGTAATACAAACATTATAGTATTTAGAGGATGGATTCTGTTTCCAATGAAGTTTCTAAGTCACCTTAAAATGCCTTTCTCACTTAAGCACATTCTAGCAACTGGACACCATCATCTGTCTATTGGCTGGAACATTTCCAGGCTTCATTTAAAATTCCACTTGGTACTTTTCATAGGTATAAGAGATGGGGACTGCATGGTGTTTATTCTATCTTAAGGAAATCTGTCCTGGGAGTTATGTAGTTGTTTCCATCAGCTCTTGTAAGAAAGTATTTGCCTTTTAAATAAAGAACTTCAAATTCTATATACTCTACGTTGGAGGATACTGTAATTTAACTCTGAGATTTGACTCACTTTAATGGATTGACTCTTCAATTGGTTTCATACCGTATACATTTCTTGGTGGCTATAGAATTATGGGTTATCTTTCAAATTGCCCACAAGATATTTGAAAGAGAAACGTAAAACAAAGTTAAAAGATTATAATCATCTCAGGTCATATCTCACTGAAGCAGAAATTAATTTGCAGAATCTCCTTTCCACATAGAAAGGACTGAGGTCTCCCCAGATCTGATTTAAAGTTATGAGTGGGACAAAGGATATAAGGCAAGGAAGACCGAGTGTCAATGGAAAGTCTCCTTGCTTCATGTTGATTTAAAATAAAGATGGTGTTTTGTAGGCCTTCCTACTGCGAGGAACATTTTTACCAGTTTAGGATGCATGGAATGCCTACTGTGTTTTTAGAGGGCTGCTATTCCTAACAATTAGGTTGCTGCCAAGGATTTGACAGGCAAAATGCTCCTCTGGGTCCATTCCTTGAAGCTGCGAAGCAGATGCAGCTGCTGTTGCTGGAAAGCTTGGCTTGACCGTTTTGAGGTATTCCCTGTGTTCTTTTGCCATGTGTGTCGACATGCCCAGAATATATTTTCACCTGGAGAACTTCAAGATGGCTTCCAAGCAGCTGCTTTACGGCTTGGAGAAGTGGGTCCAGTGGGACCCTTTACAAGAAAATCCCTGAAAGACTGGCACAGGTTTAATAACCGTCTGTGTTTGGTGAGAAATATAATCATTATGTTTCTTGCCCATTTTATTTTCCCTGGGGGGCAAAAATATAGATGACATTAATTAAAAAAAATAGGTTTGTGTTTTTTCAGATATAGGTTTTTAACTGTGTCCCCTTTCTTTAGAGAGATTGGCATCTGTGCTACTTACACAGGGCTTTTTTTTTTTGCTTCAAAACTAAAAGTTTTATGCTCTTCCTATAGCTAATTGTCTCGGGACGTGGTGGCTCAGTGCCTAAGACACTGAACTTGTCGATCAAAAAGGTTGGCAGTTTGGTGGTTTGAGCCCCTAGCGCCGCGTAATGGAGTGAGGTCCCATTACTTGTCCCAGCTTCTGCCAACCTAGCTGTTCGAAAGCATGTAAAAAAAGCAAGTAGAAAAATAGGGACCACTTTGGTGGGAAGGTAACAGCGTTCCGTGTGCCTTCAGCATTTAGTCATGTCGGCCACATGACCATGGAGAAAGCGGACCGCGCTGGCTCTTTAGCTTTGAAATGAAGATGAGCACTGTCCCCTAGAGTCGAGCATACATGTGCGGGGGAACCTTTACCTATAGATAATTGTTGATTATTTTAGCATATACAGTTTGCTGTATTTAAAATGAAGTTTGCCATTTTTTGTAGCAGCTCAGTATTTGATTGAATTAAGAAAATTATTGATTGAATTAAGAAAATATTCAACAATATTTGATTGAATTAAGAAAATTCTCTAGCCCAGTGATGGAGGTCAATCTATTGATTTTGATCCAGATGTGATCTTAGGCAGTAAATTCTTTGTAATCACCGATAGCTTTGAATTTATAGCTTGGCCTCAGTGCAATCAAAAGTTACATTCAAAAGAGTTTAGTGGCACTTCAATGAACTTCAGTCTTTGGAGACAGCAACTTTGCCTTTTGTTGGATCACAGGAAGAGCGTGAATGTGATTTCCTTATATATTCAGCGAGATACTCCCTTTCCCCCTTTGCAACCTCTCCAACTCACAACTCAACTCTTCATTTTGGTTACACAAGCTTATGACTATAATAAAGATTTGATGGAGGGGTTGGTTGGTTATGCAAACTATAGAGAATAAATATGTTACAGGCTGGAATTTTAGAATGCCATGAAATTTTGACATTCATGGTTATAAGTAGGTCTGTTATAGACGTTTTTTTTAAAAACCCATAAGATGATATGAAGTCAGTCTTTTTGCCTGAGCTGCTCAATAGTACCTTATCAGCAGTGGCTGTTATTCAAATAGCATTTTCTCCCAGAGATAATGAAAAGTGACATGCTTTCAGGATGCTGGAGACCCTTGTAAGGGAAACCAAAGATAAGACAATCAGCAGTGTGGTCCTATAACAGCGATTGTGAACCTTTTAGACAACAAGTGCCCAAACTGCACAAATGTGCATGCCCAAACTGAAAGGTCCACACACATGCACACACATGCACGAATGTGCACATGCATGGGTATGCGCATGTGTGTAGCAGAGACCCAAAGACCAGCTGGCCGGCAGCAAGAAATAGGATCTTTTTTTTTCATGAGTGTGCATGCCAACCGAGGGGGCTCTGTGTGCCACCCCTGAGACATGTAACATAGATTCACCATCACGGTCCTATAATGAAAAAGATTAATGCTAAACAGGCAAAGTAGAATCATAGACTTCTTCACCATCTATCCTAGCAGCTGAGTTTCACTCCTATAATTGAAGAATGTTTTCTTAGCAACACACTACAGGCTGCTTTAGAGTTGCCTGCAATTGCCCGTAGCTGGTGCTGCATACCTATGCTGTGAAGGGATTGATGGGTAAGTGTAGATTGCAATTGGCTGCACAAAAGCTGATGTGCATACCTCCCAAATCCTGATTATGCATTGCACAGAGGTGTGTGTGTCCCACATGCCAATTATTTGGTCCGACTTCCGGCTTCCATGCTTTGCTGTTTGAGTGCCCCCTAGCCAGAACAATGCATTCACAGATATTTAAATGGAACACTAGGCAACCCTCTCCAAACGATAGATGTGCATGTTCCCCGACACACAGAGCCAGAGAAGTCTGCGGGACCCTTAAGGCCTACGTAGACAGCCGAAGCTTATTTTATGGTCATCTTCCTTTTATTGGGGAAGCTCTCTGTGTTCTTAATGGACCCTCAACTGATTTTTTTCCAGTCTCAGGAGTATTGCAAGGTTGGAGAAAGGACATTTTACTGAAGTTTCATCTTCTGAGTCAAAGGATGAAGGCAAAGTTGTGCCCTCTGGCCAGAAGAACCCTGAATACTGAACAGCTTGATCTTTCTCGGAGGATTCCTGAGAAGAGTCCCCTGCCATGCAGTGTTAAGTTCAAGAGCTGGAAATCATGAGAGGAAGTTAAGGCACTTGGGACCCTGAGCAAGTTGGCTGCATACTATATGCTTTGTCACTGAACTACAGTTTTTGCTTGATAAAAGCCATGCTTTCCTTATGGCTTTTTCTGCGGTTAGAGCAGAATTATCAGCAGACCAATATTTTGCAGCTTTGTAAAGGTTTATTGTAAAAGTCTGGCTGTGATGGGTTTTTTTTCTTTTTGACCTTCACTGTTCTAAAAAAAATGGGAACCCTTTTTGGATGGCTTTTTTGCTTTGAGCATTTTTTCCTTTCGGATCTGAAATTCATTGCCTGTGGCAATCCTTCATGCTCAATCCACCTCTGCTTCTTAAAAGACAGTGAGACACAACTCAACAATTTTTCTTGTTTCTTTGCCTGGAACTTCCATTTTTCTCTCGCTCTCTCTCCCGGGAAAGCACTTTGGACAGTTCTGGGCTGCCTCGATGCCATTTCTGTTGCATTGAATTAAAGCAAGGGTTTGATTTTAAGTGCCTTCTTCGTTAGGTTTTTGTATTGCTTCTGAGTGAGAAGGGAAGGTTCAGCTATAATTTTTAGCCCCGTGCAGCTTTTTCCTGTCCATTCTAGTTTGTGTGTATATTATTTGGAATGCCACTCTGGACAACTTAAACTGACTGATGTTTTTTTTTAAGATGAGAGATCGCTGTGTGAACATCAGAAGTGATATGATCTGATAGAAATGTATGGAAGTCATTATATTTACTGCTTCCATATATAAATGGAGGCACTAATTCAAGCTTTAGAGTTTAAGAGGAGTGATTCCGTGTCCAACTTCTTTTTGCTAGTTTTTGTAACTTGTTACGATCGATGCTTTGTAGCCAGTGGCGGGATTCAAATTTTTTTTTACTACCGGTTCTATGGGCATGGCTTGGTGGGCGTGGCAGGGGAAGAATACTGTAAGATCTCCATTCCCTCCCCACTCCAGGGAAAGGATACTGTAAAATCTCCATTCCCTCCCGATCAGCTGGGTCTCGGGAGGCAGAGAATAGATGGGGGTGGGGCCAGTCAGAGGTGGTATTTACTGGTTCTCCGAACTATTCAAAATTTCTGCTACCAGTTCTCCAGAATACCATCTCTGTTCATAGCGTTCTAGAAATTTCATTTTCCCAGTTGTAAAAAACTTTTATCGAGGATACTTCTATTGAGATATGCTTTCCTTTCGCAGAAATGCTTTGCGCACCCAAAACTGCTCCCAATCTCCCATGCTGCTGATGATTAGCTTTTAGTAACAAAAAGTATCAAAACCAGACCATTCCTGGCATCCTATTTTTCTATTTCTACCTCTTTCTCCCCACTCCCCCCCCTCTCTCAGGAGAGGACAGACACACATGCCAGAGATCTGAATTGTTTGCTTATAGGAAGATTCAGAATTAACCCAAGGGCAATATATGTTCCTAGAATCATAACTGAATCTATTTCTTTTTTAATGGGGTTTCAGTGTTAGCAACTTTCTTGAAGTATATTTAAGATTTCTTGTTCTCACTCTTTTGGACCCCAAAACCATACCCTGTTTCCCTGAAAATAAGACCTCCCTGGATAATAAGCCCAATTGGGCTTTTGAGCGCATGCGCTAAAATAAGCCCTCCCCTGAAAATATTGCAACACAGCAGCAGCCATGAGGTGACCATGCTCACCGCCTCCTGCACCTCTAAAATAACAAGACCTCCCCAAAAATAAGGCCAAGTGCTTATTTGGGGGAGGGGGTCAAAAGAAAATAAGACTCTTGTCTTATTTGGGGGGAAACACAGTAATAATAATTTTGGGTGAATGTGTTGGACTATTCCCTCCTCCCTTCTTCATAATGATAGGGGTCTGTTATATAGAATCTACTCAATATTCTCCGCCAGCTGCTGCAGTGAGTAGCATTCATTGGTTAAAATGAAATGTTGTTTTCAGCATTGCATAAATGCAACGTATATACAATTGAACCAAAATAGAATTAAGATTTACATTTTGAACAAACAAATTACAAGCACGTTGATCGTTGTTTCTCCCTGATTTGCGATTATGTAAATAAGTATATTTTGCAATGGGAGTGCATCGTGGGAATGGGAGTCTCCCGACTGTGGCTGTATTTAAGCCATTGGTATTGATATTGACATATAATTGAGGGGAACATTTTGGAAATCTGTTTCAAGGCCACCAAATCTCTTAAGTGTTTTCAGTGCTGCTGTGCACAATGTTAACTTGTATGCTTCTTGCTTATGAAGAGTTCCTCGAGGAGGTAATTTGTATCAGAGTAGCGTTCTGGGATTTTCTAACCTTGGAAAGTGGCAGTTGCTGGTGGAAAAAGTAAGAGAAGGTGTCAAATGTCAGAGGAGAAAAACCAAGCAATAATAAGAAGATAATGATTTCAAAAACCCTAGGATTGTACTTTAAACAATATAGATTCAGCATTCTGTCCTTTTGTCCTTCCTTCCTTCTTCTTCCTCTCCTTTCCACCTTGTATCCTTCCTTCCATCTCCCTCCCTCTTCCCTCCTTCCTTCCCTCTCCCTCCCTCCCTCCCTTCCTTCCTTCTCCCTCTCCTTTCCACCTTATCACCTTCCTTCCATCTCCCTCTCTCTCCTTTCCTTCCTTCCTCCCTTCCTTCATCCCTTCCACCCTCCCTCCCTTCTTTCCTTCTCCCTCCCCCTTCCCTCCCTCCTTCCCTCTCCTTTCCTTCCTTCCTCCTTCACTTTCTTCTCCCTCTCCTTTTCACTTTGTCTCCTTCCTTCCATCTCCCTCCTTCTCCTTTCCTTCCTTCATTCCTTCTCCCTCTCCTTTCCACCTTATCGCCTTCCTTCCATCTCCTTCTCTCTCCTTTCCTTCCTCCCTTCCTTCCTCCCTTCCATCCTTCCTCCCTTCTTTCCTTCCTTCCTTTTCCCTCACCCTTCCCTCCCTCCTTCCCTCTCCTTTCCTCCCTTCCTCCTTCACTTCCTTCTCCCTCTTCTTTCCACCTTGTCGCCTTCCTTCCATCTCCCTCCCTCTCATTTCCTTCCTCCCTCCCCTCTGCCTTCTTCCCTCTCTCCCTCCTTTCCTTCCTTCCTTCCTTCCTTCCCTCCCTCTCTCCTTTCCACCTTGTCTCCTTCCTTCCATCTCCCTCCTTCCCTCCCTCCCTTCCTCCCTCCCTCCCTCCCTTCCATAGGAGCTACATGAATGTCCTTTAGACTTAGCAATGATTCTGATTTTCTTTAAGAACTAGGGTAGTTAAAGTTGCATTCAGCAGTAGGTGTTAAATTAGGCAGAACTTTAAAACCAATTTAAACCTTTTAAAACAGTATCTGCCGAGTGCATAGGAAAGGGCACACATTTATCTGAAGGATCACTGTGCCACTGTAAACGGTTTCCACAGCTTCGCAGAACATCTCTGGGTGACCATTTAGGTAGCTGGAGTCTATTGAGGTGACATCACCCATGAAAAATTTAATCTCCCTTCCCTGCTTGATCCAACCAGAAGGACACAGATGAGAGCTCTAATAGGGCTGTTGCTGAACATTTACTTGTAAATATAAATGGGAGCATGCTACTTGTGACAACTCACTGCTCAAATATTTAAAAATGAGTCAAGCAGCCCTTGAAGAAGGGACTTCAGATCTGATCTACTGCAGTTGCTTCCTTCACCCATGTTTTCTGACAATTATCGTTGGCGCCAAATCAGCCAGTTATTTGTTTTGTTTCTCCACCATTTTTATGCTACTTCTCTTTGCAATAATAAACCCAGACAGCTTTCCAAATAAAGAATACCAGAGACATAACAATACAGCCATGAAAAAACAGAAGCATTATCCAGCCAGTCTGATAAAAACAGTCAGCCACACTAAACAATTAACTACAGATGCAGTCAAGTTCCCAGTCCAGGAAATGGCAGTTGATACTACATGCCAGAGTCACTATAATTGAAAACAAAAAGAGGAAGCATTTTGAAATGAGAAGATATTGATATTAAGGTGTACAGGTCATGCTGTCAATTCAGATGTTTTTAGAGAACCTTTCTTGTGTTTCAAATAATGATGATGATTTGTAGTGGTATCTCAAATTAAACATATCCAGTAACAAGAGATGCGGGGGCTGAAGTTGGAGACTTTGAAAGCTTCTAGATGATCAACAAGGATGTGGAATTGAACATAAAATTTAGAATAACAGAATTAGAAGGAACCTTAGAAGTCTTCTAGTCCAATCCACTGCTTAAGCAGGAGACCGTGTCCCATTCTGGACAAAAGGCTGTCCAATCTCTTCTTAAAAAAACCCAGTGATGGAGCATCCATAACTTCTGGAGGCAAGCCATCCCACTGATTAATTATCACTGTCAGGATTTTTTTCCCCTCAGTTATAAGTTGAATTTCTCTTTAATGGTCTTTCACCCATTACTTCTTGTCCTGTAGAGTACTTTGGAGAATAGTAGCTTAAGAGATCCCTTTTTTGGCAATATTTTGTCAAATGTCATTTGAAAATCTAAGTAGTGGTGTATGGATGTCACTAGGGGAGCCCACAAAAAAATCCTGGACCATTTTCTGTGGTTTGAGAGGAAGAGGAGTTAATGTAAAATAGATGCATTGATTTTGACATGGTCTAGCACTGTGATGGCGAATCTATGGCACGTGTGCTGGAAGTGGCACACAGAACCATCTTTTTGGGCATGCAAGCCATTGTCTGTTGCTCTTTTAGGTTCCTGCATGTTCATGCACACTGGCCAGATGGTCTTCGCATGTGCATGTGTGCCAGAAACTGGAAGACCAGGTGGCCGGTGCACATGTGTGTGGAAACCAGAAGATCATCTTCCCAGTGCACACATGCACATTGGGTGTCTGCTCTTAGTTTAGTTTAGTTAGTTTAGTTCTTCTGGTTCCCAGCACGCGCATGCAAGCTTCCATTTTGGCACTCAGTGCCAAAAAGGTTTGCCATCACTGGTCCAGCATGTCTATTTCTATCTGTATTTCCTTCTCACATGGGAAATCTTGGCACTGGAAATCAGCATTACTGAAGTTCAGTTGTGGGATCTTGGAAGTTTCTCAAAGTACAGAAATTGGATTACTGCAGCTCTAGATATCTGTGAAGTGTACAGCTCTCATCAACTTAGTTAGCATGGGCAGTGCTGGAGATTATTTGCCGTTGTAGAGTAGAAACCTTCTGAGAAATTGCAAGGCAGATTTCAACAAAGCATTAATCTGCTTGGAAATCAAGTGTGGCATGTCCTGAGTCTTAGACAGATGGTTAAGCTGCTGCATCCTCATTGGGCCAACTAGCCGATTTTGGCCAGAAAGTCTGTATATCCAGACCACGCTGGAGGGTTGAATCTGAGACCTTTTTTTGTGCTAAGTGTGTGCTCTCTACCACTCAGCTGTGGCTCTCTTCTACTGCCTCAGCAAATCTTGTTTGTAGAGTAAAGAAATTATTGTTCCCTGTGATCTACCCATAATATATTTCTTTCCCGTATCTTTATTTCTTGTCTCTGCTGTCCAAAGATTTGCGGTTGAGCGAATCCTCCCTCCCTGCCCTACGTTCTCCCTCTCTTTCGCTTTGCCTTGCAAGCAGGTTCACCTTGCTCTTTGATCATGGAATGAAACTGTAATCCTGTCTTTGTGATGCCTCAAGCCTTTTGACAGAAATGAGCATGGTGCTGCCAGTTAATCATTAAGGCAACTTTACTTATAAGCAGGGAGGGCTTAGAAGCCAGATACAAGAATCATTGCTTGCATTTAGAGTGCACCTTTTATCCCAATGGACCTTAAAGCTCTTTAGAAGTGCCTAGAGTGAATTAATAAATAAAACAGAGAAATATTGATGGGGTTTGCTCTGTTTATGGCTGTTGAAATCCCATTCCCCGCTTCTGCTTAGTGATGGTTAAAAAGGAAATTTAGTTGGAAGTAAAGAAGAAATCTTGAAAAATATATAGTGTGCGTGTTATAATAAAACTATAACAGAGACTGATTTCTTGATTTTGCGTTTAATGCAGAGGTATCAAGACTGGGGAAAACCTTTCTTAACGTGGATAAATGTTGATAATCTTGTAAAGATTATTTTATTTCTTCCTTTCACTGTTTTATAACTCCACTCCACTGAAGTAAGATTTCTTCTTGCAAAGAAGAACTGAAGTTTTCCAATTTGTCCCTCTTATTCTGCAAGAGTGAGATCCTGTCCAGTGCTAGTAGCATCTTCAGCAGAAAATAGAATTGGGACCAAATGACACATATATCAAGAAAGACCCCAATCTTCCTTACCTGTTTACGTATATGGACCACACTGCACAAATTTCAGAGAACTTGGGCTTTCCCATTCGTAGTGCCCATTTATAAAAAGGACACCCTAAACCTGCCTGATAATTATAGGGATGCGTTGGCTCAGTTGGCTAAAATGCTGAGCTTGTCGATCAGAAAGGTCGGCAGTTCGGCGGTTCGAATCTGCATAACAGAGTGAGCTCCCATTACTTGTCCCAGCTTCTGCCAACCTAGTAGTTCGAAAGGATGAAAAAAGGCAAATAGAAAAATAGGAGCCACCTTTGGTGGGACATGCTCTTATACTATAACACTTGGTAAAAAAATATGCATCTAAAACAAACTTGATTATATATAGTGCCTTTATTGATTTTAGGTCCACATTCTGTCTAGTTTTCAGAGCAAGGCTATGGACTAAGCCAGTGGTTCCCAAACTTGGCAACTTTAAGACTTGTGCTCTGCTGGCTGGAGAATTCTGGGAGTTGAAGTCCACAAGTCTTAAAGTTGCCAAGTTTGGGAACCACTGGACTAAGCTTATAAATACTACCATTGATAGATGGTTACTGTTGCTTATGCATAATCTTTGTAAGAATTTTACAATCAAAGTTTGTTGCAGTATGCAAGGCCACCACACTAATGAGATTCAAAATTACAGAGGAGTGAGGCAGGGATGTATTTTATCTCTTCTGCTGTTTAATCTATACATAAATCTACTCGTAGCCAAAATAAATCAATTAGAACATCACCCCCCAAAACTAGCAAACAGACATATTGCAACTTTGTTGTACGCAGATGACATAGTACTTCTGTCACAAAAGTTAATTGGAGTAAAAGGAGACTTGAATGCTCTAGCCAATTACCTCTCTGAGGAAGCTCTTGAAATCAACTATAGTAAAACTAGGATCCCAATCTTTGCAAACAGAGCTGCAATATATGCCTGAGAATAAATGGCTAAAGAACTGAGCAAGCCAAGTTTTAAAAGTATTTGGTGTCATGGCTTTCCACAGCTCGCACCAAAATTACATTATGCGAAATGCAGTGACTTCAGTTCAATTTTTTCCCCACTTCACATCTATGGGGATTCTCAATCATCCAAGTCATGGTTGTCCCAAAAGTGCTTTTCCAAAAGGCAACTGAATTTTCTTGGGTTTTAGATTTGTAAAATGTTTCGCTTCTCATCCAAGAAACTTCTTCCGTTCTAAAATTGAAGAACTGAAGAAGCTTCTTAGATGAAAAGTGAAATATTTTAAAAGAAAAAACCCAAGGAAGTGCACTTGCTTTTTGGAAAAGCATCTTTGAAACTTCACCCAAAAAGCACAACATAGCCTAGGACCACTGAAGCTAGAGTATATTCAGTTAAGTCTCATGTGCAAGAACTTCTAGTCCCAGCTAGGACTTTCATGTCATCCTTGATGAACTTGCGAAAGAGAAGACTTTCAAAGTGTGCATTGGCAATAATCTGAATCCCAAAGCAAACCTGTTTGGTTTCTCAGTCTCTGGATCTTCTCCAACTTCTTGGATTTAATTCATCAGATTTTGGGGAATAATAAACCCCATTTGTTTCTTGCTTCCTGTCCCCAGAGTTTTGCCTTGGTTATTTTAAAAGGACATGCTTTTTTCCTCTCTGTAGCAGGGGAGGCGTTGAGGGGTTCTTTTGAGTATATAAACCATCGCCCATTTCTGCATTCACGAATTCATGTGAGTATTAAACTCAGATGATAGCTGGCTTTTAGACTGGCAGAGATGCTGCAAATGTGTAAATGCTAGCTGACTATTCAGAAGAAATCCTAAAAGAGAAAAGTAAAAAAAAATCAGATAACTATGACAGATTAGGTTATAAATTAGGGAAGTAGCTTGCTGCTGTTTTTTTGTGGTTCGCATTACCTATTTTTGAGAGAAATGCCAATGGCTTGGACATCTGCTGGAGTAATTATGAAAGATAAAAGGGGCCTCAATCCTAATTGTTAATGGGAGGAAAGAGTTCAGGAACGGACTTTAAAAAAAAATATACCAGGGAAAATCCAGGTCACACACTGACAGAAACCCAGAGAAATTTCAGTTCTTTCCCTGAAGACTAGGCAAATTATGAGGGACAAAACAACACCCATTCTTCTAGCAGGTTTGAAGAAAAAGCTATTAGTGACCCCCCCCCTCCAGCTATATTGACTCTCTAGAGACACTGGAAACCTGTGAAAAGCAGGAAATAATATTGGGTTGCAAATAACTTTGGCAATTAGCAGAACAAGCAAAAAAAGGGAAAGTCAACATGTAATGTGAAAGAAGAGCACATTGCACTTCCGGGATATATTTTCAGAATTATCGCAGTGTGAAAGTTACAGATTCTATTACAGATCAAGATGATATCATGTTATCAATGCATCCCCTCCCTTTGCTCTGATTGTAGGCTTTCTTATTGTAAAACATTTAATTTGTAATCATTTTGACTTGCATCTGGTATGTCTCCTTAATTATTATGCTGGTTTTTTTTTGGGGGGGGGGGACATGTTTCTGATTTTCTCTCTTTTTTTTTTTTTTCAAAATGTCTAAATGATGAATTAATGGATATTGCAAATCTGGTGGAGAACTAAACACCAGTTGGTATTGAGAAGCACAATTATCTTCCAATAAGCAATGCTTAAGGATAAGGTAAAGGTAAAGGTTCCTTTCGTCCATATGTGCTAGTCGTTTCCAACTCTAGGGGGCAGTGCTCATCTCCATTTCAAAGCTGAAGAGCCAGCACTGTCTGTAGATGTCTCCATGATCATGTGGCTGGCTTGACTAAACGCCAAAGACTCACACTGTTATCTTCCTGCCAAAGGTGGTTCCTATTTTTCTACTTGCATTTTTACATGATTTCAAACTGCTTGGTTGGCAGAAGCTGGGACAAGTAATGGGAGCTCACTCCATTAGGCGGTGCTAGAGATTCGAACCACCAACATTTCTGATCGTCAAGCTCAATGTCTTAGCCACTGAGCCACGGCATCCTGTTTATACTTAAGGATAATAGTCAGTTAATATTGGGAAGAGGATAATTTTTCTCTTACGTTCCCTACCTGGGTTTTAACATTTGTTTTCAGTTCAAACCATGTCTTCTGCTTGGTGTATTCTTTGACACAGTTCTAAAAATAGCCCACAGAGATTGCATCATGTTAGAAACATTGTTAATTGGCAACAGATTAAGTTAAATGGAGGGGGCGTGATGGATCAGAGGTTAAAGATGCTAAGTTTGGGTTCAAGACTAGAGTGCAGCACATTGGGGTGAGCTCCTTTTATTTGACCCAGCTCCGACCCACCTAGCTGTTCGAGAGCGTGCAAATGTGAGTAAATAAATAGGTACCATTTCAGCGGGAATGTAACTGCATTCTGTGCACTTCCGGGTAGTCATGCCAGCCACATGACCACGGAAATGTCTTCAGGCAATGCTGGCTCCTTTGGTTAAGAAACAGAGATGAGCACTGTCTCTTAGACCCAGATATGATTGGACAGGGGAAACCTTTACCTTCTCTTTTTACAAGTTTTTTTTTTTTTAAAAATATTGTTTTTATTACACACACAAAGAAAGAAAGAAAAAACAAATAATCTTTCGTTACATCTTGTACAGATACATTTCGTGTGTTTCTTCCACAATTATTACCTATACTTCATTCAAATTAAGTTGTACATTTTAGAATTTATGTATTTTACTGTCATCGTATTTGATTACAGTTACTTAAACTTATTTTTTTCTAAAATCATTTATATTTAAAGACACAACCACCTACTGGCCTATTTTCACAATCTCAATGAATCTGCCTTAACTTTACATCTTTATAACATATTCTAAAAAAAGTCAATTAGTAGGATATTTAACATTCCCTCCCCTTTTTCCCTCCCAATTCACAAATTAGCGCTTCTGTCCAAATTACTTTTAGTGGTACAACACATCTGTATATATCATTAAATATTATCCATCAACATTTCCTTGTTATTATTGTAGTTGACTAAGAATTGTTTACTGTTTATCTCACCTCTCCTCTGTTCAGGCCCAAAAGAGATTATATCTTTATAACCAGCTCTCAAGAAGAATTTGTTAATAAGATTTATAGATCTTTTCCCTAATTCCCAAATTTCAATTTATATCTAGTTTATTTTACTAATTAAGGTTATCATTTCATTGTTATTATCTTGATTAATTATATGTTAACAAACTAAACATTTAAAATCTCACTCTAAAAATGTTGACATTTCTGCTTAATAATCACCAGAAGTATCCATTAACATTTCCTTATTGTTTTTATAGTTGAAGAAAAAAAAAAGGAAAAATGAATTGTTTACTGTTTGTATCACATCTCCTCTCTTCTAACCCAGATTAATTTACCTTCATAACAAAATCTAGACAAAAAGTTTGTTAATAAAATTTATAAGTCTTTTCGCCAGATCCCAATTTAAAATTTATGGCCCAATTATTTATCTTAATTAAGGTTATCATTTAATTATTAATATCAAAGTAAATTATATGTTAACGAATAGACATTCAATGATAATTTAAAACAGTCTACAAGGTACTAAAGTCCCTACTTATTAATCATCAAGAATTGACTGGTTTTTTTATCATCAACTAGCATTATCAACCAGTGTCCTTCCAGTAGCGGAATGGTCTTATCTCTCTCAGCTGCTATTGTTTTAATTCTCTTTTCAGTTCCTTTCCAGAGTTTTGAACTTCTCTCCGCACTTCGTAGCTTAGAAGATCTCTCATGTAGATTCATTGCCCTGAAGTTGTTTTTAACATAAGCTTAACTTTGGTTATCAAACTTATTTCTGGATTGGTTTGTCTTCTTAACTCCATTCTTTTCGCTTTTTTTTCCTCCTAGATCTTGAAGTTTGGGGTAAAGCTCCAAATTGACACAGTCACTTTTCCAGCTTCCCTTCTTTCCACTTTCACTCAGATTTACTCCATTAGTAAGTTCATCTGTTATCTTATCTTTGTTTTCTGTATTTTCATTCTCTTCTTTAATTTTTGGGGGGTCCAACCCCATCATATTTTACTGTGGTATCCCATAGTCTATCCCATTTCTTCTTTCTATATATATCTGTTCTTCAAATATCTTTATCTTTAATATACTTTTATAACAAAAAAGGAGGAATTTGTTAAAATAAAAAAAAGTTTTAGTTTAAGCCAAAAGAGTTAAGGTAGTAAAAAATAAGGAAAAAATCAGTCCATTCACTTTAAGCTGAGAAACAGGAAACGTTGCAATCACTTCAATCCACAAAAGATCATTACAAGCAAAAGTAAAGCGTTTTCTAAAACAGTCCAGTAAGGATTAAATTTGCCACTTTATTGTTACTTAGGGGACTAACATCTTTAAAGGAAAAAAAGTTTCTTAGGGCAATCTTCTGAAAGTAATAGAAAAAAACCCTCACCAGATGGAACACTTTCACTTCTTCTTTCCTTCTGGAGCAGTCTCTGACTATGTCAGCCTGGGGGCTGCCTGTTTGCTGCCGGTTGGAAGTGCTTTTCTTGAGTCGACCAGGGACTTTGTGGTGTCCCTGGGAGCAACAAGGTCTTGTCTTCCTAGTCACAATCTCTTCGGTACAGTTTAGGTCCTACTGGACCATCCAGGGGCAAAAGTGTCATCGGTGGACTCGGACTGTCGAGTCCGCACAATGTATCGTCGCTACTTTGGCTCCTTCCTCCTCCCTTTTTACAAGTTTTGATTTGTTGATCCTGCTTATTAGGTAGAAAAGGCAGTGAAGCAGCTTCAGAATACCTTTCAACAACTAGCTGTAGCCCTAGTTCTCAGGCATTCCATTGAAAGGGAACAGTGCGAAAGGAAAGGGATGGAAGAGGGAAGAGGGGAAATCAACAAACTCTTGATAGCAGCAGTTGGTATAATTGTCTTGAGAGATGGAAATTTTCTTATTTCAGCCTGATTGTGCTGTAACTTTTATTGACTCCATTGCCAATTCCCTTCTGGTTTGCAATACGGGTGGTCTTCAACTTACGGCCATTCATTTAGCAATCTTTCAAAGTTATGATGGCACTGAAATAAGTGAATCACACTTACAACTATTGTAATATCCCATGGTCATGTGATTTGCAATTTAGACGTTTGGCAACTGGTGTGTATTTACAATGGTTGCAGCATCCTTGGGTCACATGATTGCCATTTGAGACCTTCCTGGGGGCTTCTGACTAACAAAGTCAATGAGGGAAGATGGATTCGCTTAGCAACTGTGTGATCCACTTCATGACCATGGCAAAAAGGATATAAAATCAGGCACAACTCATTTAATGACTGCATTGCTTAGTGATGGAAGTTTTGATGGAAAGGGAAGAGGCAAGAACTTGCTAGAGGGTGTTGATCTGAATCTGCAAGCCAGTTGTTATCCATGAATGTTAGCAGTAAATTACTCTCCATATTTATTTTTCTCTCTTCTCCCCTCTCCTTTCCTTTCCTCTCCTCTTTCATTGATGTCCTCCAAAATAGGTGAAAGAAAGAATGAAAAGAGAGAAATGTTAAGTAAATGCAATCTATACTATACATTTGCCTGGGACAAAATTACACTTTTGTTCCAGCACAGACATGTATCTCTACAGATATATCAATAAAATTTGTAACTGATGAGAATTTACAAGCTGGATCATCTTACAGTATAATACCTAGAGGAATAAAAGATCTGTCGAGAAGAGCTGGTTCTAGTATTACGATTTTATTTTTGAGTCCTGCTTTTCTCTATTTATTTTGATATGAATACCCTTCCTTGGTAAGTGTCACTCTGTGTTGCATTAACCGATGGGTATTATCGAACATAAATATTAAAAGCATTATAAAGACTTTTAGGCAGCCATTGTAATTATAATTCTAATTTACCCGTAAATTACACTTGTAAAGGTCCACAGTGCCTTTTATTGCTGAACATGGCACAGGAGTGGCAAAATACCACAAATTGCTAATCCTTAATGCCTGTAATTAATCAAGTAGGACAGCTGTCTCTATAAATAAAGAAAGCTGATGGTGTTGCAAGGTTTATATAGAGTTTGCATGGCTCATATAGTTGAAGTAAAGATGGGTGTGCTTCCTAAAATCTAAGTTAAAGTTTATATACATATACATATACATATACATATACATATACATATACATATACATATACATATACATATACATATACATATACATATACATATACATATACATATACATATACATATACATATACATATACATATACATATACATATACATATACATATACATATACATATACATATACATATACATATACATATACATATACATCATATACATAGGCAACAGTAAAAATATTGGGTTTCTGTCGTGATGGACTCTTGTGACGAGCCGAAGGACAGATGATGGAAGCAGTTAGCTTCCTCCCATAATTGGGGCTTACCAGGGGTTGTAAAAATCTTATATATATATATATATATAATATATATAATTATATATATATATAAGTTAAGACATCTGCCTAATATGCAATACAGCCCAGGTTCGAATCCCAGTAAGGGTATGGCTAGTTGATGAGAGCTAAATAGCTTGAAATAGATCTGAATAGCTCGTCTGAATTCTGCTTGTTCACATCCAGCAAAATCTTTCAAGGGAGGATTTACAGTCACAGACCTTATCTGGCTTGGAGAGCTAACAGGCCGATATCTGCAAAACTTGCCAAGGAGTCTTGGAGAGTCACGAACCAATTAAGTGAACTAATTGTCATCTGCCAACTCCACTCCCCTTTTGCTCCTCTTTTATTTCCTCTGGAAGGAGCCATTCATCATCCACCTGTGGCCTTACTCCCAAGTTGACCCCTGTTCTTTAGCTATTCCCTTCATCTGGCAACTCTGCGCATGCACACACTGGGAACAGGCTCCAGCTCTTCATCTGCCTCACTGATGTCTGACTCTGAAGGCAGCTGATAACTGGCATAGGGCTCTGCCCACCCCCCCGCCTCCAACACAGAGCCTTCATCAGAGCCTTCTCCAGACTCCAAGACTGCTCCATGTTCCTCCCCAACCTCCTCAATGTCTGAATCTACCACCAATTTGCCTTGATTGTTAATAGTTCAGATTCTCATTTAGAGGCGGGCATGGAATAAACTTATACTCATTTGAATAAACCTTGTTCTGGATTTCTTGCAACAATGGTGTTTCCTTTTTTTTTCTACCTTGTTCTTAGATCATTTTTAAAAATCTCCAATTTCTTTCTTTATATTTCTTGCTCTGGTATTACCAGATTGCTATTGTTGTTTTCTCTTCTGTGTCCATGACACTAAATAGCTGCACTGGCAACCTGTATTTCCATGTCTTAAATATACCTTTATGACATATCAATCTCTGCTGAGATTTACCCTTGAGATTGGATGAAAACCTGAGAAACCATCCTCATTCAATCTTGCGATAGAGGAGTGGCGCAATGTTGGCACACACCTATTTAAAAACACTCTCATGCCACAACATCTCTGTCCCAGATCTGCTGCTTAAATATATTTCTAGCCTTTTCACAGCCTAAGAGCAAAGCTCTCTGGGAGAATGAAACTTTACCAGTAATTTTGGTAAATCAGATTGACTTAAAGTAGTCTCTAAGAATCAATGGGGCTAGACCCACTAGGAAAAAAAATGGTAATTTTAGCCAAAGGTTAAAAAGATATTACTTAGCTCTAGCCTCCAAAGAGACCCAGTCTATTTCTAAATGCATGGTGGCATTATTAATGCATCTTGGGTTTGCAAGAAAAGCTCTAATAAACTTAGACTGAATGACTTCAAGGTTATCACAATTTTTAAAATCTTTCTAAAATATTTCTTGGACACTGTAGAGAAACTGGGAAATGACCCTTACAATGAAGACCTTGCAAGCTATAGACATAACATGGGTTACTTTTAAATGGAAAGAAATCTTGGCTAGCAGAGGAGCAGGAATCAAGGGAATGACTCCACAGGGAAAATAGCTGTCAGAATCAAGGATATGCTTGAGTGAGAGAGAAGCAATGCCATCATGTCCCAAGTAAAGTCATAATATTATATTTTTACTTACCCGCCCAGTGAAAGTGGAACAACTGTAAATACTACGGGTGTGTGAACTTTCATTCCTAGCTTTGAGTCAAGGCTGATGAGTTGACTGAATCACCCCACTGAATGTTTATACCATTTCGTTGGCTTACATTGACTGGGTGCTTTCAAATTGTTTTGATGATTTGGTGGATTGTCATACATGCATTGAGACATTTTTCTACCAAAGAAAATTGACAGCTGGAATCAAAGTGATCTGAAGATTCCGATCCCCAGTCTGAATCAACTCACAATTGAATCAGCTGTGATTGAAAGGAAACAATCATTCTTAACAACTTGTTGGAGGGAATCGATGACTTGACTCATAGTTTCCATAATTAGCAAACTTTCACTAAATATTTTACGAAAACATAAACTTTCTGCCAAGAGGCTGCTTACTGTCCAAGCACAATTGCACCGAGTCTCATTTTTCTTATTTCAAAGGTGTGAGAATGCGATTTCCCAAAAGACAAATGATGGATTTTTCTTTAGGTTGTTAGCACTTCTTACAAACAACCTTTTCTTTGATATTTCATCATAGCTGATCCATCTGACCAACAACCAGATTTAATTAATGCATGATTCCATCTTGCTTTCTGAGAAAGTCTAAATAATGTATGAAATTATACCCCATTTTCAGGATGTTGTGCCAAAATTAGTCCTTCAATTTTCTAGTTTTTCCTTTTCCCTCTTCAAAACAAGCTTCTCTTTGCCTTATTCTCAGGTTGGTTGAGAATTTTGCTATAATTGGTGGCATTTGTACTTCAATAAGTGTTGGGAGACATGAGTGGTTTTCTCCTGTTATATCTCTGATGTAGGATATAATGACCTTGGATGTTCTCTCATATCTGATCTGAAAATGCCCAGAGGAAGAATTTCTAATGCCTTTCCTTGGAATTGAAGTATGCAGTTGTCAAGGGGAACAGAATGTGGTTGTGAATCTCATTGTTCTTATGTTTGGGTGGAAGAAACAAAACTGAATAGGACTATTGTGTTAGGCTGCATTTAGGAAAGGGGACAAGGGAGTTAATGCTATAGTGTAGCTGAGAGTAAAAATATGGACAGGTAATCCTCAACTTACAACCATAATGTATCCTGGAATTTCCTTTGGAAATTATGACGGTTATAAGTCGAGACACCCACATAATTTTATTACTTTTTTTCATAGTAGTTGTTCAGCAAATACCATGATCATTATTAAGTGAACAGTGCAGTTGTTACATGGTCATTATTAAGTGAACACCGCAGTCTTCAAGCCTTTGGGCATTTTCTTTTTGCCCTGAAACAATCTGTAAAGGCTGGAAACTGGCAAAAGGCATTGCAAATCAAATCACGTGACAGTGGAACACTGCAACCAACCATGAAGATGAGATGGTTGCTAAGTGCCTGAAATGAGATCATGTAAACTATGCGTCTGTGTATATATGCGTATATGTATCTATGCATGTGTTTCCAAGTCATAGGAACTTTGGAATCAGATCATACAGTAAGTAGTTTTGGTGGTGACTTTGAATGGAATGAAGGGATTTACATACTTTTTAAAATTTAAATCTGGGAATCAGTCGGATGCTGAGCAGTTAGTGGATATTATAAGTATGTGTGTGTGTCAAAATGTAACACTCCTATAAATAAATAATTAAAGGCAATGATATTAACATTGATTTAATTAAAAAGTTCCTCCTACGCATTGAAAAATTCTTTTTCCATAGTCTTTTTTCTGTAGTTTATTAAAAGGCAGGTCTGGCCTTTTGATTCAACAAAAGTTGAGCGTTGTGGCATCTGTTCTTGCCACTGATAATAAATTTCCCTAGCCACAAGATTTATGTTTAGGGGAACAAGTATAACGCAGCACCAGAGGACTGCTTTTTTGTGTAAAAAAATTGAAGATCCTAGCACACCCTCTAAATCTGAGAAAATTTGCTTGAAACTCTGGAAAATAGCAGCTGACTAGACCAGGAGTCAGCAACCCATAGCTCTGGAGCTGCATGTGGCTCTTTCCTCCCTCTGCTGCAGCTCCCTGTCACCCATCAGCTCCACAATTGATAGGAGGCTTTCGGTTAGGACAGATAGAAGAAAAAGAATGCTATGCTAGGAGGAGACTCTATGGTGGAGGAAATGGACTTCCAGTCGGCTCCAGAATTGAACAGGGGGCTTCCGGTTTGGACCTTTGTGGCTCTTTGAGTGTTTAAGGTTGCTGACCGCTGGGCTAGACTAAGGTGTAAGAACCAGTTTGGTGTAGTGCTTAAGACATCAGCCTGGAAACTAGGAGTGATCTTGAGTTCTAGTCCCGCCTTATGCACAAAGCCAGCTGAGTGACTTTGCTCCAGACACACTCTCTCAGCCCTAGAAAGCAGGCAATGATAAACCACTTTTGAAAAAAAAATATAACTTGCCAAGAACAATTGTCTGTCCAATCTCTGAGAATCAGACAAAAGTGAACAGAAGGGAGAGAAAGGATGAGTTAAAGAAGATGATAAAAATTTAGAATGAAGATGCTTCCCCTATTTCTATTTTTATGTTTCTGTGTTTTAAAGGTATGTTTGTTAGATGGGCTGGGAATATGAGGTTGATAGGGGTTCCTATTAATAAAACAAATAATAACCAACTCAGGTATAAAAGTCTGGTAGGATATCAATGATGTATTAAGGTTTTTTGAATATAGAGCTAAGAGGTGAGTCCAGTTATAATTATTTCATCTGCAGAAGGAAACTTAGTCCCACTAAGGAGGAATGTTCTAAGTGTTATATTTTTTCCCCCTTGAAATATAAAGCAATTTGCCAAGTAAAAATGGGGAGGGAGTTTGCTTTGGATAAATAGTCTCTTAAAATTCAGACCAGCTGCAGAGTGAAAACAAATATCAGATTTGTTTACAACATGAATAATATTCCGTTTTTCAATGTGGATGAAACCTCTCACTTTCACAGTGGCTTCATGGTCAGCGTAATGGCCCTGAAGGCAGCAAACAAACCAGCTGTAATCATAACAAACATCCAAAATGTTGGGAAAATGTGATAGATGTGCAGGGATAGTTGGCTTTATTTGTTTTGAAAACTGGGATGATAATGAAAACTTGTGATTGTCACTGCAAAAGGCATGGGGATGGGTCATGAAGTCAGCCATAAGGTAGCATTGTTGTATTGCAAAGCATTTGTTTCAGTTACCTTCCTTGTGATTTTCCATTTTAACCCCAATCATTGACTGGTAATTGTAGGGAGAGGAATGGCAAAATCTGGGGGTGGAGTTAAAAGAGGGATCAGCTTAGAATCCCTAAGTAGCCACAAGCAAAGTCCAGCATTCCTTGAATTCCATTGACTCTTATCTAATGCCTAGCCTAACCCTTAGTTCAGAAGATTCCTGTGCAAAGACTTTTACGAATAAATCAGCTTAATTGTACCTTCATGTACCCACTTGATCTTTTGCACCAGACATTATTTGAGAAAAGGACTTTAAGTGTCTTGAGCAAAGATCCTTCTTTTAACAAATCATTTTAACTGAAGATGCCAGGAATTGAATCCAGAACTGTGCTATGATCCAGTTGCCATTTCTTATTTATTATTAGATTTATATCCTGCTTTTATTTGGTATGATATAATGCCATTGCCTTCTGTTTTCCCCACAACAACAATCCTTTGAGGTAGGTTGAGCTGAGAGAATGGCTGGCCCAAAGTTTCCCCAATAAGATTTCATGCCAAAGGGAGAACTAGATTCACAACCAGAGCCCAGGTGGCATTGCAGCTACTTCAGCTGACTGCAGTTCTGCAGTTCAGCTGTTCAAATCTCACCATCTCAGGGTTGACTCAGCCTTCCATCCTTCCGAGGTAGGTAAAATGAGGACCCGGATTGTTGTTGGGGGCAATATGCTGACTCTGTAAACCGCTTAGAGAGGGCTGAAAGCCCTATGAAGCGGTATATAAGTCTAACTGCTATTGCTATTGCTAACCTCCCCGTTTCTATTCCAGCATCTTAACCATTATATTAAACTGTCTGTAATTGTTGAATTAGGGACATTTGACCAAACCATGTTGAAAAAAGAAATCCATATACATTGGTTAGATAACCAGAGACTCTAAACTTTTGCTATCCTATAAGATCAAAGCATTAGTATTAACCTAGCGCCATTCGGTTAACATATTAATGGCCTGATTTATTGGATCACTTGCTTTATTGTCTGAAGCAAGGGGCTGATTAACTGTTGTGCTGTAAAAGATGCTGCTATGCAAAAGCATTTAATAGCTTGAAGGATGGCGTTCCTTTGTGTTGTTCTGCGTGTTTATTCAAAAGCGGGCAGCAAATTGGTGCTTTCTGGGAAGAATGGATTTCATTTTTATACTTCTCCAAAAAAAAAAAAAAAAGAGCTTTTGATAAAATGATAGCTGCCTGCTATGTTACTACATTGAGAAAATGACTGTGTAGGCACTATAATTACATTAGGGAAGTACCAAATATGGCTGTTTCACATTATTTAGACAAGTGCTGTTACTTATGACTGGAGAATTTGATATTGCAAGTGCTGCTTTGACCTGAACATTCAATCAATCCTCGGTGGTGGCTTATACAAATAAATGGGATGCTAAATTAAGAACTCTACAACGTTCCCCTTTGTTCCCGAGAGGTTATATAAACCTTGCCGGTTTCTATGCACACATTTGCATTCCTGATGGAAAATTTGCTCTGCTTTTTAAAGGTACGAACTTGAATCACTCTCCACATTGCAACAAAAGCATTTGTTAAAAGGTGGACGTTCTGGAAACTGAGCTACAATCTTGTTTTGTGTGTGTTTGGCTGAAATGACTGTGTTATAAAACACGTGCATTTAAACGGCACCCCTCTTGACTCAGAAATGAGGGGTTAGTTTGAAGTTGTGCGTTTGGGAATAGACAGATCAAAGTTTTCTTCCAACCTTTCCTTACCCCCACAATTAATGTTGAAATTGGTTTATGCAAATGAAAGTGTTGTTCCTTATGCCATCCGTCTTGTAACTAGCAAAGTTCTCTCTCCCCCCCCCCCCAAGATGTATACATTTGAACCAGTGATGTGCAGTGAGGTTTATGGCTGGTGAGGCAAGCAGGCAAAAGCCGCCCTATGTCGGACACAGAGCTTTCAGACGCCCCGGTGCTGTGTCCGCCATAGAGGCGGGACGCCTCTATGTTGGACATAGCAGCAGGGCGGCTTTTGCCTCTAGTGCCGGGGTGGCAGGGAGCCCTGCCACCCCTGCGCTAGGGGCAAAAGCTGCCCTGCCACTGTGTCCGACATAGAGGCGTCCTGCTATGTCCAAAAGCCCTGCCACTATGTCCGACATATAAAAAGTGCCAGCCCGCACGCCAGCAGAGGCGGTAAAACACACACACACACACACACACACACACACACACACACACACACACACACAAATTACTTACAACCATACAATTACTTACAAATTACATTAATTTTGAATTCCTCCCGTCCCTCCGACCCACATACCTTTTCCAGCTGTTTCACAGAGGATTTCAACTCTGCTCTTGTCTGCCATGATGAAAATGTAAAAATGTAAAAGGGAAAAGGCAAGAGCTGTTGAAGTCAGGCTGGGTTAGCTTCTGCCAGAGTCCCCAATGGATGACTCTGCTTAACTGTTTAAAAAAGCCTCTAAAAAACGCCCTCTACAGGAGGAGGCAAGAGAACCAAGTGCCTCATCTACATAAGGAATTTTTCAGCTTTTAACCCTTGCTTAACTCTGCTCGAGTGATCATAAAGTCAGACTAAATGAGGAACATGGTTCTCCCACCTCCTCTGTAGAGGGCACTTTTTAGAGGCTTTTTTAAACAGTTAAGCACTAAGCAGAGTCATCCACTGTGACTCTGGCAGCAACTACCTCAGCCTTTTTCCTTTTAATTTTTTTCCTTTTCATGATGACAGTGGTGAAGCCCTGCCTCCCCTGACTGCACGTCACTGATTGTGATGTTTCTCTGTGTCATGTATGTGTGTGTATGTGGGTATATGCATAGTGGTATATTCATCTTTTGAGAGCTGAATGCAACGAAATTTCATTTTAATGGATACCGATTAGTGTACATTTCAAGTGGCAATAAAAAATTCTATTCTATTCTATTCTATTCTGATTCCTACTCTATTCTACTCTACTCTTGCTCTTGCTCTTCTTCCTGCTCCTGCTCCTGCTCCTGCTCCTGCTCCTGCTCCTGCTCCTGCTCCTGCTCCTGCTCCTGCTCCTGCTCCTGCTCCTGTTCCTATTCCTCTCCTCTCCTAGTCTTCTATTCTATTCTATTCTATTCTATTCTATTCTATTCTATTCTATTCTATTCTATTCTATTCTATTCTATTCTTGCTCTTCTTCCTGCTCCTGCTCCTTCTCCTATTCCTATTCCTATTCCTCTCTTCTCCTTGCCCTAGTCCTGTCCTCCATTCCATTCCATTCCATTCCATTCCGTTCTTGCTCTTGCTCTTGCTCTTGCTCTTGCTCTTGCTCTTGCTCTTGCTCTTGCTCTTGCTCTTCTTCCTGCTCCTGCTCCTGCTCCTGCTCCTGCTCCTGCTCCTGCTCTTGCTCCTGCTCCTATTCCTATTCCTCTCCTAGTCCTAGTCCTAGTCCTAGTCCTAGTCCTGTCCTCCATTGCATTGCATTGCATTGCATTGCATTGCATTCTATTCTATTCTATTTCTGATTCTCTTTCTCTGCTCTGCTCTTCTGTGCTCTGCTCTTTCCACCCACTTGCTTAGCTAGCAACATAGACATAGCTGACAAAAGTTGGGACGCAGGTTGTGTTAAGATATTTTGTGACATGGATGGTTGAAAGAGAATGGGCAGGTGGAAGGATAAGATGGCAAGACAGTAGGGAAAGAAGAAAGAGAAACAACTTAGACCAGGGCTGGAACTGATCATGGAAAAAGGAGTTGAAACCTCATGCTTTTTATATATTGGTTGGAGTGTTCTGCACCATTGTGTGTCAGACAGGCTCTCCCATCCCTGGCACCCACCAATTGTATTTTATTTCAGAGGAAGCAACATGTTGATAGGTTGTCAGAACTGGTGCTCTTGTTACAGGTAGTCCTCGAGTTACAACAGTTCATTTCATGATCGTTCAAAGTTACAACGGCACCAAAAATATCACTTTATGACCATTTTTCACACTTACAACCATTGCAGCATCCCCATAGTCATGTGATCAAATTTGGATGCTTGACAACTGACTCTCATTTAAGACCCTATCCTGGGATCATGTGATCCACTTTTGTGATCTTCTGACACACAAAGTCAACAGGGAAGCCAGATTCACTTAACAACCATGTTACTAACTTAACAACTGCAGTGATTCACTTAACAACTGTGGCACAAGTGCTTGTAAAATGAGGCAGAATTCACTTAACACATGTTTCACTTGGCAACAAAAATGTTGGGCTCCGTTGTTGTGGTCATAAGTCAAGGACTACCTGCATTTGTGCTAGCAGCTCAAGAAAAGGAAAGAAAAATGAGAGAAAGGAGAAAAAAATAGTTTCCATCAGTATTGAGAATTAGCTCTCCTAAAGAACTGGTTACACCCTTGTTAGGTGCCTAATTGTAGTGATAAAAATGCACAAATAGATTTAATAAAAATAATATAGAAAGTGTGGCTGGGTAGAGGAGAAAGCTGTTGCTTGTCTAGCAAGGTTGTGACACTAGTGCCAGTGATCGTTGCCAATTATCGTTTTCCACTTTGAGGCTCATCTGAGCAGAAAGAAAGAGGACAAAGCAAATTAATTAAGCAAAAGATATTCTCCAGTAATAAATAAAAAGGGAAACAAACAAAATATGTAAGGGTTGTGATCTGTGGCTTTTTGCCAAGATGGGGAAAGAAATTAATCTTTTAACACAGGGGTGTCAAACTCGATTTCATTGAGGGCCGCATCAGGATTGTGTTCGACCTCAGGTGGCCAGGGTGGGCATGGCCAGCTCAACATCACTCATGTCAGGGTCACCTGTGGCAGCCCGAGCATTCTGCCAGCAAAAACAGGCTCCCAAGCTCCATTTTCCACTGTGACGGTCTATTGCGACCCATTTCAAGTGAGAAGCCCACGGGCCAGTGCTTCACTGTTTCCAGGGTGGCCCCACAGGCCAGATCTAAGCACCCCATGGGCCATATCCAGCCCGTGGGCCTTGAGCTTGACACCCCTGTTCTAATGGATCACCTATCCTTAAAAAAAAGTTTGCATGGCCACTCTTAAGAGTAAATATAAATTGCAAATGTCTTTCTCTTCGTGTACAGATGTATTTGGTTTCTGCACATTCCATTCATCCAAACTTCTTGGATGGCAAAAACTTGCTGGAGAGCTTTTAAATGGATTTTCTTGTTGAAGACCCTTGATCAGAGGAACATGGTATTCTGGCTGTTTCAGACAAGTGGTTGTTGCCCAATTTCTTCTTTAATATCTCCATTGTTGGAGCACTGAAAACTTCTGGAGGCAAAGCTGTGTCCACTGATTAATTGTTCTCAAGGTCAGGAAATTTCTACTCAGCTCTAGATTTGTTCTCTCCTTGATTAGTTTCCACCCCTTGATTTCATCAATCCATTCCATCTGTCACAAAAAAAAATTTCAATAAAAAACAGAGGGAAACCACAAGCAATAAATCTTACTTGAAGATCAGTGGCTTATTGTTTCATGAGCAGTTTGGGACATGAATAGCCAACATAGCAATGCAATTGCACAACAAACCTTACATTATTAAACCATTGCAAGGGTTCCAATGACAGCTAGCAAGTTCTACAAGGACTGCTATTTGGCAAAGGACACCATTCTCATCTCAAGCCACATTTTGTACACCTTCTTTTTTTTAAACTGACATACGCATTCCATAGTTTCACTTCCTTGTACTTTAAGGTGACCAGATTTTCAGATTGGTAAAGAGGGACACCATTGACCGCGGGCAGGGGTGGGGGAGTGGCTTGATTAAAAATTTTATATTTTGTCAAAACAAGGCGACACAAGGCGATTACATGACCCCAGGACACTGAAAGGATCATAAATATGAATCTGTTGCCAAACATCAAAATTTTGATCACGTGACCATGAGGATGCTTCAACGGTTGCTAAGTGTGAAAAATGATCGCTAAGTGTAACAAATGGTCATCAGTCACTTTTTTCAATGCCATTATAACTTTGGTCACTAAATGAACTGTTTGAAAGCTAAAGCTAGCTTGCATTATGCTAGCTTACATTTTCAAGAGAGAGAAGCTCTCTCTCTCTCTCTCTCTCTTCCCTCCTCTGGATTCAATGGGGTTTAGGAAATCCCCCCTCCTCACACACTCCCCCCCCTCTCTTCCTCCTCCTCCTCCTCCTCTGGATTCAATGGGGTTTAGAAAATCCCCCCTCCTCACACACTCCCTCTTTCTCTCTCTCTTTCTCTCTCACTCCGCCCTCCTCTGGATTCAATGGGGTTTAGGAAATCCCCCCTCCTCACACACTCCCTCTTTCTCTCTCATTCTCTCCCCTCCTCTGGATTCAATGGGGTTTAGGAAATCCCCCCTCCTCACACACTCCCTCTTTCTCTCTCTCTCTCTCCCCTCCTCTGGATTCAATGGGGTTTAGGAAATCCCCCCTCCTCACACACTCCCTCTTTCTTTCTCTCTCTCTCTCTCTCCCCTCCTCTGGATTCAATGGGGTTTAGGAAATCCCCCCTCCTCACACACTCCCTCTTTCTCTCTCCGCCCTCCTCTGGATTCAATGGGGTTTAGGAAATCCCCCCTCCTCACACACTCCCTCTTTCTCTCTCACTCTCTCCCCTCCTCTGGATTCAATGGGGTTTAGGAAATCCCCCCTTCTCACACACTCCCTCTTTCTCTCTCACTCCGCCCTCCTCTGGATTCAATGGGGTTTAGGAAATCCCCCCTCCTCACACACTCCCTCTTTCTCTCTCACTCTCTCCCCTCCTCTGGATTCAATGGGGTTTAGGAAATCCCCCCTCCTCACACACTCCCTCTTCTCTCTCTCTCTCTCTCTCTCTCTCTCTCTCTCTCTCTCTCTCTCTCTCTCTCTCTCTCTCTCTCTCTCTCCCCTCCTCTGGATTCAATGGGGTTTAGGAAATCCCCCCTCCTCACACACTCCTTCAGCCTCTTTCTCCCCTCTTTCTGGCTTCGCTCCGAAGTTTTTAAAATTACCTCTTCTGTAGAGACCAGGTTATCAGCCATGTGAGACACACGCTGTGTTTCTATCAGTAATCCCCTCCTCAAACAACAATGCCAATTTAGAAGCCCCGAGCAGCCGAGTTGAAGCAGCAGTCCAGGGCGGGGGCGGGGGAGGGGCTGAGCTTAGACAGCCTCAGAGGCAGCTGCTAGCTCCGAGAGAGAGAGAGGAAGAGAGAGGGGGGAGGGAGGGGCTGCTCAAAGCAACAGAAAAAGAAAAAATCCGTGAGGGAAGTCCGCGGTCTCCACATGGAGTAAGTCTTCTTCTCCCTCAGCCATTGGCAACAGCTTCCAAGGACGTACAGGCGGGAATGCGCTCGTCTCGAAGAAGAATATATGCTTCCAGTTTCTAGGAGAGCCTCGGCGGCTGGAGGCTTTTTCGTAACTTTTAAAAAAATCGGGGCTTTTTTAAAAAACCCTGGGATGCGGGAAAAATTGTGAAAAAGCGTGACTATCCCGCCAAAAGCGGGACGTCTGGTCATCTTATTGTACTTTCTTACTGACCGTCACTTTTTGTAAACACCCGTGTACATTTGAAACTCTCAGATACTTATTACTTTCAGTTTCTCATTTCCCACCATCTCATTCTTCCTGCTCTAAATATATCCATATATCCTTTTGCAGAAAAGGAAGCACACAATTCAGCACATCAGAAATATGTCTAGTACATTTTGCAATTATGTTAGTTTACAACTTTGGTTCAGTGAGGCCTGCAAGCTCACTCCTAGGCCTATTACCTGCAACTTTCCATTGGATATATTTCTCTTCTCACACATCTATCCATATCCATTGATTGAATGAATATGATTTATTATTTAGTTATTTGATCAATCCCAATAAGATCTGAGAAAAGGGTCAATATTTTTATGTTTTAATTTATTGTTAGATTTTTGGCATTTCATACAGGACTTTAGTCTAAAACTGGAATAAATAAAGAATAAATAAATATTGTGAGCCTGGTTGTTTGTTTGCAGCTGTCTCCCAGTCATCTCTTATTCCATCAGACATGTTTCTAAAACTCATAGAGACAAAATGTATTGGGCAGTGTTTTGCCAAAATGGTTTGTTTTAAGAGGCAATCTCGTAAAATGGGAAGGCTAGGGAATATCGGATGTACAGACAATTTGCCAGTGCTTATGGGGCAGCATTTCTGAAAAGGTTCATTGGCATTTGAATAACGGATAGATAAAGGGTCAGTCCTTTTAGCCTTGGAGCAAATGAAAAGCTGGATGACAAATGGGCCTGTATACTAGTGAAAGCAAAATGAAAATATTTTAAATTCAGAAAGCTATCCTTATGTTATTTCACTGAAGAGTGCCTTCTTCCTCTCTCGCTATTTCTTTCAAAAGCGGGATCTTCCAGGAAAGGCTGATATATCTAGATAATGAAACCTTTAGAAAGCATTAGACTTTTAGGGACTGAATGAGATTAAAATATAACACTGTCTGTCAAACATCCACATCTGCATAGCCCTGGTTCTCTGAAAGGACTCAATAGGCAGAGAAAAATATCTGAACACCTGGTTGGCTGTGCAATGAACCATAATAATACTGTAATATTATTAATAACACTGTTACTGCTAACTAGGGCACACAAAACCTTTGCCAGATCAATTCTCGAATACAGCTCATCTGCCTGGAATTCACACCGTATATCGGACATTAATATAATTGAGCGAGTCCAGAGGTACTTCGTGAGAAGAGTACTCTTCTCCTCTACTCACAATAGAATACCTTATGCCACCAGGCTTGAAATTTTGGGCTTGGACAGCCTTGAACTATGCCGCCTATGGTGTGCCCTAAGCATAGTACACAAAATTGTCTGCTACACTGTCCTATCTGTCAACAACTACTTCAGCTTCAACCACAACTATACATAACCACACAATAGATACAAATTCAAGGTAAACTGCTTCAAACTTGATTGCAGAAAATACAACTTCAGCAATAGAGTGGTCAATGCCTGGAATGCTCTACCTGACTCTGTTGTCACTTCCTCAAACCCTCATAGTTTCAACCTTAAATTGTGCACTGTGGACTTCACCCCAATGCTAAGAGGTTCTTAAAGGGAGCGTGCATAAGCACACCAGCGTGCCTACCATCCCTGTCCTACTGTCCCGATTTATTTCATTTCATGTGCATGTTTATACTTGTACCTCTTATCTCATACATGTTTGACAAACTAAATAACTAAATAAATAAAAATTTCCATTGCTCAACTGCAAAAGGATACTTTACTTGGAACAGTTTACATCTTGCGATGATACCATTCACACTTTCAAACATCAACTTCTGCCTATCTAATATCCCTGGGAAGGACTCAATAGGTGGATAAAAATATCTAATCCAGTCTAAACATCTGGCTGTGTGACAAACAATAATAATAATTGGAAAGGACTCAATAGCTGGATAAAAATGTTAAATCTAGTCCGAACATCTGGCTGTCTGTGCAATCAACCCTAAAAATAATATTTCTGAGAATTTCAGGCATAATATGATTGACCAAATGATGAGTAATCTTCAGGCTCGATGTGCGAAGATGAATAGTAAGCAAAGCTAACATTTTGCTTGACATCTGTAAATACAAGAACTGCTTTATACAAGATTGGATGATAATCCAATCTTCTCTGACTGGAAACAGATTTTCAGATACTTGGACTAGAATTTAATGCTTGCTTCCTGATCTTGTCAAATGGCAATTGCAATAATTAAATTTGCAGCCTTATGAGTATCAAACAGGTACTTTGCTATGGAGCTATAATTGCTTCTTTAAGTTAAAAGGATCCTATTCCAATTGAGTGCAAGGAAGGGGGCAAACCTCACCCACATTGAAATAAAGTTGGCATTCAGCAGCAGCATTTTCATTCATTTCGTTTTGTTCTCTGCATTCACAAAAGACCCTTAAAGTGGTGTTCATTCTTTCCTTTTCTGTGCTAATTATAGTGATGAAACTATAGGAAGTAATTTTTCCCCTTAATGATGGTTAAACAAAGGGCTATTTTTAAGTTGCCTGTTGTAGCACGTGAACAATAAGTAGAGAAGGAAACAAAGACTTCTGGATGCTGGCCATAGACAACCATCCACATTTTCCTCCATTATTCTTTTTGTTGTATTTTTTATTGAAAGTGGAGCTTGTTGCCTGTGGAAAGGAAGAAAGCATTAACTATTGCCTAAGCCACAATCAAAGCATATCCATTGGGACAGAGCCAGCATTACATCTATTTCCCAATTTAAATTGACTGGCAGCCTTCCCTCTCCTCCCCTCTCTTCTCGTCCCCCTCCTCAAAACTAATCAAGGAGAGAACTATGGAGAGACATCCTAACAGTGAAGACAATTAACATGTGGAACAGATTGTCTTCATAAGTTGTGAGTGTGTCATCACTGGAGGCTTTTAAGAAGAGACTGGACAGCCACTTGTCTGAAATGATATAGGATCTCCTGCTTGAGCAGGGTTGAAAGAGAAGACTTCAAAAATCCCTTTTATCTCAGTTGTTCTATTCTGTCCTCCTCCTCCTCTTCCTCTTTTGGAGAACTGGCATTTTAATCTGGCAAAACATAAAAATGATAAAAAAATAACAACAATAACAATATAAATGCAAATGAATTTTCCCAGTCTTGCATTTGTTCAATTTTAGATTTTGTAGATATGAAAATGTGAGATGGGAATTGAAATTACAATTGGAGTGCTTTGATTCTTTGTTCTGCCACTTAAAGAAACTGTTTTCTTCTATATGTTCATTCCTGCGTTAATTACTCAAATTATTCTCAAACAGATAAACAAAGCCAATAACTGAACAAATGTTCATCTCCAAATGTAATCAGAGGAGGATGGATTTTGTCCCTAGACTTTTGCCTCATTTGACAAAGTAAATGCTACATAACAAAGTGAACAGGTAAACTTGAAAAGGAAACATGTAGTTTATTTTAATTAGATGTTTTTTTAAAAATGCAGATGATAGAAAATGAGACATCAATAATTAAGTTAGCAGTAATACAGATCAGGTTATGGCCAAGGTTAGAGACTGAGATGTCTGAGAGAAAAAAAGCTAAACTGGTTTAGGGAAAATATAGGCTAGGACAGAGCTATTTTAAGAAAGGTATTACTTATGCTATTGAGAGTGTGGTTCAGATGCTTCCCAGAGATTGGTCAGACAAAGTTCAAGGTCAACACGCCTTCTTATTTGTCTTCACTTGGGTGCATCACTGGATTTGTTTATTGGTGCCTGGAGCATTAAATGTCTTCTTTGATTTGTTTGGGCAGCTCCATGTTAGCGGATAGAAACTGATACGCAAGTGACACTAACATTTGATTTAAGTTAAAGTGTATGTAGAAATTTTCCCTTTAAAACTGAACATGATTTTTAGGAACTAAAGGGGGCGATGGGATATTTGATTAGCTTCAGCCTTTGGAACTTTTAGGAATTTGTACTCTGAATAATGACATTGGTATAGCTAACTAGCTGCATCCTCAATGAATCAGATAACGGTTTGCACTGATTGTTTGGAAATGTGGCTTGCACGTAGTGTGCATAAGAACAATTCTAGATATGGGACCTACAGCTAGCTCTGTGTCATTTTAAAGTATGATTTATCTCTAATTTATTAGTTTGTTTAATTGTCAAAGGAAAGCCTTGAGCGGAGGCATGATAGGTTGAAATCTCAAAGGAAATCATATATATATATTTAAGCAGAGAGTGGATAGAAATGTAGAAATGTATTTATCTACATTGGCAATATCATCTTTGCAGTTCCTTTCAAGTAAGGTGTGTGTGTGTGTGTGTGTGTGTGTGTGTGTGTGTGTTTATGTGTATCAATAAATTCTTAGCTCCCTTTAATCCGTAATATAAATTCTGCATGAGTTTTGACTTCGTCTCAGTGTTAAAACCTCAGGTTAGTCTCCCGAAGGGATGTGGTTGCATTTTTTCTTGATCTTCTTCTTCCTAGCATATTCCCACAGGTGCAGGGTCCACTTTTTGGATCTTTGAATGCCACTTTGCATAGTCAGCTCAGCTGCTTTTCTAGGGTGCAGGCCAGTGGTGGGATTCAAATTTTTTTTACTACCGGTTCTGTGGGTGTGGCTTGGTGAGCATGACTTGGTGGGCGTGGCAGGGGAAGGATCCCCATTTCCTCTCGATCAGCTGGGGCTAGGGAGGCAGAGAATAGATGGGGGTGGGGGCGTTCAGAGGTGATATTTACCGGTTCTCTGAACTACTCAAAATTTCCCCTACCGGTTCTCCAGAACTACTCAGAACCTGCTAAATACCAACTCTGGTGCAGGCCCACAGCTTGCATATCTTTGTTGATGGTGTCTTGCCATTTCTGTTTTGGACACCCATGGGGTTGCTGGCCATTGACGTCTAGTTGGTAGGCAATCTTTGCCACAGTGGAAGGTGCTGCTCTCTGGACATGTCCATGTCCAGTGGAGTTGGCCTCTTCTCCTCTTCTCTATACTTTGTGCCACACCAAAATGTTTTTGAATGGTGTCATTTGTGATGTGGTCTAGAAGAGTGATGCCCGATATCCAACGGTCCTATTTTATTATATATAACTTTAAAAAACCCAAACAAAATACAACCTAATTACAAACTCCTTTTCTTGGTGATGGGAGAGAGACATATTCATAATCCATTTTTTGTATGAAATAGGTTGATTACTCCCCTATAGGCTCCCATCCTTCCTTCCTTCCAAATTGTGCAATGCAATTTTCTTGTGTTGCTTTTTATATTTTTCTCCGACAAGGGCCAGGGAGAAAGTACCCATCCGTCTTAGGGTTTAATGATGAAGAATGCATGCGCTTTGTGCATGTTTTAATGTGTCTCTAATGGGCAGGCAATGAGTAATAGGGAACTTGCAGTATTCATGCAAGAATTTCAGTTTTATTTTTAGCGGAAGAAGGAATCATCCAACCTTTCCTGCCATAATACAGAATTATTGCTTGTAGGCCTGAGCCTGTAAAGAAAGGACTTGCATTCATCAATCTCCTGCTCTGTATTCTCTCTCCTTCTCTCGCCACTGGAATCTGATGCATTTCAAATTGTTGTTGTTTTACAGAAACCCTAATGCCTGACAAATAGCAAGCCTACTATTCAATTCCATGCTGAAATCTTCCAGTTTCTCAAAAAATTTTGTCTACTGCAGAAAAGGCTTCTTTTTAAGTTGTGTCTCTCTATAAGTTGCTTGTAATTTCTTCGAGAGATGTTTTGGAGTTAATTTTAACGTAGTAAAAGTTAATTTTAATGTAGTAAAATTACATTTGATGTAGTAAAATTACATGTAATGCAATGTGAATTTACATTTAATGTAATGTAAAAGTTGATTTTAATGCAATGAAATGTTTGTTTCTTTGCTATTAGCTATTTGTCCGTCTCCCTGATTCCTCATCTGAAAAATAATCAAATGCTGGATAGTCCTTCGTGAATTTATTGAAATATTGGAAGACAGGATGGTTTTATATCTCTAGAGGGAGGATGTTATAATGAACCTCTGCCTGGGCCCTGCACTTACCTGACATGATGAATAGGGCATGTGGAGACTCCTGGGAATGGTGGGGTACGCGTGGCTAGCCAGGTGTGGCATTTAGGGGTTTGCTGAACTGGGCAGAATCCTAGCTAGAGGATTGCAGCCCACCCCTGGTGCTAATAAGAAACAATGGAAAGGGACAACTTTCTTCCCTTCCAACTTTGTGAGATTCCTAGATGCATCTACAAAGTAGCCCTTGACTTACAATCATTCACTTAGTGACCATTCAAAGTTACAATGGTACTGAAAAAGTGATTTACAAGCGGTCCTCATACTTATGACTGTTGCAGCATGCTTATGGTTATGTGATTAACATTCAGATGCTTGGTAACCAACATGTGTTTTTAATGATTGCATCATCTTGGGATCATGTGATTACCATTGGCAACTTTCCTAACTGGCTTCTGACAAGCAAAGTGAATAGGGAAAACTGGATGGACTTCACAACCGTGTGATTTGCTTAATGACTGCTGCAAAAGTGTCTGTGTAGATTCTTAGTCATTCCGTTATGGTTGTCCCAAAGGTGATTTTTCAAAGGAACTTGGCCTTTATTTTTCCTTGAAGACGTTTTGCTTCCTGTTTACAACACAGCCCTTTCAGCAGTTCCAAGAAGGTTACACACCCATTTGCACTATTGAAGTGACCCTGAGGGCACAGATAAACCTCTAAATGGCCTCAAGGACTCTCAGAAGGAGTGCTAATGACCAGATGAGTACAAGGAATATAAATCCTTCCATCCTCCACCATTCAATCAGAACAGAAGATGCTTCTTGGATGAGAAGTTGAAAGGTCTTCAAGTAAAAACAAAAAAAAAGTCCAGTTACCTTTGTAAAATTGACTGTTATTCACCTACCAACCACCTCACTTAGCAATGGAAAATCCGGTCCTAATTGTTTACTTTTTTATTTTTTATTTAGTTTGTCAAACATGTACAAGATAACAGGTATAAATATAAACATGGACATGAACAAAAGAAAGTACAAAAGTACAAATAAATGGGACACTAGGACAGGAATGGAAGGCATGCTATTGCACTTATGCACGCCCCCTTTAAGGACCTCAGGAATGGGGTGAGGTCCATAGAAGACAGTTTAAGGTTGAAGCTGTGAGGATTTAACAACGGAGTCAGGAAGAGCATTCCAGGCATTGATAAATCTGTTGCTGAAGTCGTATTTTCTGCAATCAAGTTTGGAGTGATTTATCTTGAGTTTGTATCTATTGTTTGCCCGAGTATTATTGAGGTTGAAGCTGAAGTAGTCGTAGGTAGGATGTTGTAGCAGACAACTGTAGTTGTATTTCAAGGACTACCTCCTGTACCGCAGTTCACCTCTCTACGATGCAGAATGCTAAGCTAATGGATTCTTGGCCTGATTCAGCTGAACACTTAACGTTATTTTGACCCTTCATCTTTGCTATGTAAATGGAAGTTTATGCTACTACATGGCTGATCTCCAAATCCAGGTGACAAACTCCATATGAATCTAACCAAAGATGCCTTTGCAGGAAATTCTGGGGCACTCAGGAGAATAAGATGTCCAGGAATGAATTCTCCATTTCCCTGACTCATTGCTTATTTTGAACTTTAGGCAGGTACCGTAAAGACAGTCTGAGATGCTTCACTTCAAAAGGTATTTTCAGCATCAGTGGTTCCTCTTATTGATTCAGACACTCATGAATCATTTAGGGACTGTACCTACATACAGGAACTCTTAGAAAGAAACAACGATGTTGCTGAACGTGTGTGTGTGTGTGTGTGTGTGTGTGTGTGTGTGTGTGTGCGTGCTTCTTCCAAAACAATGCCCCAGAAACAATAGCTTCTGGCAATCACAATCTTTAAAAAAATGATAATTAGTTTAGAATAACAACAAAGGAAGTTTAAAATAACAAGGAATCATGTGGCTACTGAGCAACAGCAAAAATTATGTAGCAAGCTTGGTGGATTGGAGTATCAAGGGAATGGAGAATTATAAACATTGACATCTGATAAAAATGAAGTGCAAAATTCAAGATTATTACAGTGGCATTAAAGCCGAAATGCATGCAAAATAAGCACACTGGCAGACAGAAGGAATAGAAATTAGATCTAATTACCATACTTATAAATTTTGTAATTTTTGCAACTGGAGTCTGGACCTGGGCGAGATGTGAATAAAAAGTCATGCTTTTCAGAATATTGTGAGGCAGTTTGTAACTCTGCTTATCTCGATTGAAATAAAAATCACCAATGAGGTACAATGGAACACAAAATGGCAACATTTCAAGCATTGTGCCGAGAGGATGAAAAAAAATACTTTGAAGTAAGAAATGGCTATTTGTGTTGTGGCCCGTCAGTGGCCAGCGGAGCTGGAAGCAGATTCAGACAGTGTGGAGATTGGGAAGGAACCTGGGCCAGTCCTGGAGTCTGGGGAAGGCTCTGATGAGGGCTCTGTGTTGGAGGCAGAGAGAGGGCCAGGGCTGTATGCCAATTATCAGCTGCCTTCAAGTCAGACATCAGTGAGGCAGACAAATAGCTGGAGCCTGTTCCCAGTATGCGCATGCACAGAGTTGCCAAATGAAGGGAACAGCTAAAGAACAGGAGTCAACTTGAGAGTAAGGACACAGGTGGACGATGGACGGCCCCTGCCAGAGGAAATAAAAGAGGAGCAAAAGGGGAGTGGAGTTGGCAGATGACAATTAGTTCACTTAGTTGGTTCATGACTCTCCAAGACTCCTTGTCAAGTTTTGCAGATAATGGCCTGTCAGCTCTTCAAGCCAGATAAGATCTGTGACTGTAAATCCTCCCTTGAAAGACTTTGCTAGATATGAATGAGCAGAATTCACAGTAAATTAATAAAAGGGGTTTTTGCCGGGACAAAGAGTTTGCTTCATGCCTTTGGGAAGCCTCGGTCACAACAATCTGCTTCCATAATGTTGCTGGGTAAACAAGGATAGATCCATGAAATCAGGAGGAAATGTGTAACTCAAGGGAAATGTCTTTTATATCTCTACATGTGTTCATGGGAATGCGTGAAGAAATGTTAAATGGATAAAAGTTTATAGAAGAGACCCTTTATCTTCAAATGCCTCCCAAAATGGCATACTACTATACATGAGAACTAATATGCAGATAATCTTATATTTTATAATCTCTAAAATACTAATGACTAGTTAGCTACTTACATAAGTTTGGTTCACCGACAAAAGGGCGAACCAACCGCGTCCGACTAAACCGCGGTGACAAAACCGCGTGTTCTAAAGCGCTCCGACGAATGAGCGCTGAATCGCGCCGACAACAGCGCAGCGACAGAAGCGCACTGTAAAACTAAGCCTAAGCCTAAGCCTAAGCCTAAGCCTAAGCCTAAGCCTAAGCCTAAGCCTAAGCCTAAGCCTAAGCCTAAACCTAAACCTAAACCTAAACCTAAACCTAACCCTTACCTTAACTTAAATCGCCCCTCTGTCGATTGAAATCGCCCTTCTGTCTCTGCACTGTTGTCTCTGCGCTGTTGTCGCCGCGCTGTTGGCGGTGCGTTGATGACATCATGGTTTTAGTGACGCGGTTTAGTCGGGTGCGGTTTTGTCGTTTGCCCTTTTGTTGGGTCACGCACTAGTTTATAAGTCACTAATACAAAACTGTATATATTTAATATGATAGGTAGCTCCTAAATTAGAAGACTAGTACTTATGGAAGAGCACGAGAAGTATTAGTATCACTTTGTAATGCTTTAGTAAAACCACAGTTGGAATATTTTATCCCAGTCACCACGATATAAAAAAAAATGTTGAGACTCTAGAAAGAGTGCAGAGAAGAGCAACAATGATTAGGGGACTGGAGGCTAAAACATATGAAGAACAGTTGCAGGAACTGGATATGTCTAGTTTAATGAAAAGAAAGACTAGGGGAGACATGATAGCAGTCTTCTAATACTTGAGGCGCTGCCACAAAAAAGAAGGAGTCAACCTATTCTTCGAAGAAACTGAAAGTAGGGCATGAAGCAATGGATGAAAAGTAATCTAAGAGAAGTAAAGAGAAATTTCTTGATAGTTAGAACAATTAATCAGTGGAATGATTTGCCTCCAGAGGTTGTGAGTGCTCCAACATTGGAGGTTTTTAAGAAGAGATTGGACAAACAGTTGTCTAAAATGGTATAAGGCAGTGATGATGAACTTTTTTGGCTTGTGTGCCAAAAACGGGGGGAGCACGGGCGGGTTGTGCATGGTTGTGCCACACCCATAATGCAGTGCATGACCCCAGATTGCATACGCACATGACCAGCACTCCCCCCATTTTTTGCATGCTTTTTTTGCCCTCCCCAGGCTTCAGAGGCTTTATAGGAGCCTGGGGAGGGTGAAAACAGTCTCCTCCACACCCCCAGAGGCCCTCCGGAGGCTTCAGGAGCTTCCCCAAAAATCGCCCCTATAGGCAAACTGGAAGTTCAGGAATGGACTTCCTGTTTCCTCTTAGGGCCAATTTTAGCCCTCCAGAGCATTCAGGGGGCTTCTGGAAGCTTCCCTGAAGGCTCTGGAGGGCAAAAAATGACCCTACCAGGAAACTGGAAGTGACTTCCAGTTTGTCCGTAGGGCCGTTTTTAGTCCCCTGAAGCCTTTGAAAGACAGCCCTATAAAGCCTCTGGAGCCTGGGGAGGGTGAAAAATGGCTTCAAGAAAAGGTTGAGGTCAGCTGGCCAGCGCACACATGCGCACTGGCCAGCTGAGGGGCAATGCCTCATGTGCCCTGACAAATGGCTCCGCGTGCCATTTGTGGCACACGTGCCATAGGTTCCCCATCCCAGGTATAAGGTTTCTGCTTGAGTAGGATGTTGGACTGGAAGACCTCCAAGGTTCCTTCCAATTCTGTTATTGTTAGAATTTACAAAACAAATAACGGATATTCTGAGTGAATACTTGGGGAATTTGAAGCAATACTCATGCTCATGCTATGCTTCCTATATATTTAATCCAGTGTTTCTCAACCTCAGCAACTTTAAGGATGTGTAAACTCCAACCCTCAGAATCCCCCAGCAAACATGAAATAAATGTTTGGAAAATCTGTGAGGCAAAGAGTTTGGAAAACCCCAAGGACATCTGGTCATATTTTGGTGCCCATATTAAGAGGCAATAGAGGATTAAGAGGATTCTCAGATATTTTCTCCCTTTATTGTTTCAGTACATCGTGACTGCATCGTATTTCCTGCTTTCTTTACAAATGGGAGGATAAAGAGAACAATCTAATAAATTGGTGACACTAAATACACACACATGCACTAACACCACAAATTACATGTTGCTCTCTGAGACAGCAATTAAAAGGACTTACAATAAAGACCCTGTCAGAGAATTCAATGTGTTATATTTAAGCTCTCCAAGAAACTGAGCCCATAATTAGCGCTCTCTTCAAACTGTGCACTTCACTGTCAAAGAAAAATGCGCCTCTTAATCATACTGTAATCATATTCTACTGCGTGAAGTGGAAACATGACAGGCCAATCAATTTTTTTCTTCAAAAATATTTAGGAAATGTGTGTAATTGTGGGGAGTCCAAGTAAATAAGGCCACTTTTTTTGCCCGCCTCTTTCGCTGGGAGGTTTCCACCTGCTGATTAATTATCTGTCCTTTGAAAACATGGCGCCTGAAAAGCAAAGGTACTTTTTATAAAATGGCAGCGCCAATATTTAAAATGACTCTTATTGAGGATCAATTATGCCCGGTCTGCATAAAATACGTAAGGAGTGGAGCGAGGTGGGTAGCGATGGAAATATGCCTTTTATAATTAACAGCCTAAAGCAAGTGAAGTCTCTGTGTTTCAAAGAAAATCTCACCATGCTACAAAAAAGATGTTGAGACTCTAGAAAGAGTGCAGAGAACTGCAACAAAAATTGATTAGGGGACTAAAACTTAGTATTGGAAGAAATGTCCATCTGGGTTCAGTTCCAATGGGGAAAAAGACACTGGAAATATGGAGGCTGCTTGAAAAGATGGTTTAATGGTGGATAGGATCAGTGGTGGGTTCCTATGGGTTGAGACCGGTTTGGTTAAACCCATCTTGGCAACCTGGGTTTCTGGAATCAGCAGCAACCCAGACCTGCCATGTCCCCAAACTGGTTCTTCTATTTCCCGTTAAAACAGAGATGAGCACCGCCCCCTAGAGTCAGAAATGACTAGCACATATGTGCAAGGGGAACCTTTATCTTTATAAGGAGGACTTAGGTTGCTTTATTTGAATACTTTCTAATTTGATAAATATAATCTAGCTTCTTTAATGCTCCTACACCTTCTTTTTCAGAGGACCAGTTGGGGTAGTGGTTAATGTACCAGGCTAGAAATTGGGAGACTGTGAACTCTAGTCCTGCATTAGGTAGAAAAGTAGCTGGATGAACTTGAGCCAGTCACTTTCTTTCAATCCTAGGAAGGAGACAATGGCAAACCACTTCTGAAATCTTACAAAGAAAACTGCAGGTGCTAGTCCAGCTTCCGACTTCCAAATCTAAGCCAAGGTGGCGCAGTGGTTAGGGTGCAGTACTGCAGGCCACTTCAGCTGACTGTTATCTGCAGTTCAGCGGTTCTAATCTCACCGGCTCAAGGTTGACTCAGCCTTCCATCCTTCCGAGGTGGGTGAAATGAGGACCCGGACTGTGGGGGCGATATGCTGACTCTGTAAACCGCTTAGAGAGGGCTGAAAGCCCTATGAAGCGATATATAAGTCTAACTGCTATCTAGCTTTTTATAATGATCTTTTTCTCTCTCCATTAGGCGTTTTTTAAATGATTTATTGGATATAAATCCAACAAACAAACAAACAAACAAACAAGCAAACAAACTGTATCCTACCACCTTATGCTGATTTAATAGACAAGTGGTCTATGGCCATAATGAAGACTTATTATCTGCAGATTCAAGAAACATCTTGATACTGGTCATTTCTATTCTTCCTGGAGAAAGTGCTTTTTAGGTGCATTTTTGGGTCATAGGATGCTTTGAGCCTAAATTCTAGATTAGACTCTAAACACATAATATATGTAGTCATCATTGGCCATGTTCCTACATCGATTTACAAAATTGCTGGTTCAACTTTTTTACTAAAGCAACAAAATTATTAAGATTTAAATTACATACACATGCTTCCAACATTCTTGATTTTATTAAATACTAGTGGATGAAAAATGGGTATAAATTAATCAAAACGCCATAATCCTAATGTATTATAAAATGAACCCTTGAGGAAGTAATGTAATAGTTACTTTTTAATTAGCATGACACTAGAGATTCTCTGTTTTATACGAAGCAGTTCCCATATGTTTAATTTATGAATAATTTTATTTTCCCTTCTCTTTTAAGAATAGAGAAGTAACAGAATAGGGCATGGGCAGAAAACTGGAAAAACTCACTTAGAGAATTGCTTTTGAAGAGACGTTACACTCAGCTTGAAGAAGACAATGTTTTATGCAGATCTTAAATATTAATCTATAAAATAACAATAACAATTTGTGTATTGTTTCTCATAGTTGAAAATTTGACCCACATCTAAGTAGGCTATAATATTGGGAGTGGTAAATCAATCTATTTTTGGTTTATATCAATTTCATATTCCTGTTCTGACACATTTATGCATTAAAACAGTGTTTCTCAATCTTGACAACTTTAATATGAATGGATGTAAAGTATGTGTCATCAAATAGGTGTCAAATCTTAATGACCAATCTGTTTCTAATCTGGCTTTTCGGGTCTTCCAACTGAGTCTTTCCATCTTGGTGGTTATCTGTCTGTCTGTCTGTCTGTCTGCCTGCTTTCCTTCCTTCCTTCCTTCCTTCCTTCCTTCCTTCCTTCCTTCCTTCCTTCCTTCCTTCCTTCCTTCCTTCCTTTTTCTTTCTCAGCATTTGAGCCTTTTCTAGAGTGAAAGGTTTTTACATAATATATTCAAAATATAATTGAAAAATCATATATGAATGGATATTTAGATTTAACTGCATGAGGACCCAGGTTGTTGGGGGCAATATGTTGACTCTGTAAACCACTTAGAGAGGGCAGTAAAGCACTGTAAAGAGGCATGTAAGTTTAAGTGGTATTGCTATTTGTGAACTTTTAAAAATCTTAGTTGATGTATGTTTGCATGGATTTAATTTAAAATATTTCTAAAGTGCACTTTGCTACATTTTTGATTAGAATTGAGAATTTAAATGTAAAATCTGAAAGGCAGTTGTGTTCTATTTGCACGTTAATCTAGGAGATGTGGAAAAAGCCACTTTAATTTATTAAGACCCTAACTAAGATTTTTGAGCATTCTTCGGCTTCTTAGTTGCTTAGTGGCTTTACGGTTTGTGATTCTTTGGAAAAAACATCCATTCATACAGCTTGACAAATCCATTGAAAGAGCTGCTTTTGCAAATACGGAAGTGCATCTAAAACATGGCACCTGTCAGGCATGGTAAAAAGAGTTTAAAAAAAGATAGAAGCTCTGTCTGATTTAGTGTGTATCACACCTCTGTAATACATTACTCTGTAATACAATACATGACTCCATAAAAATCAGGCAAAGTTTCAATCCCATTGTCCCTGCCACAATCTTGACTCATTAGCCACACCTCTGTGAATGCCCCAGAAAAGTGTCATGTCATTTCTCAGAGTTGTACAGCTGCCACGAATCTCCACATGTCAGAATATGCAGAACTGCTTTGAAAATTTTGACTTTTGTTGCACAGAAAGTATGGAAATACCCGGAGGCAGTTTCTGAAGCAGCTATATTACATGAGGCTGGAATATGATGTGGCTTGTTCATGACTTGACTCAAAAAGAGAGACTTTCTATATGCTCATCTGTGTTCCCCAGTACCCATCTTCAGCTGATTCGCACATACTTTTTCCAACTTGTAGATGGAATTGGAAACAATGACTATCAGATAGAATTTAGTCTCCGAGAATATTTGGATGACATGGCTGCCTGATTTCCTGGAACTGAGTCTCTGTGGTGGCAATGCATCACAAGGATTGCACATATCTTAGAAGAATCATAGTCAAGGAGAAGACCTTGACTATGACTAATCATCCTATATGCACAAGAAACATTTTGTCCATAACTCATTTGCAGCCTAAGTCCTTGTTGGTTTCCAATGAAGTTGAGTGGGGGCTGCAAAAGTTGTCCCTAAATGCAGACTCCTTGATTTTGTTTCCATTTTATCTACAGTGTATATGGCTTCTGTCATAAGTCTTTTATTTTTACTTTAAGAATTTGGAGCTAGCTGAAAGGAAACTATTTTATTTATTGTTATTTTATTTATTTGGTTTGTCAAACATGTACAAGATAACAAAGGAAATGAGTACAAATAAATGGGGACAGTAGGACAGGGATGGTAGGCACTCTGGTGTGCTTTTGCATGCCCCCTTTACAGACCTTTTAGGAATGGGGTGAGGTCCACGGTAGACAGTTTAAGGTTGAAGGTGTGGGGGGTTTGAGGATGTAACAATGGAGTCAGGTAGAGCATTCCAGGCATTGACCACTCTGTTGCTGAAGTTGTAGTTTCTGCAATCGAATTTGGAGCGGTTTTCCCTGAGTTTGTATCTATTGTGTGCTGGTATATTATTGCGGTTGAAGCTGAAGTAGTCCTTGACAGGTAGGACATTGTAGCAGACAATTTTGTGTACTATGCTTAGGTCCAACTGCAGGTGACATAGTTCCAGATTGTCCAAACCCAAAATTTCAAGCCTGGTGGCATAAGGATATTCTATTGTGAGCAGAGGAGTGGAGGACTCTTCTCATGAAATACCTCTGGACCCGTTCAATTGTATTAATGTCCAATATACAGTGTGGATTCCAGGCAGACGAACTGTATTCGAGAATTGGTCTGGCAAAGGTTTTGTATGCCCTAGTTTGCAGTACAATGTTACCAGAGAAGAAGCTTCGCAAAATTAGGTAAACAACTCTTAATGCCTTTTTGGCAATGCTGTTACAGTGAGCTCTGGGGCTTAGATTGTTTGAGATGAGTACTCCTAGGTCCTTGACAGAGTGAGAGAAATTTAATAAATAACTAAATTATATTCAACGCAAAATATTTCAGCATGGCTGTAGTGGTATTATTCAGAGTTCCTTTAAAAAAATCTCTGATTTATCTCAGCATTCTAGCAATATAGCTGGTAAATCATAAACTACATTTCTGTAATTACTGATGTATTGGTCATTTTCACTTTCTATTGCACTTTGAAGGAAAAGAAAATGTTTGTAGATTTGGTTTGTAGACAAGAGTTTCCCTAGTGGCGCCATGTTTTCTCATATTAGATCTGTTTTATTGCAAATAATAGAAGGAGATGAGTCAATTTCCAGTTCTGATCGCTGTCTTTGCCTCTGTTTCATATATAAAAATAAGGTGCTTATGAGCCGAAACAGCACAAGAAGATAAAAAAAAGAAAGTAAAAAACATCAGATTTTGAGTGGGGGGCAGGACAAGCTCCATGGCAGTTTAACCACATCATTTTTATAAATATATGTAAATTGCTTCTGGGCTACCAACTCGTATTAAATGTTTCAGCTCAATGAATTCTAAAGGGGATGAGGCAGTAAATAATGAAAAACAGGAATAAGAAAAGAAAAGGGATGTCAATCTTCCTTGCAACGAGAATGTTGTCAGCAGTCTGCTTACCAGGTTATGTCTGTAACTGGGTTTTGAAAAGGTCAAATGCCTGGTTCTATTTGAGGGAGAAAAAAAATTCTTTGAATCGTCATGTGGCCAGGTAAGTCTGAGTGGCTTTTATTTCGTGCTTTTATTTCTTTTGCTGGTGAGCATCAGTAGAGAGAAAACACAGCGTTATGGGTGGCAAGCGGTGAATTTCAAGCAGTGGTGGGATTCATTTTTTTTTGCTACTGGTTCTGTGGGCGTGGTTTGGTGGGCGTGGCATGGCATGGCTAGGTGGGTGTGGCAGGGGAAGGATACTGTATAATCTCCATTTCCTCCTGATCAACTGGGCCTTGGGAGGCAGAGAATAGATGGGGGTAGAGCCAGTCAGAGGTGGTATTACCTCTGAACTACTTAAAATTTCCAATACCGGTTCTCCAGAACTGGTTAGTAGCTGCTGAATAACAGCTCTTATTTCAATCAATTCCATTTGCCAATCTATTGTTTATGAATTCATCTGAAAACATTTCAGTGAACATTCCTACTCATTTGGGGGCATATTTCTAATGTCCATATTCCCCATTGTGCAGTTTTTCCAATATGCATATTTGTGCTTATATTTCCCATACTGTGCATGTGAAGTGTGGGAAGGGGGATAAATATGTATGCATTTTTGTATCTCTCTTTTTTAAAAATTACAGTGTGTCACCATGGTGCAAATTTTGCTATGCTCTATAGGAGAAGAACAGGCATTGCCGGGGCAGGGCGGGGGGAGGGCAGAGATAAGTGTGTCATCAGCTTAGAATCTGTACATTGCCACAAACAATCCAAATTCAGTCACCCTTGAATTCCATTGACCCATATCTAATGCCAGTTTAGTGCTGACCATTACTTAACTACATTTGTGATTGTAGGTATGAATTGTATGCTGCAACCTAACATATGATCCTGATATTTTGTGCCTGACTGGTACTATCTATTCAGTTGATACAAAATTAACAAATTCAATTCAAACTTCACCCCCTTTCTTGGGCCTGATTTGTGTTCCACAATTGTTCTTTGACAAAAGCTCTTTGTGCCAATCAATTCTTTACATTGTAAGGTTGTCCCATAAAGTTTAGGGTTGAATTTTAAATCTGTCAAATGTTGTATCCAGTTTACACACCGTACATACATTCCTCATTTGGTAATTGTAACATTAGATCCCAAAGATTATAATTCAACCAATTAATGTATTCAGCTGCTAATCATCACATGAAAATAAATCAAATGATAAGCAGAGTTACTTTATCATTAATACAAATTGCTGCTTGAAGGAATTGAAAGCTGGATGTGGTATAGCCCTTCTGGAATACTACCAATTCAATTTGCAAGTGAAGAATATCATGGTTAATCCATTGGGATAAACAACAGCTTCATTGGAAATTTAAATTGTTAGCACATCTTTTCCAATACCAGGGCTCTACACAAATTAGGGCTAGCCACTGGCTGCTTCATCCTGAAAATGGGTAGAGTATAAATTACTGACTTGATAAAATTATTTTAGTTTTAGGGTTAGGAGCAGAGGTAGGTAACAGAATAACAGAGTTAGAAGAAATCTTGGAGGTCTTCCAGTCCAACCTTCTGCTGAATCAGGAGACCCTAGACCATTTCAGACATTGGTTATCCAATTTCCTCTTTAAAAAACCTTGTTACAGTACCCACAATTTCTGGAGGCAAGTCATTCCACTGATTAATTGTTCTAACTGTCAGGAAATTTCTCCTTAGTTCTAGATTGGATTTCTGTTTGAAAAGCTTCCATCCATTACTTTTTATCCTGCCTTCAGGTGTTTTGGAGAATATTTTGAAGCCCTCTTCTTTGTGGCAGCCCCTTAAATATTGGAACATTGCTATCATGTCACCCCTAGACTAGACATACCCAATTCCTGAAAATGTTATTCATATGTTTTAGCTTTTAGTCCCATAATGGTCTTTGTTTGCCTTCCCTGCACTCTTTCTAGAGTCTCAACATCTTTTTCATATCAGGGTGACCAAAATTGGATGTAATATTCCAAGTGTGGCCTTATCAGGGCATTATAACATAATATAGTGGCATAGTGCTCTTCATAAATCCTAGAGTGAAGTTCTTGTTAAGGAAAATAATTCAAATAATCCAGAATGCAAAGAGTTATTTTTTTTAACCTGGAGACAGAGTGAGCTGTTCTTCCATTTCTAACATTAGATTTTGGAATAATTGCGTGAAAGTTCGATTGATGATTCAGTCCAGTCCCCAAGATTCTTCCCATCTTAATGTTTTTTGTCCAGATGTGCAGTTATGAAAGGAAGTTCTGATAAGGATCAGATGCAGTAAAATGTGAACTTTTCCCTGCTTTATGACAGAGATTGATTGTCTTTTTATCCCTGTCTATCATTTCTGCTGCCCTTTTCTATTGTGCCCCAAAAGGTACGTTGAAATTAAATCCTATTATCAGGCACTGCACGCCACCACCCTTGATTGGAAAGCAGTCACACTTCACCAAGCATCTCCTCTGTTTACTGAGATGTAACACCGAGAAACAGGCATTCGCAAAACTGCTATGCTTCCCCTTTGTTTTTTTCTTAATCTATTTTTAACTTTTAACTCATCTATCTCATTGGCCTTTCCCTCTATGTCTTTCCCCCCTCCACTTTCCCACTTAGGATAGAAGACAGGTGCCCCAGGATAGCGAACCTATGGCACTCATGCCACAACTGGCATGCAGAGCCCTCTCTGTGGGAACGCGAGCCATCACCCATGTTAGCTCCACTGCACATGCACATGTGCATCTCCTGCCGGACAGCTGATTTTTGGGATGCAAGGGTGGTAGTGGTGGAAACATGTGGGAGAGGTGCACACAGGCATGGGGAGTCGCTTGCACATATGCAAAGGTGGAGGGGAGCATGGATGTGTGTGGTGGACCGCCCTATGGCTTGTTTTTGGTCCCAGAAGGCTGCAGACAGGCCTGCATTGCATTATGGGTGCTGGCATGCATGCACACTGGTGCACACACAATTTCAGCACACAACGAGGAAAAGGTTAGCCATCACTGCAAATGCCTATCATGAGCAGTGGTTTCAACTCATAATAAAAGCACTTCCAAGCTCCTCCTATTTAATAGGAAATGGTTGAACAATGTCATCAGCTGTAAGTGTCAAGCAATCTTTAGGAGCTCCTTCCAGGTCAATATCTTTCTCACTTGAGCTACTTCCAAGCCAGTTTAGCCTTAAAATGTGGCAAAGTCAGTTGGAGAGATGTATCAACCATGTTGTCAGACACCTAATTAGGCTACGTCTAGCTTTAAAGGTAGATTGATAGTGAAATACACCAGGCTTTGGGGAATCGAATCGAAGATGGCAAGGAATGATTTCCCCCCCCTCACACATCTGTTCTCTTTACAAACAAATCAGGAGTATTTTTAAACTTTAATGATAAAAGATAAATGTTTGTGGAATCGTTTTCCTTCTCACAAACAACCTCTGCACCTGTTGTTTAAACTGGAGGTAGGCAAGTTGGTATCATCCCGATGCTTTGCATTACAAATCTGTCAACTCAAGTCAAATGGCTCTAATTGCCTGAAATTTAGGAATCTGGGAGGAATAAAAACTGATGTTAGACCTTGGCCACTGGAGAAGAATACTCCAAATTAGGGGTGTCAAAATTACGTTGTCACGGCATTGTCATGTGATGCCATTGTGACAACATGAGTTTGACACCCCTGTTTTTGACTGTTTTGGACTATTCCCTGTTTTGGACTATTCTATTGGAACGTTTTCCCCCTTCGCTAAACCGAGTGTGGGCATGGCAGCATGTGATGCAGCCCTGATCCAAAACATCAGTGAAATTTAGAAGAAGGGGGATTAACAGAATCCTTCTCCTCAGTATCTTCCAGTTCTCCAAGGCTAAGGCCCAGAGGCTAGTGAGGGAGAGAAAACAGAACTCAGTCATACTGAATTCTCCGTCATATGTATTGTTTCCGTGAAGAGACCCTAACTTCTAGTCCTGTAAATCAGAGGTGGTATGCTACCGGTTTGGACAAGTTTGCCCGAACTGGTAGCGGAAATTGCTGGTGGCCCCGCCCACCTGTTCCCACTCTATGGCAACCCATTTAGGCCCTAAATACTTGAGAGGCTGAGCACATGCGTGGAGGTGAACATTTGTGAACCGGTAGGGAAGGTAAGCAAATACTGCCCCTGCTCTAAATGCAAAAATGTGGCTTCCTAGATTTGTTCTCCCAGAGTTCTTCAGCAGTTCTTATCAAACTATATTTGATAATAAATAATTTGGGTGATGACATGATCTACCTTGCTGCTTAAAAGGAACTTGGAAAAAGTATGCTCAACTTGCAACTAAAGTTTGTGTATGATATGTTAATGCACAGACCAAAAGGCCCCAAAGGGACACCAGAACGAAGCCGTGTGCCTGTGTTGATATATTGGTGAAAGGGGGAGATTCTGTTTCAGGAATGATTTCAATGCTGTAATTTGATTGATTCATCACACGGAAACTTGTCAGAGCCCTAGAACGTAATATCAAATACACGTAATTCCATTTAGATTTAATTCAAGTTGTAGAAAAAAAGTTACTTTAAATCCATTTCAAATCCCAGAGAAGAGCAACAAAGATGATGAGGGGACTGGAGGCTAAAACATATGAAGAACGGTTGCAGGAACTGGATATTTCTAGTTTAATAAAAAGAAGGACTAGGGGAGACATGATAGCAGTGTTCTGATATCTCAGGGGCTGCCACAAAGAAGAGGGAGTCAAGCTATTCTCCAAAACCTTGATGGCAGGACAAGAAGCAGTGGGTGGAAACTAATCAAGGAGAAAAACAACTAAGAACTCTAAGGAGAAATTTCCTGACAATTAGAACAATTGATCAGTGGAACAACTTGCCTCCAGAAGCTGTGAATGCTCCAACATGGATGTTTTTAAGAAGATGTTGTATAACCATTTGTCTGAAGTGGTGTAGGCTTTCCTGCCTAAGCAGGGGGTTGGACTAGAAGACCTCTTAAGGTATCTTCCAACTCTGTTATTCTAAATTCTAAACATTTTATCCTGGCTTCACTAAGTTGTTTGTTTTGATCATTTCTGCTTTTTGCAAAACTGCTGCCTTTCACTCACAAATGCCAAACTGAAGATGGAGAGGAATAATCAAGCAACACCTCTAACAATAATGTGTTTGAAAAGGGACATATCATCTTAAAAATCTACTTTTTGAAATAATGTCTGAACTGGTTACAATGGGAAATTGGTAGAATCCAGGGCCACAGATTAGCTAAAACTAATCTGGCGGATTTAAAAAAGTGATGCCTGTCTGCATTATTCAAGGAGGGGAACATTTTTATGCCTGAGATTAAATTTTCCATTAGTATTCCACTTCTGTGTTTGTCCAAGGCCTATTAATTATATTTCAGAGATAATGTACTTTGTGCATTATTGAGAATTACTATTGTAGATTGTGACCACCTCACCCCATCTCATAAACACAATTTCTAATTAGTTATATTCCTATTCATTAAAGCTGAAAGATATGATCCTCTCATTCGTGCAGATATGGGCACAATCTCCTTCCTCAGTTTTTAAAGTGTAATAATTAAGGAGCTGAGCACAAAAACCCAGAGAATTCAATGAGATTCTCTAGAGCAATTCCTGTTGTCTCCAGTTGGGGGCATCACACTGTACTGAGACCTAAGACTGGGCATACCCTCTTTATTTTCCTGCTTCTATCACACTATTTAAAGGCACAGTCTTCTCTTTTTTTCAAAGACCTTGTAGGTTTAACATAAAGATGAAGTTCCAAAATGATGTATTAATTTTATTTATTTATTAAACAAATTTATATAGCTGACCAGCTCACATATAGGTTACTTACAGCTTACAAAATTGTAAAAGCATACCATATAATAAACTTTAATAATTAAAACCCATAAAAACTCCAAATCCCCCCACCCACCCATGGAAGCAACAACACAATCAACTCAGCCATTTGATCAGCTCCATCTCCATTTGTGGTCCCCAGCCCCTCTGACAAAGACATGGTTTAAGGACTTTCAGAAAAGCAACGTAGTGGAGTCCAACTGTACCTAGGGGTTGGGGTGGGTGGGAGGAATGATGTTCCACAAAGAAGAGCCACCATTGAGAAGGCCATTTTTCGTGGTCCCACCAAATGTACAACCCTAATTGATG